>NC_033625.1:6459788-6464270 GCF_001540865.1 Ananas comosus
GCCTAGGGCTGATCCGTCCTGCAGAGCTCATCCTCCAAGAAGTTGAGACACTCAAACCGAGTGTCTCGATGCAGATACATCGGATGCAGGCACTCATTGAAGTTGCACAATTTCATTCATGTACACTTGTGCGAGCCTTCTTCTCTGCGTCGCCCCCCCCCCGCAGGTCGTCATGAATGAGAAGTATGTAAGTGCGACCGACTTCGTCAACCTATCCACGATCACCCAAATGAGCGATCATGCCGCCGCCTGTTGAGCGTGGCAATCCTGTCCAGCAAAGTCGCACCACCGTAACCCCTCCTCGCCCCTGTGTCCCTCCGTTTCTGGATCTTAATGTGCCACTTCGCCACCTCGGAATAGTGCTCACACTGTCTCTCGCAGCTTCCCCCGGTGCGGGTCGAAGGCTCGCGTGCCTGCTGCCTTGCGAACTGTGATCTTGTTGGCAACGTTACGGAGCATTTAGCAGGACAAACTCGCAACATGCCTTTTTGATTCGGCCGGGCCACCAATTTTAGGGCGAGCATATACGTGTTTATGTCCTCTACCGTCATCTTTTCGGCTCGCCGTCCCCGGGTGTATTAGCACTCTAGCAAGCTGCGAATGGCCGTCGGTGCGCTTCTTGGCAAGCACAATACTCTTCTTTCGAATCCCCCGATATCGCGGCTATACTAAATTCGGCTGCCGACGGAAACGCTTCAATCCCTGTATCGTTCCAGAAAAGGAAGTCGCCAGTGCAACATCACCATTTTTCTCTAATCTTTGCAATCTCCACACGGGAAGCATTAGCTAAATTTTCTTTAATTCTCACTCCGCGCTCGCGCTCTCTCGCTAACCAAGAGTCTTCAATCCGAGAATCTCTTAAGGTTGTGTCAGGAAGGTCACCACCTCCAGGACTTCAACGGCTTATCTGCTCGATCACTGCGGATAGCATTGCTTCAGTCAGAGCATCTCGTCTGCATCTGCCTAAGTTTTCACTCCGATTTCATATGGTGAGCGTCATCTGCATGGAGGTCCCACACGTTAGCCTTGCCTGCCGATCGCTCGCCTCTTGTCAGTATAAGAGCTCAGTCAGATCAAGTCCGCCGCCGAGCCCCTCGCTGCCTCTCTCCGGCCGCCAGCCTGCCGAGCCCACCGCCACCGTCGTCTCCGTCGCGCCCGTCGGCCGTCGCCGATACCCACGTCCGCCCTTGCCGGACCGCGCTCGTCATCCCTCCAATCGCCTCCGTCACTATCCCTTGCTGAAGCCCTCGTCGACCCCTACCGTCGTCTCCGTCGCCGGTCACCTGTCGTCTCCGTTGCCGTCGCAAGCCCCGCTCCATTATGGGCCTTAATGGGTGCATCCATTGCCACCATTACACCATCACATAAATGTCGTGTTTTAACTGCCCTCTTAATTCAATTTCGTCAGTTATATTTTGTTTAAATTTTGCAATGGTCACCATTAACACTATGTTTGACAGCCATTTACACCATTTACACTATGGAAATACACCATTAATGTTAATGTGCATATTACACTATGAAGAAGAAGAAGAACGAGCCAGAAGTGCCGCTGGCGCCGCCGCCCTGAAATGCTGTGACACGCGCCCCGACCGCCGAACCCGGCCTCGTCCGCACCGCGGGCTGCGCGTCTCGGCCAGGAGTAAGCCGCGATCAAGGCCTCTCCCGCCGCAAGCGGGCGGTACGTCGGCCGGCGGCCGAGGATCCGGGCGGCTCGGACCTGTCACGACGCGAACGTCTGGCAGTAGCTGGACGAGGTCCGGCCGCTTGCCGATGGCCTGGTGGCAGGCGTCGTGCATCGCTATAGTCGACGCGTCGCCCGGGCGCCGTTCGCGTCGCTCGCATCTAACGCTGGCGATTGCGACGAACCTCCGCCTAAGCCTCTTCTCAACGTCGCCGCGCACGACGACGTACACCGCGGCGGAACGGAATGCAGGCTCGTGCAGACCGAGATGACCGGTGACGGCGCCAATAAGCCGCCGGCCGCCCATTGCCTCGGTAACCTGGGTCAGCAACGCGACGGATAGACGGCTGTGGAGTTGGGGTGGGCTCGGCGGCGGCGGCGGGGGAGAGGAGGAGGGGTCGCGGGCGGTGGAGAGGAGGGTAAGGAGGGAGGCAACGGTGAAGAAGGAGGGTGAGGAGGGAGGCGACGGTCCGATCCGCCTTTTTTTTTTGGCGAGAAAAAAAAAAGAACGACAGAAACGAAGATGAGAGAGAAAGAGGAAAGAGAAAAAGTAATAAGGGTATTTTGGTCAGTTTGATGAAAAAGCGGACCGAATCTGCAAAAATGAAAAAAGTGGCCCGATTTTGCAAAAGTCCAAAATAAGTGGATTTTTTATGCAAACTGGCCATCAATTTATGTTATCATCTACTTTTTATTTTAATTGATCAACTTTAATTTATTTTTTTATTAATTGAAAGGGCGTAAATAATAATCGACTTGATGGATAAAATAGATATTTTATCATATTTTTAAATAAAATATTAACAATATGAATAATTTTGATATTTTTAAAATTTAAATATACTTTTAATATTTACAACTTATTGTGAGCGGAAGACAAAATTAAGAGAGTGTTTGGTTCGGTGTAAAATGAATCGAAAAATTATTTTTAATATAAAAATTATTTTTTCACTTGTTTGGTTCGATTTTAAAATTTTTTTATAAAATTATGTATTTCTGAAAATTTTGAATTTTTTATTTTACGCTCTTTTTTGACTGAAAACAAAAACGCAAGTTGCATAAAATTTTTTTCTATTTATTGTTTTCAACAAACCAAACAAATATAATTTTTTTTTGGCCAATTTGCATAAAAAATCCACTAGTTTTGGGCTTTTGCAAAACCGGGCCACATTTTTCGTTTTTGCAGATTCGGCCCAATTTTTCAGCAAACTGATCAAAATACCCTTATTACTTTTTCTCTCTCCTCTTTTTTTTTCTCTCGTTTT
Source organism: Ananas comosus (assembly GCF_001540865.1). NCBI lineage: Eukaryota > Viridiplantae > Streptophyta > Magnoliopsida > Poales > Bromeliaceae > Ananas > Ananas comosus. Next base: position 6,462,738 of record NC_033625.1, read on the forward strand.
TTTGTTTTCTCTCTCTAAAGAATGCAGCGATGGCGGAGGCGGAAACGGCCTGCCTCGCCGCTCACCCTCATGCTCTCGCTCTCACTCACGCACCCTGCGCCTTCCTCGTCTCCGACCCCGTCGAGACTCCACCGCGACTCTTTTTTTTTCCCTCTCCGACCCTCCTCCACCGCCTCCGATGACGACGCCTCTCTCGCCCTTTCCCGCTTTTCTCGCCCTTTCCCTGTCCCTCCTCCTTCGTTTCTTTCGCCACTTCCGACGACGATGCCTCTCTGCCGACGCCGACACCGTGAAGGTCGTTGCGACGCCGCAGTCTCGAAACGGGAAGTCCTTAGCGACGTCATCGCCGGCGTAGTGGTCATTGGCAGAGAGGTATGACAAAAAAAATTATAGAAAAATAATAATAAAAAAATAAAGACAAAAAAAATAGAAGAAGAAATAAAAAGATGAAATTGCACTGTTTAAAAAAAAATTGCATTGTTTTAAAAATTTTTGCATTGTTTTAAATAAAAATTACACTCTTTGAAAAAAAATTACACTCTTTGAAATCAAATTACACTATTTAGAACAAAGTTGCACTATTTTGACAGAATTAATATTATTTCTTTTTCTATTTTTCATACTATTTCTCTTCCATTCTTCTTCCTTTTTCTCCTTCCTCTCGTCCTCATTCTCATCCTCCACCTCCAGAGAAGAGGGTTGGAGGGGCGGTGGTAGCGCAGGAGCGAGCGCACGTCGTCGGGGAACCCTGTGGCGCGCATCCATCACAACCACGCCGTCGGCCCCTCCTCTGCCGCCGTCGTCCTCCACGCTCACCGCGTGCGCCCGTGCGCAGCTCCCCGCCACCGCGCGCTCTCTGCCCGCAGCCCTCTTTTTCGCCGTCGCGGCCGACTCCGCCGCGTCGCATCGCTGGTTTAGGACGTAGATGTATAACTTCATTTTGCAACTACTTACAAGCTCCAACGCAACGCAGATGTAGATGAATAAAACTTTATTATATATAAGTTCGTCCATATATAGATAATTTCACACACTAAGAGCGTGTTTGGATCGCTAAATATTAACCCCAGAATTGGAATCGGAATGATCCATGTCGATTCTAGACGTTTGGTACGCCGTAATCTCATTCCGATTCCGTTTCTATTCTGGAATGGGAATCGGCTAATCAGGGTAGAAACGAATCCGGCCTCTCGATTGATAAAATTATCTGGCCGGGCTTCGTGCCGGGCCGGGCCGTGCCGGGCACGGAAGGCCCGGCTTCCCGGCACGGCCCGGTCTCCGATCCGTCGAACCCGGGCCGTGCCGTGCCGGGCTTTAACTTCCGCCCGGCCCGGCACGGCCGGTGATCGGGCAAAGCCGGGCCTTTTACACCCGGCCGTGCCGGGTGTAATGTGGGGATTCGCGCCAGTCCCTCTCAACTCGCCAGTCCTTCTCCGCTCCCACCTAAAAAAAAAAAAAAAAGAATTCAACATACCTACTTCCAATAAAATCATATTTTATTAATTCAGCCCTAAGTTAAAAATTAGGCCCCAT
>NC_033625.1:6465389-6467775 GCF_001540865.1 Ananas comosus
CCACCACACACACACACAAAAAATTAAATTAAGTTTTAATTTGTTAAATTGATCAGAACCATGTGATTTTTTTTATGACCATGTTATTTTCTTTTTTTTGTGTAATAAAATATAAAAATCGATGTTTGCGTCCGGTTTGAGGGGCTCAACGCGACACGCTGCGGACGGTGGCGCACACTGCGCGGGCCCGGCCCGCTGCAGACTCGGGCGCGCATCCCTGCGCACGGCGCAGGCTCGGCCTGCTGCTGGAGCGCGCTAGGGCACGCACCCGAGCAGGCGCGGCCCGTTGCGGCCGCAGATCGCACCCGAGCGCACCGCGCCGCGTGCGCGGTCTGAACCCGCGAGCAGACTGCGCGGGCCCGGCCCGCTGCAGGCACAGGCGCGCAACCCCGCGCACCGCGCGGGCCCGGCCTGCTGCGGGAGCGGGGCGCACCCGAGCCCACTGCACAGGCCCGGCCTGCTGTGGGCGCCGCGGACACCCGCCCGCGCAGGCTCGGCCCGCTGCGGAAGCGGGCGCGTCCCCGCGCGCATCGCAGGGGCCCGGACGGCTGCGCGCCCAGCGCGCACCTGCGCGCACAGCGCGGGCTCGGCCTGCTGCGGACGTGGGCGCGCCCGGTGTGTGTCGCACCGGCCCGGCCCGCTGCGAGAGCGAGGCACACCCGCCCGCACCGTGCGGCCCGGCCCGCTGAGGAGGGGGGGGCACCCGCCCGCTTTGTGCGGCCCGGCCTGCTGCGGAGCTGGGCTCACCCGCCTGCACAGTGCGGGCCCTGGCCCGCTGCGGGTGGGTACCCGCCGGCAGTGCAGGGGGCCTGCGGACCCGGCCCCAGCCCGCCGCGTGCTGTGGGCGATTTTGCAGGCCCAGCCCGGCCTGCTGCACGCAGGAAAGCGACCCTGCGTGCCCAGCCCGGCTCGCAGCGCAGAGATAATTTCTTTAAAAATTGATAATAATAATAAAAATCCTCTGTGGATATTTTTATTTCCTGCATGATATTTGATATATATATTTCCTGCGTAATATTTTTTGGATACTTATTATGCCATTTTTTTTAGAATATGCATGTGTTGTTTATCCTATGTGGGTGTTTTTTTGCTTATGTAGCATAATATTTTATTGGCATATAAGTACTTATGTTATTCGGTGATTTTTTAACAAAATTTAATTTTGGAAAGACGGGTTCGACGTGTGCAGCATTCCTGTAGAATATTTATTTTCTGATGTACATCTTGTAGTGATGTAGTAGGTTTTAATTATGAAAAAGGTGATGTAATAATTAAGGCCATGTAAAGGAATGTGTTTTGCGCAGTGTCGACGTTTTTCAAATTAAATTTTGGCCTAAGTACTTATTTTTTTATCTGTGTGATGACATCATGTGATTTGTTCTTCATGTATAAAATTTTTAAAGGATGTGTTCTTTCAAAATGGATCAGTTTCAATTTTGAATAAGTTTCAAAATTAGTAATAGATATGTAATATTTTGTAAATCGATACTGCGTGTGTCATGATTCACCGAGCAATAGCCGAAGTTTTCAGTCCCGTTGGTCCGAGGATAAACAGTTTTCAATCTTGTTATTTTTGGGAATATGGTGCCTAATGTCCCAAATCACTATTGTTGAATGTAAGTCCGCTGAATCCAATTACTAAACACAGAAGGTCGAAAAACTCATAGCTGATCTCCGCGACCAGCCGGGGTATAGCCTTAGATGGCAAGAATATATCGAGTAATTCTGGCCATATAAATACGAATACTGCTTAATGAACCAAGGGGTTTCCGTTTAAATCTATCTGTCAAACAGTCCTTCGGGGCCCCCTATGCGAACAGGCATGCAGTTTGGGAGCATTGAAAAGGCGATCTTACAAATGGATCAAGGGAGGTATCGAACTGCTCGGTATACCTTTTGTTTTGTGCCATGCGAGACACCTCCATTGACAGTTTTGAGGATCTTTTGAACAACTGCCAAGACATGTGGACCAACATCTGAAGATATTTTTTGGTCAACACTTTCAAATCTTATGAGGCTACGTGGCCTCCTAATCCTCAGGTTTCTCCAGTACTTATAAAGGACCGGAAGCATTTTCAATGGCTGATCACCTTCGTGGTGATAGCGCCATGATTTCGGACCTTTAAGACTGCCTGGAAACACTCCACTGCCATGAGCAAACAACTTCTTAGCACAGTGATTCCGGTTCAGCATGCCGCTGATACTGAATGGTCCCAGCATGAAGGCCTTGATGAACGCCACGAGCGAGAACATTAACAATGTCTTATGACCATTCTCGCGCCATTCAACTTCGATGGCCGCGGACCGAGGGGCGGCGCTCTCTCCTTCCGAGCAAGAGCGCTCTGGAAGCGTAATGTCTCTGTCTCTCTGTTCTCAGTTCTTTATT
>NC_033625.1:6470022-6477533 GCF_001540865.1 Ananas comosus
TTATATCCGGATCCTTGGCAAATTTTATATAATTTATGAGGGAGAAAATTTATAATTTTATTTTATTAATTGGTGGACTACCAGTTAGGCATAAAAGCACAATATTCATAATTTGTTTACTAAATATTATTAAATAACATTTAAAAAACTAACTTGGGGCCCAAAAGTAAAATAGATTGGTGCAAAGGTGTACTAGAAGGTCATGCGCTATCCATCAGTAACACATAGCGTCCACGTGTCGACCAAAGCATAACCGTGCTCGTGTCGTGCCAGAAATTAATCGGCAGGCCCCCGTGTCACGCACTTTAATCTTTGTTCCAAGATAATCTACTCAGAACCAATGCCTTATATGTAGAAAGGCCCATAACTTTTATGACTTCATGGGCATGCAAAATATCACCTCAAACATTTCCCATAGCATGCTACTGGGGGGTGTTGGAAGGAATTAATAATAACAGGCATGTTGTAATGTAACATTCTCCAAAGATCATAAAGTTCCACCTTTTTACGATGCGTGGGTCAACCAATATGACGAGTAAATCCAGTGTTTCTCAAGGACAATAAGCAGCTATCGACCCTACTAATTAGGCATAACCATGAATTATATCATGCCTTAACTTAGTGATAAGGGAAAAATCATTTAGATTTGCAAACGATTGCATGCTACCATACAGATAATTTCCAAAGATCTTAAAATTCGTTATCAAACTTTAGGATATTGCTCTTAAAGCAAGTACAAGAATGAACATTGTTGTTATAAAAAACACTTATGTCCAAACAAGATTTTTAGAATGCTAGAAAGAAAATTTCTTTAGATATTAGGAATGGATCCAAACTGCCAGAAGGCATAACCCACCTCAACTACATACTCTTCGAGGATCACAGCTCACGTGGCAAACCTCAATCCTCCTCAACACCTAAGGGGAGAGTTGCATTAATTAGTTAAAAAACACATACTAGGCGTTCAAAACAACCTACTAATTGGCTTTCTATGGTATTAAGTTACTCAAAACATTCATTAAGTTTTACCACAATTCCTAGATAAAAATCCAGATATTAAATTTACGCTTCACATCTCAAGATACCTCTAACAATGAGATGCATGTAGAAACCCTCATTTGGAGTCTTTCCAAAGCCTAAGAGGACCTCAAGTGTCCAAGAATCACACTACAAGCACACCAATCATGTTTTTGGGAGAAGGTAGTAGTATACCTAATCCTTGATGAATCCAAGACAGGGCAGTCGAGGCAAGTGGAGGAAAATTGTCGTGGCGGTGATTCCCCGCACTTGAAACCATATCGGTGGCTAGTGAAAACGTGTCATAAAGTACTTCGTTACGTTCGTCGAAAGCCTTAGAATCAAACCCTAAAGGGAGAAGTCTACAAGTTAGAACTTCTTAAAAACCCTCTACTTGACAAAACTACAAAAATCCCATTCAATATGCTAAGATTTGACCTAAATCCACCTAGCTTAGCAAGAGTGTTGGAATAGCCTTGTGGGAACTCCTTCTTAGGTGATTGGCCAACTCCGCTTGGGGAAGAAGCAACATGTGCTCTTAGGGTTTGGAGGGAGAAAGAAACGAGAGTAGGAATTTGGGCGGGTTAAATAAAGGAGAAAAGGAGTTTTGAGGCTGTGGCAGGAACTTTTAAGAAATACTGCATAATTGCACCTAACCTTGCAAAATGAGAAATTACAAAACTGTGCAATCTTAACCCAAGGTAGAACTGGTTCCACAATATTCGTAACAAAATACCAGTACTCCTTAGTTTCAGTACTCCTCCATCAAGTACTCAAATAACAGAGCGTTTTCCACACTATTTTCGCCTGCTGGAAGTTCCACTACTCAAATTCCAATAATGTACTCCATCTCAGTTCCAATATCCTACTACTCCATATGGTTCCTCAAAAAAAAGATTTTACACTTTCAAAATACAAGTTCTGTTACTACTTCCACATCAAGTCCATTACGCCTCCACAAGTCCGAACTTCAACAATGGGATGCTCTTTTCTAAGTTCTATGCGCTCCTGAACAAATTTGATTTCCACCATATCAATCGGAATTAATTCTAATACATCCAACTTACCCTCCTATTGCCAATTCATTCTTATCAAGCTATAACAGGACTTTATCTCACTTTGCATTTGGTCCAATGTTCTGTTATTACACTGAGTTTCAGTACACTATCTCTCTTCAAGAAGTTGCATCGTATTTGTCCTCTGATCCCTCTCTTTACTCCATCCTCTTACCTACCTCTGCGCTGGTCTTTTTCTCTTACCACAAGCCGTTGCTTCTTCCTCTTTCTTTACTCCAATCTCTCACTACCCTGAGAAACCTCATTTTCTTCTTTCCCCAAGAAGGAACCATCTTGATTTCAAATAAGAGGCGCTAGAAATATCATTTCAACAACCAGAAACAAAATAATCATAAGCAAAACATTGCAAAGTTTGGAGATAGGTATTAACTTTTTGAAGTGAGAAGTTACATTTAGGCCAACATGCATATCAGGGTAGTTAAATTGTTGTTCCAATGGGTTAAAACCAGGGCAACAACAAACAGAGGGCCAACAAAATTTGACTGTGTGGAGTGCAATATTAGTTGCAACCGCCCTATAGTTATAGACTTACATATTGATTAAATACAGTATTTGGTTTGATAATTTGAATCTAACATTACAGCTCGAACTACACAAATAAGGCTCAACTACAGTAATAAGAACTACAGCCAAATTGGCCGTAATTATATCTGGCAGTGAGAGAATACTGCAAGCAAGAACAAAAGTACCTCCCATAATAACTTTTAAGTAGAAAATAATTTATTTTCTACATTGGAGACAGCTTCAGTCTAAATATTGAGGACTTGAAATGAAAATCGAAATGATCCAATCTCTATTATTGGTGTTTGGTTTGATGGAATGACATTCTGATTTCCATTCCGGGAATGGAATACCCCTAAAATGATTTATCCACCAGTGGAGAATAGGAATCGACTTTGATTACCGTGCAAGATTGAGAAAAAGAATCTTTATTTTCATCTACCAATTATTTAAATTCAAATATATATCTATATTTTAATTGTGATAAATTATATTTAAAATTTTAATTTAAAATTTATGGATTTAATTTTAAATTTAATTCTGTAGTTCAAATATTGAATATTATAAGTTTGATATTTGATTTAGTTCTAAAATTTTGAATTGTTGAATTCCACTCTTGAAATATGATTTCGATTCTGATTTATCGATTCCTATTATAACCAAACAAATTAAGAGTTTTCATTCATTCGTTTTTTATTTCGGCTCATTTATATTTCTAGTTCAGATTTTGTTCTTGTTTGAAACAAAACGAGCCCGGTTAAATCACCACCGATTATAGTTTTTTCATGCAGGGTGCGTTGCCAGTCTACCAACACTGCAGTTGTAGTTACCAACATGCCAACCAAACGAGCCCCAGAGATTACGGTTAATTGATCATACAAGCGCAATGCTACAAAAAGTACGCCAATAACAAGCACATAACGCACCAAAGAGGAAAAGAAGTCGGTTATTTATAATAGGAAGAAAATAAGAGGAAGAGAGATTCGTCAATAGTTTCGGCCCTCGCCCTGCTCTCCTAAACGCCGCGGGAGGCCGAACGCGACATGCAGCTGCGCGCGCCGATTGCGTTGCGGGCGGCGGAGTTCGTCGGAGGAAGGAGCGTGGAGAGAGAAGGCGAAGAAGGAAAAGAACGAGCAGGTGGGCGAGTGGGAAGCGGAGAGGAAGGGGGCGAATGAAACGGTAACTGGCTAGGAGGAGAAGCTTGTTCGATTAATTTTGCGAATCTAATCTCCAGTATTTTTTTTTTTTTTGTTTTCAAATAGCATTCCGATATACAAAGTTTATTTGATCAGACTCAGCTGGATACAAATAAATAATACATTTAAAAGACCAACAATTTATTTTACTATTTGTTTAAAAAAAACTATAAATAATTTATTATTCTTCTAATTTTTTTAGAAGATTTAAATCCATGTAAAAATGATAATAAAATCATCGGCACAATCTTAACTATCTAAAATTCCCAACAATATATTTATACAACTTACATAATAAAACAAATAAAAATGTTTATAATTACATACACTTCTAAGTTCTAACACCTTATAAAAATTCCTCATCGCCGAATATAAATATCTAAACAATATTACAAAACATCCTCACAATCAATACGAAAATAATCTATAACAAACAATAATAATTGGAATTGCGAAATGATAAGATCTTCGCACAATGCAATACAAAAAGAATATTATAAACAACAATAATTTAGTTAAAAATGGAATGATTCACCGCTTTTTCTTTTTACCATCCTTTTTTTCTCATTTGTGAATTTTTTCACAGATTTCTTACACGTTCTTTTCTTATTGTGAATTCTTTTCTTATTCTCGTCTAATTATGACACTGTGTTGATAATAATAGAAATAGTTGTCAAAATATACTCTAAATAAAAGAATTTAGCAAGCTTAGATATTTTATCAGATTATTTTTTACGGGCCTCTTTATTAAATTAAATTTAAATAATATCCCTCATCCACAAAACGGTTTGTAGGATTTACCGGCTTTATTAAAAGCTAAGTAATTTTTAAAAAAAAAAAAAAAAAAACGGTAGGTAAAATGAGTGGAGAGATGAGCTAATTGAATGGAATGAGAATAAGATTATGAGAAATGATTCGGTACTTTTTAAAAAATTAAATAAAAAAAATTTAACCGTTGAATTAATATAGGTAAAAATTAAACTTCTTAATATTACAGTAAAAGATTAAATTTTTTTTTAATTCAAGATTAGTTTGGTAATTAATTAATACAATTATTTAAAGAAACTTTTACATTAATTGAGGTCCTAAATTTATGCATTTAATTAGCCACTACTTTGAAAAATTAATTGAGTTAAACCAAATTTATGCAATTATTAGGCATTAATTTAGAAAATTAAACTCTTTAAAATTTAAAGTGAAAATTTAAATTAGAGGATTTCATATTACTATTAAAAACTAAATTTTACCAAGATTTAAAATATAGTTTTTCACCAGTTTTAAAACGATAATGCCATAAAAAAACTTAGAGAGGTAAGAATTATCTACAACCTAGATTTCTCATAGAAAATATTTATCATTACTATTTAAAGTTTAAAGTATCAATGATTTAAAAACTAGATTGAGCCGATTAGATTGGACTGATCAGATTTTAACTATTCATTCAAGAATCTGATTTTAACCTATTTTGAACCCAAACTGATAAAGATAATAAATATTTTAAACAAAATGATTATTTAATGTTAGAGCTCAATAAATATTTAATCTAATTTTTAAACATAATAAATTAAAATGATTACGATATTGGTGATAAAAAAATAGTAGGAATTTGAATTCGAATGCTGACTAACAATCACAAAACTTAATTTCCAGAAACATCGTTACGATTCAAAAATCCATATCAAAATTCAAACTGACCAATTTCGCGAACCCAAACAAATCAAACCAGAAGCTAGATTAAACAATTATTTCTGGTTTACCCATTTCAAAGATTATATATGAACCTTAATTTATTAAAATATTTAATTTGAATATAATATTAAATTATTAATATTAAAAGTAAAATTTAATAAACAAAAAAATATTAGATGAATTTCATTAGTTACTTTTAATAATTTAAAATTCAATGATACATATTGTCAATCATTTGAAAATTTCTTAATATGAAAAATACCAAATATGAAAGGAAAGATAGAGAAGAAAAGGGAAACAAAGAAAAAATAAAAATTTTGAAATATAGTAGAATGTAAAGAATGACTAAAATTGGCCCAATGTTAAAAATAAAAATATTCTTTTTTGGATACAGGTGGTAACCGGATTACCTTCCACAGTGACCTATCGCTTATTGCAGTTCATCAATTTTAAAAAAATAAATCTGAGCCGTTGAATAGGCAAACGTGCGTTATGAACTGTAACCAAAAAAATATTATTATATAGATATTTACTAAGGGCGTGTTTTGGATCGCTAAATATTAACCCGGAATTCAGAATCGGAATGATCCATTTTCGATTTAGACGTTTGAGTACGCCGTAATTCCATTCTGATTCCGTTTTCATCCGGAATGAGAATGGCTAATCCACGGTAAAATGATCACAGGCCTCGTACCACGGATTAAAAATTGAAAATCCGACTTAATTACCATTATACTAAAATACCTTCATCTGTACGACTATAAAAAAAAAAAAAAAAACCCACCCTCGCCTCTTCCTCACCGCTCAATTCTTCACCTGACCGCGCCGCTCCGCCTCTTCCTTACGCTCAACTCTCCTTAACGCGCGCCGCTCCGCCTCTTCTCTCACCGCTCAACTCTCCCTGACCACGCCGTCACCAAGCTCTCATCCGATACGTAATACCCCTAGCCACTCCCAAGACTTCGTAATACCCCCCCCCACCAGCCATCCCCAAGCTTCGTAATACACCCCCCCCCACCCAATGGCTTTAGCCCTCTGGCAACAAGTTTCAATTTTTCCCATTTTCTTCTCATCTTTCTCTTTTTTTTTTTTCTTTTTTCTATTTTTTTTAATTCTCAAGAATTCACAGGACTTTGGACTTTCTCAAAAAGAACGAAAAAAAAAAAAAAAAAAAAAAAAAAAAAAAAGTAAAAAGAAGAAAAGGCCATATGAACCCTAGTAATTATGAGGTCATACTTTTTTATTTTTTGTCCTTGTTGCTAAGAAGTAATTTTTTTTATTTGATATTAAATAACATATGATGCTGCAATGTCAAAAGGGAAAAAAAATTTAGATTTTGATAAAATAAAAAATTATTATATAATAAGGTGTTGGTACAAAATTATAAGATTTTGTAAGTTGCTCATATTTATATTTAAATAGAGTTTTCAAAATAGTTAAAAGTAATTAAAATATATTATAAGGGTAAAATTGGTATATTAATTCAATTCCGTTTCTGATAACTATCTGAATCAAACACCGACAATGAAAATGATTCATTTCGATTCCGATTCAGGTGGCGAACCAAACAAAATGAGGTAATGAGTCATTCCGATTCCGATTCTAGCTTATTCCCATTCCGTTTCCGATTTTGATTCCGACTTCGAACCAAACACACCCTAAATTGCAAATTAAACTTTTCAAATACAAATACACAAAGATAAGAATAATAAATTACCTTTTTTAATAAAGAAATTAGAGTACTGGATCGCCCATGCATTTGACGCGGCGGAGTCGGCCGCGATGGCGAAAAGGAGGGCTGCTGACAGAGAGTGCGCGGTGGCGGAGAGCTGCGCGCGGGCGCATACGGCGAGCGTGGAGGACGGTGGAGGCGTGACCGCGGCGCCGGTGCAGGCCAGCTCGGCGGCGGCGTCGCGGAGGCGGTCGACGCTGTCGGCCATGTTCTCGAGGCAGTCGCGGACAGGGCCGGAGCCAGAGCCGGAGCCGGAGCCGGGGGGACGGTGGCGGCAGCGTGGCGCTGGTGCGGGCCAGC
>NC_033625.1:6478145-6528117 GCF_001540865.1 Ananas comosus
GAGCCGGAGCCGGAGCTGGGGGGACGGTGGCGAGTCGGGCGACGGCGGAGCAGGCCCGGTCGGCGCTAACGGCGAGCGCAAAGTGGGCGAGCTCCCGGGGGCTGCAGCGGACGGCGGCGGCGTAGCAATTTCCTGCAGGAAGAAGAAGAAGAAGAGGAGAAAGAGAAAAAAAAAAAAAGAAAGTGCAAAATTTTTCTAAATGGTGCAATCTTGACCTAAAGAGTGTAAAGTATATTTTAAAAAAGTGTAATTTCTATATGAAATAGTGTAATTTTTATTACAACAGTGTAATTTTTTTTAAAACGGTGTAATTTTTTTTAAGAGTTTAATTACAAGAGTGTAATTTTTCTCTTTCTCTCCAACGTGGCCTCAGCGAGAAGACCAGTTTAATTACAAAAGTTAATTAAAACGAGAATCGAAGCGAAGCCGGGGTTGATGCATGCATGGTTTTAATAATTACTGTTGCGGGGCGACGCGGTTGAGGAGGGCGAGGGCGTTGTTGATGACCTGGGCGACGGCGAGCACCTCGCGGCGCGGCACGCGCGGCGGGGTCGAGCTTGGCCTTGCCGCCGCCGGCCTGGGCGACGCCGTCGAGGCAGGTGGTCTCGTCGGTAAGGGCGACGCTGCATCAGGTGCGAACGTTGCTCATGTGTCAGGCGAACACGGGGGAGCCGAAGCAGCCGGTGCGGGCCAGCTCGGCGGCGTTGTCGCGGAGGCGGTCGATGCTGTCGGCCATGTTCTCGAGACAGTCGTGGACGGGGCCGGAGCCGAAGCCAGAGCTGGGGGGGGCGGGGGACGGCTGCGAGGCGGGCGACGGCGACTCCCGGGCACCTTGCGAAGCGGGCAAGTTCCCGGGGGCTGCGGCAGGCAGCGGCGGCGTAGCAATTTCCTGCAAGAAGAAGAAGAAGAAGAGAAAAAGAAAAAGAAAAAGAAATAGTACAAAATTTTTCTAAATGGTGCAATCTTGGTCTAAAGAGTGTAAAGTCTATTTTAAAAGAGTGTAATTTTTATATGAAATAGTAAAATTTTTATTAAAATAGTGCAATTTTTTTTTAAACAGTGTAATTTTTTTTTTAAGAGTGCAATTTTATCATCTTCTTTCTTCTTCTATATTTTTTTATCTTTTCTGTAGGAAAAAAATATTTTTTTTATTATTTTTATTTTTTCTATAATTTTTTTTTGTCACCACCTCTCCCTTGCTTTCTATCGCCACCATCGCGATGTCGTCGGAGGCGATCTCGCCGCCTTCAACGACGTCTCGGCGTTCCGACGCGCGGTGGAGGAGAAGAGCCTGCGTCTCGACGTCGCCATGCTCTAGTGGAGAAGAAGAGTGGCGACGCGGCCTCAGCAAGGTCGGAGGCGAGGAGGGCTGGAGTGCACGGGCGATGGCGTGTAGGGCGGAGGCGAGGCGGGCTGTTTCCGCCTCCGCCTCCGCTGCCTTCTTCGGAGAGAGAAAAAAAAAACAAGAGAGAAAAAATAATAAGGATATTTTGGTCAGTTTGCTGAAATTTCGACCCGAATCTGCAAAATCGAAAAAAAGGTCAAATTTTGCAAAAGCCCAAAATTAGTAGATTTTTTTATGCAAATTAGTCTTTTTTTTTTTCTTTCAACTAAATAAATATTGATGAAAAATTATTGGCCAATTTGCATAAAAAATTCACTAATTTTGCGCTTTTGCAAAAGTGGGCCACATTTTTAGTTTTCGCAGATTCGGGCCGAATTTTTAGAAGGATGACCAAACTACCCCTCTTTCAAAATTCATAAAAATTATATATTTTAAATGCCTAGAAAAATACAACTGATAAGCCATTATGTATAAAACTTTTTGAAAATGACAACTGCTAAGCCATAATTATATGTACCATTCTTGTGAAACAAGAAACCTCATTCAAGACAAAATAAAAAAAAAATTAATAAGATGAAAGAGTGCAACATCCTCTCAAATAGTGCAACAAGCTCTTCAAAATAGTGCAATATCTGTATAAGTAGTGCAACATATGCATTGTTAATATATATTTTACATGATTTTTACAATAAATTACGTACAGTTTAGTATATTACGCGAAAATAATATAATATATTATAACATACTATAAAAATTATACAATATATGTACAAACGGTGCATATTTTACATTATTTATACATATATTTACACCATTTGTGTAAATGTTGGACTATTAAGTCATAATTATATGTATGTACCTTTCTCGTGAAACGAGAAACCTCATTCAAGAGAAAATAAAAAAAATAAAGAATAATTAATGAGATAAAGAGTGCAACATATTCTCAAATAGTGCAACAAGCTATTCAAAACAGTGCAATATCTGTATAAGTAGTGCAATATCTATATAAGTAGATTGCACTACTTATACAGATATTGCACTATTTTGAATAGCTTGTTGCACTATTTGAGAAGATGCTGCACTCTTTATCTTATTAATTATTCTTTATTTAATATGTAACGAAATTTAATTTTCAAAAAGAAAGAGTGCAACACACATCTAAATGGTGCAATATCCTCTTATATACACAAATGGTGTAAATATCTATACAAATAGTGTAAAATATACACCGTTTGTACATATGTTGTATAATTTTTATATATGTTGTAATATAATATAGTATTTTCGCGTAATATACTAAACTGTGCGTAATTTAGTGTAAAAATCATGCAAAATGTTTATTAACAATGCATATGTTGCACTAATTATACAGATATTGCACTATTTTGAAGAGCTTGTTGCACTATTTGAGAGGATGTTGCACTCTTTCACCTTATTAATTATTCTTTATTCTTTTTATTTTATTTTGAATGAGATTTCTCGTTTCACGAGAAGTGTACATGTAATTATGGCTTAACAGTTGTCATTTTCAAGAAGTTTGATACTTTATTTAATATGCAATAAAATTTAATTTTCAAAAAGAAAGAGTGCAACACACATCTAAATGGTGCAATATCCTCTTATATACACAAATGGTGTAAATATCTATACAAATAGTGTAAAATATACACCGTTTGTACATATGTTGTATAATTTTTATATATGTTGTAATATAATATAGTATTTTCGCGTAATATACTAAACTGTGCGTAATTTAGTGTAAAAATCATGCAAAATGTTTATTAACAATGCATATGTTGCACTAATTATACAGATATTGCACTATTTTGAAGAGCTTGTTGCACTATTTGAGAGGATGTTGCACTCTTTCACCTTATTAATTATTCTTTATTCTTTTTATTTTATTTTGAATGAGATTTCTCGTTTCACGAGAAGTGTACATGTAATTATGGCTTAACAGTTGTCATTTTCAAGAAGTTTGACACTTTATTTAATATGCAATAAAATTTAATTTTCAAAAAGAAAGAGTGCAACACACATCTAAATAGTGCAACATCCTTTCATAATAGTGCAATATTTACACAAATAGTGTAAATATATCTGTACAAATAGTATAAAATATGCACCGTTTGTACATATATTGTATAATTTTTATAATATATTGTAATATATTATATTATTTTCGTATAATATACTAAACTGTGCGTACTTTAGTGTAAAAATCATGCAAAATATGTATTAACAATGCATATGTTGCACTACTTATACAGATATTGCACTATTTTAAAGAGCTTGTTGCACTATTTGAAAGGATATTGCACTCTTTCATCTTATTAATTATTCTTTATTTTTTTTATTTTCTCTTGAATGAGGTTTCTCGTTTCACGAGAAAGGTATATGCATGTAATTATGGCTTAGCAGTTGTCATTTACAAGAAGTTTTATACCTTATTTAATATGTATTAAAATTTAATTTTCAAAAAGAAAGAGTGCAACACACATCTAAATGGTGCAATATCCTCTCATAATAGTGCAATATTTACACAAATGGTGTAAATATCAGTACAAATAGTGTAAAATATGCACCGTTTATAAATTTATTGTATAACTTTTATAGTATGTTGTAATATATTATATTATTTTCGCGTAATATACAAAACTATGTGTAATTTAGTGTAAAAATTATACAAAATGTGTATTAACAATGCATATGTTGCACTTCTTATACAGATATTGCACTATTTTGAAGAGTTTGTTGCACTATTTGAGAGGATATTGCACTCTTTCATCTTATTAATTATTCTTTATTTTTTTTATTTTGTCTTGAATGAGATTTTTTATTTCACGAGAAAGATACATATAATTATGGCTTAGCAGTTGTTATTTCAAAAAGTTTTACACTTAGTGGCTTAACAGTTGTATTTTTCTAGGCATTTAAAGCATATAATTTTTATGCATTTGATAGAGGGGTAGTTTGGTCATCCTTTTGAAAATTCGGTCCGAATCTGCAAAAACTAAAAAAAGTGGCCCACTTTTGCAAAAGCGCAAAATTAGTGAATTTTTTATGCAAATTGGCCAAAATTATTTCTCCTATAAATCAAATACTACAAAATATAAAAATAAAATTTCAACTAAAAATTTAGGCCAATTTGCATAAAAAATCCACTAGTTTTGGGCTTTTGCAAAACCGGGCCACCTTTTTCGTTTTTGCAGATTCGGTCCAATTTTTCAACTGCCTGACCAAAATACCCTTGTACCTTTTTCTCTCTCCTCTTTTTTTTTCTCTCGTTCTTTTTTTTTTCTTTTCCAGGAGAGTGGCGAAGGCAGAAACGCCACACCCCCTGCCCCGGCGATGTCGCCCTCGCTCGCTTCGGCGACGTCGCCGGCGACGAGCCTGCCTCCCCCGCCTCGGCCTCTCCCTCGACCTCTCCTCCTACCGTGCCTCTCCCTTGACCTCTCCTCCAACCGGCGACGAGCCTGCCTCCCCCCGCCTTGGCCTCTCCCTCGACCTCTCCTCCTACCACGGCACGCATCCGTCACAGCCACGCACACCACGCACTCCAACCCACCCACCACAGACATCGTCGACGACGCGGCGAGACGTCGGTGGAGACGAGGAAAACGGAGAGGATCAAAGCCGGTGAGCGCGGGCGCGCGTGGAGACGCGGCTGCGGCGGCGGGCAGAGGGATCTATCGGCGGCGGCAGCGCGCAGCGGGCGCGGGGCGGGCACGTGGTGGCGCGGTACGGCAAATACTTCTTGCTTCGTCGTATGTGTATGGTGCACCAGTTACCCATTAATGGTGTATGTGTAATTTACACATTACTGGGCTGCCAATGGATTCACATTAATGGTTGTAATGGATGCACATAATGGTGACGCGAAGAGCCGGGCAAAGGGACGACTGCGGTTAGACGGTATCGACGAGGCCTCCGCGTTAGACGCCGAGATATGGCGCCAGCACGCGGGGGAGATGGGGTGCGATCAGCAGGCGAGACAGCAGGCACGACTCGCCTGTCGTAGGGCACGTATTGAGGCAGGTTCCACGTCCATGCCGGCGAGCAGCCCCACGGCACACCACGCACTCCAACCACCTGACACGCGAGCGGCCAGCACCCCACCGCTGACGTGGCGATACGTACCGCGAGCAGCGAACATGCTCACGCCTGCGCTGCGGCTGGCGACCGCGGCTTGCGCCTGCACAGCGCGCGGACGGGCGTTGGTGTAATGGCTTGCACCATTACACCATGTAAATGGCCTTGTAATGGTGTATTCACACATTATGAGTGGTGGCGCGAAGAGCCGACCGCCAGAGGGACGCACGCGCTGCTTGTATGATGGGTATCGACGCAGGCCCGTGGGTAAGGCGCGACTAGCGAAGAGGCAGGAATGAGGCGCGGCGGCGTGCGCGCTGGGCGCGGCTGCGTGCCAGTCGATGGCGCGGCGGTCACGGCAGGCGGCTCCGACCGCTGATAGGCCATGTTCTCGGGGCAGTCGGGACGGGGCCAGAGCCGGTAGCGGAAGCGGGCGATGGCGCGGGCGGGGACGGCGGAGGCAGGCCCCTCGGTCGGCTAGCTGAGGACATGAGCGTTGAAGAAGTGCAGCTCCCGGTCGTAGGCTGCGGCGGACCGGCGGCGAGGCTCCGCTGCGGCCCGCTCGCCTCTTGCCCTTTAGGTGAAGAAGAAGAAAGACAGATGAGGAAAAGGAAAAAAAAGAAAGAAAGGAAAAGCGAAAGACAGAGACCCGCGGAACACAAAAACGGTTAAAATTTGCCCTCCCGCCAGGACGGAACAAAAATAGAAGAAAAAAGAAAAAGAGAAAAAATTTGCTGTATAGGATGAGAGAGAAGACGAGTAGGGAAAAAAGAAAAGATAAAGAAAAGAAAAGAAAAGAAGAAAAAGAGAAGAAGAAGTGGAAAATAAAAAAAGCGGACTCCAGCAGGAGGAAGAGAAGAAGAAGAAAAAAAAGAGAAGAAAAAATTGCTCCGGCTGACTTCGCCATTTTTTTTTCGGCGGAAAAAAAAAAAAAAGACGAGAGAACGAAGAGGAGTAGAGAAAGAGGAAGCAGAATAAAGTAATAAGGGTATTATTGGGTCAGTTGCTGAAAAAACGGACCGAATCTCAGAACGAAAAGGTCGACCTGATTTTGCACAAAGTCCAAAATAAGTGGATTTGTTTATGTAAATTGGCCAAAGATTTATTCCGCATGAAATTATTTTTTTATAATTTTTGCGTTGAATCAAATGGCCCTACCGATCAGGAAATTGAGGCCTTTTTTAAAATGACCCTCCCTCTAAAAAATTATAATTGGCAAAATAACCATGTAAAAATTTTATTTGTAAAACTAACCCTCCTTTCGTCACGTAGGCGCCACGTCAAAATTTTCTTATAAAGACGGTAAATCGTTCGCCGTTTTCTCTTATTTCTTTTATTTTAAAGACGGTAAATCGTTCACCGCTTTCTCCCATTTCTTTTAAAGGCGGTAAATCGTTCACCTCTTTCTTCCATTTCTTTTAAAGACGGTAAATCATTCACCGCTTTTCACTTATTTACTGTTTCTATATCCCATATAATCTTAACAACTTTTAAATCCTAATAATTTATCCATATAATTTCATATAAAGACAGTTAAGATTATATGAAATTATATAGATAAATTATTAGGATTTAAAGGTTGTTAAGATTATATGTAATTTGTTAGAATTTTTATGTGGTTGTTAGGATTATATATGGAATATAGAAAATAACAGTAAATAAGTTATGGGAGAAAACGGTAAATGATTCACCGTCTTTAAAAGAAATGGGAGAACGCGGTGAACGATTCACCGCCTTTAAAAGAAATAGGAGAACGCGGTGAACGATTCACCGTCTTTAAAAGAAATAGGAGAACGCGGTGAACGATTCACCGTCTTTAAAAGAAATTCTGACGTGGCGCCGACGTGGCGAAAAGAGGGTTAGTTTTACAAATAAAATTTTGAGTGGGTTATTTCGCCAATTTTAAAATTTTAGAGGGTTGTTTTATAAAAAAGTCCGGAAATTGAAGTTGTAGGCCCTGTTTCACAATATTGGATAGTTTAGGGGTCTCCACTTAGGAAAAATGTTAAGCTTTAGGGACTAATTTCAGAACGGCCAATCGTCGAGGGGGTCTTCATTCATTTTCACCTACAAAGACTCGATCTTCGAGGACTTTTTTCGAAAATAAACCTGTAAAATTTCATATTTGCCAAACTAACCCCGTAAAATTTTTATTTGTGAAACTAACCCTCCTCTCGCCATGTGGGCGCCACGTCAGGGATTCTTCAAAAAGACGGTGAATCGTTCACCGTCTTTGATATTTATTGTGAAGGCGGTGAATGATTCACCGTCTTCATAAGACGGTGAACCATTCACCGTCTTTAGTACAAATCCCTACTCTGCGCAAATCTTTTCAAGTCCATAATATGGTGTCCTTGATAAGACGGTGAATCGTTCCCCGTTTTCTCGAGGGCACAGAAATAGCGGACTTGAGAGGGCGGAAAGGGAAAATGGCGGAAAGAGAAATTTTGCACTAAAGGCGGTGAATGGTTCACCGTCTTCTAAAGGCGGTGAACCATTCACCGCTTTTACAATAAAAATTACAAAGACGGTGAATGATTTACCGTCTTTTTGAGGAATCCCTGACGTGGCGTCCATGTGGCGAAAGGAGGGTTAGTTTTACAAATAAAAATTTCACTGGTTAGTTTGGCAAATACGAAATTTTACAGAGTTATTTTCGAAAAAAGTCCATCTTCGATCTCAGTTTATAACTCTTCTTCGTTCTGATCAGGAGAGAGAGAGAGAGAGATGGCGTCGTGGGAGATGGAGCTCCCCGAGTGCCCCGTTTGTCTCCAACCCTACTCCCTCGGCGGCGACGGCGGTGGCGGAGGTGGCGGCGCCTCCTCCTCCTTCGGCGGCGGCGCAGGCGCCGTCGTCCCCCGCGTCCTTGCGTGCGGCCACTCCGTGTGCGAGGCGTGCCTCGCCGCGCTCCCCCCGCCGCCGCGCGCCGCCTCCGGCGCCGGCACCGAGGCCGCCGACGCGCTCCGTTGCCCCGAGTGCGCCCAGCTCGTGCCCTTCCCCCGCTCCCTCGGCCCCTCCGCCCTCCCCAAGAACATCGACCTCCTCCGCCTCATCCCATCCTCCTCCTCCTCCTCCTCCTCCTCCTCTTCCTCCAACCGCAGAAACCCTAACCCTCCCAATCACCCGCCCCCCAGTCCCCCGCCACACTTCCTTCCCCTCCCCTGGGCTCGCTACCCCCTCTTCTCCTCCTGTAAGCACCTCATTCTCCCTCATCGATCTCTCTCGTCGGCTGCTTCGTCTTCTTTCTCATCGTCTCGTGGTAACCCCTGGTTTTGCCGGGACAACCAAGCTGTTTCTCTCCTGCCCATCAAAACCTCACCTTTTAGTTCCGATTCGGAGCAATCCGAATGGTTCCGGCCGAGCTATGTAACACAGGTCGTGGAAGCACTTGATAAGTTGGGAGATCGGGCGAGGGACGAATTGGGTTTTCTTATAGAGGCTTCGTGGAAGCCACGGAGTGGGTTGTGTAGGGTTTTTGGGTTGTGGATGGACATCGAAGAGGAAAAATCCCAGCTTTTCTTGGTATCGGAGAGATTTGATCTTGGAATGGGGGATTTGATGAAGGAAGAGAGGAAGAAATTTGGGTTGCTTCGTTTTGGGATAATTGGTTTGGAATTATGTGAGGCTGTGATGGGTTTGCACTCGGAAGGGATTGTTTGTGGCTGCTTGAGTCTTAGTTGCTTCTGTTTTGATGATTATGGCCACTGTTTACTTGATTTAAGCAAAGTTTTATTACTATGTAGGAGGATTTGGGAGTTGAATCATACCAAGACAGAAGAACTTGTGGCCCCTGAGGTGTTGCTTTTATTGCATGACAAGAATCATACAAAGGATAGAGTGGTCGATGGATCTGTTGGATATGGTTTGGATGTTTGGTCATTGGCCTGTGTTCTTATTATGCTTCTTACTTGTGATGCCCACCTTGCTGTAGAGCTTAATGAAGGCTTGATTGGTTTGACTGAAAAAGGAAAGCGTGAAGAATTTATCGAACTTTATGATGGTTGGAAGAAAAAGGTGGTTGATAAGGTGGAAGAATTATTAGTCAGCAGGGAGTTTGAATCATTGGTTCGGATGTTCGATTCATGCTTGAGTTATCAACCGGAAAGCCGTCCTCATGTGAGTGATGTGTGGTATTGCTTTCGAGGTCTGTTTGGCAAAACTTGCCTTGATGATCTCGTTGATTTAGATGCCTTTGGGGCAAAGGAGAGTGTGAGATGTTGCTTACTAAACAATTTAAGTTCTCTGGGTAAAGAAGGTAGAAATGTTCGGTGTAGAGAAGAAAATGGTAACCTCTCCAGAGATGTTTCTGGTACAGATTTGGAAGAAAGTGGAGAACACGGTGAAAGAGACGATGATCATCACAAGGAGGAGAAAGTTGATGGAGAATCTAATAACTCGATTAATAGTGGTGGTTTTAAGTCGGTCACTCTTCAGGGTCATCGTGACTGCGTTACAGGAATAGCTGTTGGAGGTACAGTCTCAATATCAAAATGGTTAACAAAAGTGTGTTGATGAGTATTACTTTGTTTTAATCTCTGTTAATCTTTTCTGTTGGATTGGACTCATATTTCCATGAGACAAGGAATTAGATTCTTTTATCTGTCAATTAGCTGAATGCTTCAACTATTCTTATTTGGTTGTATTATTTTAAAGATCTGATTTTTCATGAAAAGTTTACTCTTTTGCAGGTGGGTTCCTGTTTAGCTCCTCTTATGACAAAACTATCAATGTTTGGTCCTTGCAGGTATACTCTTTTTAAGGTACTGCCTGTTGAGAAATCAATTAAGTTATGCTAATACTTTGGTGAAATATAAGTTTCATTATTAATTTTGATTAGAAATGATAAATTGGTGATCACCGACTTTTGATGATTGAATTTCCCTCCAGCATAGCCCTTTACTGCATCTTTAACTTGAAGCAAGAAATAGGTATAATGATCTATCTGATGCTTACATGGCCAGCACAATATCATCTCTAGAAACATGATCTACTTGAAAGTTGGAGTGAATGAAATTACAAGTTTTGTGCCATCTATTCTCTATGCTGAAAAAACCAATATCTTAGTACAACATAACACCTATCACTATTTTTATGGGTCCTCTTACATCTTCATGTAGGCTCTAAAAAGCTCCCAAAGAAATACCTTTAAAATGTACGCCCATGTGATGTGCATCAAAACTGTCGCTCACTAGGATTTTAAAGCAGATCAGATGTGTGAAAAGGGAAAGCACTCCCTCCCCCTACACAGTGTATGGTGCTTCCTAAAGTGATCTAGCATACTGTTAATTAAATCACTTCAAACTCTACGGAGGAAAATATAGGTTCACAAGGTTGGAATTGAATAGCTGCTTTTGGATTATTGTTTCCCCCCGTGTTTTTATACCAAGTATCTAGCTATTTCCTGCTTATGAACTAGCCATGCAAGAAAATTTCAGTTTACTATAGTGACTAGATTGCTATCTTAAAAAGACCAAGTTTTGGATCCATTCCAAATTATTGACCATTGACATTCTTTTTACCTATTGTACATTTGTCTAACTTTACAATTCGGTTACTCGATACCAGCTTTTGTAACCAATATAATAAGTAATACTAGGAAACATAAATTGTTTCCTAGTTTATATCCTTTACATTCTTAGAAGAATGATATCTACTGTATAAAAAATGAGATCCCTTATTATGTAGTAAATCGTTTTATTGATTCACGTCTAACTAGCTATTTCCCATGACTAATCACTATGTGTTAATAACGAATCTAGACATTAAGTAAAAACTAGGGACTTTAACATATATATACCCCTGCAACATTTCTATTTATTTTTGCACTCCTGAAAAATATGAATTACATATATTCTCTTCAAAAAACTCAAATTTTAAATAATCCCCAACTTAAGGGTATTTATCTTAGAAACTGCCTTTCAAGGGATATATATGAAAATCCATATTTTACAGGGTATATGTTTATCTAAAGTAAATAGAAGATTTTGTGAGAATATAGTTGTAGAATTCCCTCAAAAATATTATCCCTCAAAAATATTATCCTATTAAAACATTCATTTTATTTGTTTTTTTTTTTTGAAAACTTTATTGGCATCTACTGAATTCTGGTAACAATGCCTTTGTTGTTTTACGGGGTATATTTTTATCTAAAGTAAATAGAAGATTTTGTGAGGATATAGTTGTAGAAGTCCCTCAAAAATATTATCCTATTAAAACATTCATTTTATTTATTTATGTTTTTCAAAAACTTTATCGGCATCTACTGAATTCTAGTAACAAAGCCTTTGTTGTTTTGCTGTATGCATTTAGGATTTCTCTCATGTGCAATCTTTGAGAGGTCATGAGCATAGGGTCATGGCCATACTCATCTTGGACTTCGCAGGCCAGACACTCTGCGCAAGTGGTGATAGCGGCAGTGGCATTTTCCTTTGGAGTGTTACCATCCCTCTCATGCAAGAACCATTGAGGAAATGGTATGAGCACAATGATTGGCGGTATAGTGGGGTCCATTCCTTGGCCTTCTCTGGGACAGGTTACCTCTACACTGGAAGTGGTGACAAGTCTATAAAAGCATGGTCCATGCAGGTTGTGTGTCATTAATACAAATCTCAAATTTACTTTGTTTTTGGCTGAAGTACCGAAAATCTCCTTGATGTATTGTAATTTGCATTTCATCCTCCTCTATAATCGAAACCTGCAAATAACTCCTTGATTAATTAGAAAATCTTGTATTTTGCTCCCTGCTGGAGTGGGTAAAGTGGTAAAATTTTATAAATTTAGGGGGCTGTCTATATGTTTTGATTATCGGTAGGTATGCAAACTGCAATATGCCCAGGGGGTTATCTGCATTATACCCTTTGTTTTTTCTTGCAATTGATTGATTTGTGTGCGTGTAATCAGCAGTGCATGTTTACTTTGTGCTTCTAATGTGTGATGTTTCTTTAGCTTCGTCAATACTACAGGAATTTCTAATTATAGGAGTTGCAAATAAATATATTCTAAAGCTTTTGAGATTACCTTTTTATGTTGCACGATTGAATCATGCTATTTTTCTTGTTAATGATGGCATTGGGCTTGGTGTAGTTTCTAGTTAGCTTTTAAATTCCCATCTTATGTAAACTGGTTAGCAGTTTCATAGACAGTATATGACACCAATAGACATATATCACATTATGAAAACTTTGGGAGACTAACACACAGATGGACAATATCTGATATCAACTTGTATCTATATATAACATGGCATGACTTGAGCAGGTGCAGTTTAGAAGCAAATTACAGATAATGTTTTTCTGATTTGATCACCTGTACTGATTAAAGGGTATTATCAGTAACATTCTCAAAAGTACAAATGATTTAATATATACTGTGGGAAGCCAAACTGATATTGTAGCTTGAAAGGAATTCTGTTTAATCTTGTTCATCTCTTAAATTAGCCAGGATATGTGATAGCTCTTCTTGAAACAATGTGTTAAAGAAAATTATCTATAACTACTTTTTAGTAGGTATAGTGGGAGTGCAATCATAGATTTTGACTTAAGCTGGTAAATAGGTTCATTAAAATCCTAGTCAAAGACGTTGATATAGTAATGGATGGAGAGAGGTATCTGTTCTCCTGTTTCTTCAGAACAATGAGGTTGCTAAAGAATCTTGGTCGTAGAAACTAAGGATGGAAACTAGTCAACATGCAGGCATATTTGACTTTTCTTTTTAAGATCTTTCTCAGGTTGTGTTCTTTGGTTTTCGATAAAGATACAATAATATTAAGGAACAAAGAAGGTAAATCATTCACAGTTTGCTTTTCTTTTTACTCTCGTCAATAAAGATAGTGATGGGTGTAGTTATTTTAGGACCAAGATTTAAAAATCCACAAAAGGGACTCCGCTTTATTGTGAATATAAATCAAGCATATTAGAAATAAGATTTTTTACAAGCTTTGTGGATCAATGAGCTGATCTTCAACAATGAGTCATCTCAAAAAGCAGGGATAAAAGCATAGTGGATGTCACAATTGTCGTTTTGGCATATTAACATTTGTATATATTACACTGAATGCATCTGTTGTAGTCTAAGCATATATTCTCTTATTCTCCAAATGCGGTGACATTCTAATAGAATGTTACACTCTTTATGGTCTATGTCGGTATAATAGGGCTATTTGTCTTCTAAGTTGTCAATTTATGTTATTGCCACCAAAAATATCCTTCCTTTTAAAGTTAGAACTTAAAAGAGTGCTTTCTTATTGTATACTATTGATGATTTTTTTTATCATAAGAGTGGAGGAGCAATTTTCTTGGTTAAACTTCTTGTCCACTTATGTGCTTAAGTAATAGTTGTTAAATGTTTCATAATGTACATTGTCTTCTTATTGACACCACATACTCAATATAAATGACTATGTAGTCCTAATGCTCTCACTCTTATCTTAATTAATTGTGCCCATTTCTCTCTCTTTCATAGGATTACTCCCTTCAATGCACTATGACAGGTCATAAGTCAACTGTATCTTCTCTAGTGGTAGCTGATGGGGTACTTTATAGTGGAAGTTGGGATGGTACCATTCGGTTATGGTGGCTGAGTGATCACAGCCCTTTATCAGTATTAGGAGATGATAATACACCGGGAAGTTTCTCCCCCATTTTGTCACTTTCAGCACAATCTGGTTGGGTCATTTCATCCTATGAGAATGGTTTTATAAAGGTTTGTGGTTTTATACGTGCTTATATAGCAATTTCCTTTATTTGTCTAGAATTATTTCCATGGGTGAGGATACGAGTAGGAAGATGGAATAAATAAGCATTATCTTTGCAGTTGACAACAAAACATTCTATTATCATCTGTAATTTGAATCAATTGCCAACCTCTTGATTATATAAGTTGTAACAAAATGGCAATAATTTAGGACTAATCAGATTAACAGATATTAGGTTAGCTTGCTTGTGGTTTTCTTTTTTGGTTAGAAGTTGCTTAGGTCTCGTTGAGAGTATCTGTAATTTTTCTTAATATTAATTCCATCAGATATGGAGGAATGATGTGCTCCTGAGGGCAGAGAAAATCCACAATGGATCTATTTATGCACTCCAAATGGATAATAACTGCTTTTTTACCGGAGGATGGGATAAACTTATCAATATTCAGGTCCGTGATTGCTTATTTTATTAATTTATTATTTATTGGCGTCACAAGCAGCCTTCAAAAATTTAAGTGAACTCGAGCTATTTCATAGTTGATAGTTGATACCCATATATGCGCAGTGAATTGCTATCTTCTGGTTCGCAAAAACTTAAATTTTTTTTTTCACAGGAATTGTCAGAAAATGAGTCAGAAGTGGATTTAAGAAATATTGGCTCAATTGTTTGTGATTCATTTATTACTTCTCTTCTGTATTGGCAAGGGAAGCTATTTGTCGGGCTTTCAAATAAGGAAATAAAGGTACCTATCAATTATCTCTCCCTTTTATTTTTGTTAGTGATAATTGATTGTTTATTTCTTCAAAAAAGAAAAAAGAAAAGAGAAAAAAGAAGCAAGTGATTGCCCTTTGATGCCTTCTACCGAATGCCTTTTTTATGCTCTTCTTATTTTTGTTGTCTGGATTCACGACGGTTTGCTTTTCTCATTTGTTTGAACTTGTTAAGATGGCTTGTTCTTAGGTGTACAATCAACTTAAATTTGCTGAGACTACTCTTGCGATTGTCTCATTTAGATAGAATTCCTTGTTTCAGGCATTTTACCAGGATTAAGTATGATTATCCTTTTCGGTGGCTTGAAATTTGTACTTGAATGGCCTATTATGGTTTTTTGTCATGCATTACAATTAAGATATAAATTATACCCTATTAATGAAGGGTATATATCTACAGATAGTCCCTGAATTATCATCTAACTGGAATTTGGTCCCTTATTATTCACTTAATCAGATGAATTTTGGAACTTACTGCTGTACCATAGGAAAAGTAGAAAAAAAAAATCCCTTTTCTTTGCATTCTATCTTAACCGCGTGGTAATCAAGCGATATCATAGTATGGCTAATCAAATTTGACTGATCTTTTTTTTTTTTTTCTCACTTCTCCAGGTGTACTACTATGGGTCTCAATGAAGAATTCAACGCTCAGCTATGGTTCATAAATCTATCAATAGTTTGTTAAAATTGTTCGAAGCTACGAATGAATCAGTTTAACGCAACTGGATGGAATCAAACAATTAGGCACTTCACACTTGACAGTAAATAGGGGCTTTTTTTGAAAATGATCCTGTAGAATTTTGTAATTGGCAAAATGACCCTCTAAAAATTTTATTTGTAAAACTAACCCTTCTTTCGCCACGTCGGCGTCATCTTAGATTTTTCTCGCAAAGACGGTGAATCGTTCACCGTCTTTGCATATGACTCATGAAGGCGGTGAATGGTTCACCGCCTTCTATAGTACCCTTGAGAAGACGGTGAATGGTTTACCGCCTTCTCTAGGCGTGAACCATTCACCGCCTTCTTAATGCTTTTGGTGCTCGAGCAAGCACCTTCATAAGACGGTGAATCGTTCACCGTCTTCCTAAGACGGTGAATTATTAACCGTCTTTAGAGTAAAACTTCCACCCAGCCTAATTTAGCTAAGTCCTCGAATCCGAACTAAAGCACAGAGAGGACGGTGAATGGTTCACCGTCTTATCATGGCTGCACTAAAGGCGGTGAACCATTCACCGCCTTTAGTGCAAACAGCAGCAGGTGATATTTTTCAGCTCGATTTTAAAATCAATTTGAACAAGTTTCAGACAAGTATTTTCACGATAACAAATATTCCAACAAGAAACACAACATCACAAGTGGAATAACAAGATACAATCAACCGGATAAAAATATCAAACAAAACACAGATAAATATACAAATATGAATTAAATAAAGTATTATATAATATTATACAAAGTCTAAGTTATCTAAATAAAAAATATACAATCAGTCTCTCGATCTTCCTCTCCCTCGACATCCTTGGCCACGGCCACGTCTACGTCTAAGGCCACCCCTGTACATCGAGCATAGGTACGTCATCAAATGCTTCGATACCGGCCATCTGATCAAGATTCGTAATGATAATGTCCTCGGGATGCTCCAGAATCGCTTAAGTCTCCTCTGGCTCAGGTCGATCACCCTCGATAGTGGCCGGTATAGATGCTGGGCGGGCCTGTGATGATGACGCGGCATGACGTCGAGAGTAGACTAATCTAAAGTGCTCTCGAGAGACTGGCGGCAGAAGCGAGTCCAAGTCCAATGGTAAGGAAGGAAATCTTGAAGGGACGGTGAGCATATCTGCAACATCACTAGGAGATGGAGATCGTGACACTCGTAGGCTCGATCTCGAGTATGATCCAGTCGATGTCGGTGAGTGTCTCCTGTGATGACCCGATGTCGAGGGTTGACCAAAATCTCGACCTCCAACATCAGCGGCGACAGGTATGGAAGGAATGTACTCCAGTAGTGACTCAATATGGACATCTATGCTCGTCAATGTCTCCATCATCGCATCGTAAGAAGGTCGATCATGAACTAGCATTGTGATGCCCATTTGAGTCTGTCGTAATGCGTCCACCTGCATTATAGATAAGAATTCACTATTTGCAATTTATATTAAATATAAGATTAAAAAAAAATTAACATATGAGTGATCGTACGAAAGCTCTCTCGGTCTAGCCGCGAGGCTGGTAAGTCAATGGTGGACGCTGTACTGGACGAGAAATTCATCTTCTCGTGATCTGCCAATACCACTCCATATAAATAGATGTCGCTTGTACCGGGTCATCACCGACAATCGGATGCTGGTCAATAATAGCATGTAATCTCTGTCTCCATCTCTCGATGTGTGCAGTATGAAAGTGGACCCAATCCTCATCTGGCCGCCCCTGAGATGTGATGCGACGGATGGTCTTCACGTGAATTGGTATATGCTGGAGGAGACCAAACTGCCGTAGGACTCGATCGGGCATGTGAAGCTCAACAATATGAAAGCAAATCAGTGTCGTCCTCGATCGTCGTACCTCGCTGCCCTGTACATAGAATGTCGATAGCACATCTATAATAGCATCTGTGTACGGCCGCCATGTAATCTGTGAAAAAGCCAATAATAGTCAGCTGAATGCATTAATACGGTTGTATATTGAAAAAAATTATTGCATTAATACGTACCTGAGACGCTCGCTGCTGATCTAACTCATCTCTATAGAACTCAATATCTGTCGTCCTAACATTTGCCCCAAAACGTAACCCGCCGGCGTTCGTCCACCTAATATTTGAAAAGTATGTTAGTTGCAAATGTATATATAGAAATGTAATATGTATCATATTTAATTGTCATACCGGCAACCCAAAGGGCAATCAGCCATGTCGGCAATAGCTCCAACGCTAGTAGGTCGGCCGACATGAAGATGGTTCCATGTCCAAATCTATAAATAAATTACAATAAATTAGACAGGTGAATTTAAATAGGAGAAACTTTATATAACAATTATTAAATATTACTGATAATACATGTACTAATGTCGCTAAGCAACAGCATTCAACCTTTTCATTTAATGAAGCTGTTCACAATGCTCGATAAAGGTAGGCCAATGCTGCCGCACCCCAGGCTAAACCGCCATATGCATCAAAATCCGCTAAACAATCAGTCTCTCGTGACACTTAAGGTGAGGATGTGGCTGCCACTTTTGGCGGATTTTGATGCATGTAGCGGTTTAGCTTGGGGTGCGGTAGCATTGGCCTACCTTTATCAAGCATTGGGAACGGCTTCATTAAATGAAAAGGTCGAATGCTGTTGCTTCGCGACATTAGTACAGGTATTATCAGTAATATTTAATAATTATTATATAAAGTTTCTCCTATTTAAGTTCACCTGTCTAATTTATTATAATTTATAGATTTGGACATGGGACCATCTTCATGTCGGTCGACCTACTAGCGTTGGAGCTATTGCCGACATGGCTGATTGCCCTTTGGGTTGCCGGTATGACAATTAAATATGATACATATTACATTTATATATATACATTTGCAACTAACATACTTTTCAAATATTAGGTGGACGAACGCCGGCGGGTTACGTTTTAGGGCAAATGTTAGGACGACAAATATTGAGTTCTATAGAGATGAGTTAGATCAGCAGCGAGCGTCTCAGGTACGTATTAATGCAACAATTTTTTTCAATATACAACCGTATTAATGCATTTAGCTGACTATTATTGGCTTTTTCACAGATTACATGGCGGCCGTACACAGATGCTATTATAGATGTGCTATCGACATTCTATGTACAGGGCAGCGAGGTACGACGATCGAGGATGACACTGATTTGCTTTCATATTGTTGAGCTTCACGTGCCCAATTGAGTCCTACGGCAGTTTGGTCTCCTCCAGCATATACCAATTCACGTGGAGACTATCCGTCGCATCACATCTCAGGAGCGGCCAGATGAGGATTGGGTCCACTTTCATGCTGCACACATCAAGAGATAGGGACAGAGATTACAGGCTATTATTGACCAGCATCCGATTGTCGGTGATGACCCGGTACAGGCGACATCTATTTATATGGAGTGGTATTGGCAGATCACGAGAAGATGGATTTTTCGTCCAGTACAGCGTCCACCATTGACTTACCAGCCTCGCGGCCAGACCGAGAGAGCTTTCGTACGATCACTCATATGTTAATTTTTTTTTAATCTTATATTTAATTTAAATTGCAAATAGTGAGTTCTTATCTATAATGCAGGTCGATGTATTACGACAGACTCAAATGGGCATCACAGGACTAGTTCATGATCGGCCTTCTTACGATGCGATGATGGAGACATTGATGAGCATAGATGTCCATATTGAGTCACTACTGGAGTACATTCCTTCCATACCTGTCGCCGCTGATGTTGGAGGTCGAGATTTTGGTCAACCCTCGACATCGGGTCATCACAGGAGACACTCACCGACATCGACTGGATCATACTCGAGATCGAGCCTACGAGTGTCACGATCTCCATCTCCTAGTGATGTTGCAGATATGCTCACCGCCCCTTCAAGATTTCCTACCTTGCCATTGGATTTGGACTCGCTTCCGCCGCCAGTCTCTCGAGAGCACTTTAGATTAGTGTACTCTCGACGTCATGCCGCGTCATCATCATAGGCCCCCCCAGCATCTACACCGGCCACTATCGAGGGTGATCGACTTGAGCCAGAGGAGACTTAGGCGATTCCGGAGCATCCCGAGGGCATTATCATTGCGGATCTCGATCAGATGGTCGGTATCGAGGCACTTGATGACGTACCTATTGCTGAGCTCGATGTACAGGGTGGCCGTAGACGTGGCCGTGGCCGAGGACGTCGATGGAGAGGAAGATCGAGAGACTGATTGTATATTTTTGATTTAGAGAGCATACTTTGTATAATATTATAAATACTTTATTTAGTTCAATTTGTATATTTGTCTGTGTTTTGTTTGATATTTTTATCCGGTTGATTGTATTTTGTTATTCCACTTGTGATGTTGTGTTTTTTGTTGGAATATTTGTTATCGTGAAAATACTTGCCTCAAACTTGTTCAAATTGATTTTAAAATCGAGCTGAAAAATATCACCTGCTGCTGTTTGCACTAAAGGCGGTGAACCATTCACCGCCTTTAGTGCAAATCCCCCACAGCCGCAAAAAAATTGGCTAAGTCCTGAACTGGGGGCTGTTTGCACTAAAGACGGTGAATGGTTCACTGCCTTTAGTGCAGCCATGATAAGACGGTGAACCATTCACCGTCTTATCTGTACTTTAGCTCGGATTCGAGTACTTAGCTAAATTAGGCTGGGTGGGAGTTTTACTCTAAAGACGGTGAACGATTTACCGTCTTATGTAGGTGCTGGCTCGAGCACCAAGGGCATTGTGAAGGCACGCGGCAAGGGCATTAAGAAGGCGGTGAATGGTTCACGTTTAAAGAAGGTGGTAAACCATTCACCGTCTTCTCGAGAGTATTATAGAAGGCGGTGAACCATTTACCGTATTCATGAGTCATATGCAAAGACGGTGAAAGATTCACCGTCTTTGCGAGAAAAATCTGAGGTGGCACCGACGTGGCGAAAGGAGGATTAATTTTACAAATAAAATTTTCAGAGGGTCATTTTGCCAATTACAAAATTCTACAGGATCATTTTCAAAAAAAGCCCGTAAATAGAGAACATGCTTTGTCAAATCAGTCTACAGTGTATAGTTCTGTTTTTTTTTCTTTTCTTCTCTTCTCTTTCCTTTTTGCTGTAAATGCTGAATTGTTCTGCAAATAAATTTGACAGATGGTCTTTGAATCCTTTTCAGATTATTTATGGCCTTTTTGAATATATGATTATCTCGCTCACACCATCCTTTTTTTATCCTTTTTTGTTTGCGCAAGAAACAAGTGTTGATTTGTGGACGTGAGAAAATGTTTATTATTAGGAATACATTATAAGAAAAATCATGATGATAAGACCTCGCACTTTGGCGGCCAAAGGTTTATTTGTTTCTTGGAAGCTGAAGTTCGGGTTGAAGCAGATTCTCGGATGAATTGCTTTTCTTTCGTTATTGGTTTCTATAGTTATGGAATTGACGTTCCTTCAAATTTGCTATTTATTTGGTAAAAAGTGAATGACATGAAAGCTAAAGTTTTATATCGTTAGTATTTTATTATTTTTTCACTCTTTTTTTTTTTCTTTCTGTAATTGACTTTGATTTGGGATATGCCTAAGTTAGCAACAGTATTTCAAAACGTTTGAGGTTTGATAGTAGGTGAAATTACGGTGATCAAAAAAATGGAAGTTAGTATTTGCAGTTAAAAACTACTCTGACCCTCTCCACTTTTGGTTCCATAATGTACTTGCACATCGATCAATTCTCATGTTGTGTTTTTTTTTTTTTTTTTTGGAGAAACTTCAAATAACCCCCTTGTAGTTTCACTTTTTTTCACTTTAGTACCCTGTGGTTTAAAGTGTATCAAGTTAGTACCATGTGGTTTCTCACTTTATCACTTTAGTACCTTATGGTTTAAAGTGTATCAAGTTAGTACCATGTGGTTTCGCACTTTATCACTTTAGTACCCTGTGGTTTTGCACTTTATTATTTTAGTACCCTATGGTTTAAAAACCACAGGGTACTAACTTGATACAAATAAAACTATAGGGTACTAACTTGATACAAAAATAAAATCACGAAGTACTAACTTGATGCATTTTAAACCACAGGGTACTAAAGTGATAAAGTGAGAACCCACAGGGTACTAACTTGATACATTTTAAACCATATGGTACTAAAATGAAAAAGTGCGAAACCACAAGGGGGGTTTTTGAAGTTTTTCCCTTTTTTTTTTTTGAGAAAAGGTAGCGTGCTACCACTTCATTAATTTAGAATATGAACTTGGCTATAAGGTGCGACAGCCGGAACCTCAGGAAAAAGGAAAAAAGAAAATAAACTAAACTAAAATAAGATAAATAAGGATAAGGTAAAGTAAGAAAACATCGACCCATCGAATTGTGAGGGCAGAAACTAAGCCATAAATTTTTGAGAGATCTAATCTCTGCCAACAAGTACCCCGGTGGGTGTTTTGTCTTCACGAAGATTTTTCTGTTCCTTTCCAACCAGAGAACCCACCAAGTAGTGGCAATAGTCGCTAATTCTCATGTTGAGAGATCTAATTCTCATGTTGTGTTGTTTAGAAAAAATATTCTAATATTATTTGAAAAAATTTACTTTTTGTTGAAGGCATGTTTAGTTATGAGGAATTATAACCCTCGATAGTCCTGATTTTGTTAAACTCAACTTTGCAAGCAATATCACGATTTTGTGCTGTAAGCTAAGAACAGAGACTTTAAAACAAGATAGAATGTGGGTTTCACATAATCTCAAAAGTTCACGACATTTTCAGTTATAAAATTATTATCACGATTTTATATCGTACGCTAAGTATAGAAATTTTGAAATGAAATAAATGAGTTTCATATAATCTCGATAGTTTACAGTATCTTTCAATCGCAAATTGTTGTCAATTACATATATAAATCAATTTGCCTCTTGAATTTATTTAAAACAATTAATGTGGCAAAAGTCAAATCGGCTCTCCGAAGTAGCAGCAGTAGCGTACTCCAAATTATATTACTTTCTCTCCTGCATCTTCCAATTTGAAAAATTAAAACAAAAAGAAACTAAAGAAAACAAATTCATTTTGAATGTGTTGGGCCATCCATTTAATTATCTTTTTCATCTCTCACACCGTACCATGCGAAAAAAAAAAGAATTTCAAAAAAAAATAATTAAAGGAAACAAAATGACCATTTTGAAAAGGAACCTGGAGCGGGAACCCCCCATCGATTCTCTCTCTCTCTCTCTCTCTCTCTCTCTCTCGATCGGCGACCAAACCCTACCACCTCCCATGGCGAAGCCACTCAGCCTCAACGAGCGCAACGATCGCCTCCTCCACCACCTCTCCCGCAGCCGCCCCCGGAACCCTAACCCTAATCCGCAGCCTCGCGCCGGTACCTCCTGAAACCCTAATTTCGCGCACTTCCTCCCCTCAAAACCCTAATTTTGATCTTCATTGATGCTCCTGTTGTCGTTCGATTGCAGAGGTGAGGGTGCGGAAGGTGAAGCTCGAGGGTCGCCGCCGCCTGTGCAAGCTCTCCGCCGCCGCTGATGATGATGATGAGGTCGCGGATGGTGGGAATTGGCTGGATTCGCCGCCTACGGTGAAGGAGGGCGGAGGAAGTGGTGGTGGGGGTGGTTGCGACAGTATTAGAGACATCTTGGACGATCTCAGCTCCCGGCTCGAGCTTCTGTCCGTGGAGAAGCCGAAGCCGAAGCCGAAGCCGAAGCAGGAGCCCGCGCCACATAAATCGGAGCCAGAAGTGGAGTATAGGAGTGCCACCTCCTCTCTATCGGATCCGTCGCCCTCCCTTTCAAGCCCGGATGAGGTAAAAGAGACTAAGAATTGTGGGGAGGAAGTGAAAGGAAAAGCCCCCAAACGCCTTGTTTTAGATGTCGATGAAGAGGACGAGGAGGAGAAGGAAGAGGAAAGTGTGGCTTCTAAAAGCAGTTGGAATGAAGAATCTGAGGTTCTTGACGATGAGAATGAAGGGGCTTTGAGCGATGCCCAGGATGAAGATGGAGAGGACTTTACCATGGCCGGAACTGGGGTGAGCAAATCAAGGGTTTATAAGCTTCCTGATAAAATTGTTAAAAAGCTTTACCCGCATCAACGAGATGGGTTGAAATGGCTGTGGTCGTTGCACTGCAAGGCAACGGGAGGGATTCTGGGTGATGACATGGGTCTGGGAAAGACGATGCAGGTGAAGCTCATCATCTCCTCTTCTTGATTGCTTATTGGTCTTGAAACAAAACTAAAACTTGATCTTCGTGCTTAGTATAGCATAGTTGCATTTATAATTGTGTTATGCCACCATTTTTAGTTCCTGTGAATCTTTCTAGGAAGAGGAGTATTATAGGTTTCTCTTGCTTATCTGTTTTACAGTCTATAACTGTAGCCGACGCCGTCATGTCTATGTGGGAAACAGCAACATACTGCATAGGTTTTCTAAATGAGAAGAAGTACTTATGATTTTAGTGAAGTTCCTCATCTGCTGATATCAACATCTCCAAACAAGTGGGAATGCCATTCCTACCTCTTGCCCTGCTTTTGAAGAGTTACCCATCTTAAACACTCATTAAATGAGAGAATTTTTTGATCATTTTTCTACCTTGAGATGTCATTTGAAATGATTCATCAATGAACGTCCTTGCTAACTTCTGATATGGCTATGTTTGTATGTCCTTTTCTTCTAGAGCTTTGAATGGCTTAATCATCATATATTTACAAGATTACGAAAGACACATGTTTGTTAATGTGCAAGAGAATTATATTTCTTGATTTGAGAATCTTATATTATGTTTTGATCCTTGTCCTTTTGAACACTATTTAGTACTTCCACCTTGCTGATGCCTGGTGGTCTTGAAGCTTTTTTTTTCTTTCAGATTTGTGCTTTCTTGGTCGGTCTTTTCCATTCACTCTTAATCAGGAGGGCGCTGGTTGTAGCCCCAAAGACACTTCTAGTTCATTGGATGAAAGAGCTCTCAGTTGTGGGCCTCGGTGAGAAGATTAGAGAGTAAGATTTATCTCACATCCATTACTTTTATCTAGCTGAGAGAGTAACAGCTTCTTGTTTGATGATCTTTATATTTAATTCATCTTATGCAGCTACTCTGGAACTAATGCAAACGCTCGCAACTATGAACTTCAATACACACTCAAGGTCTTATTCCGGTTTCCGTTTAAGAAAAGCAACCTTTTCTTCCTGTGGTTGACATGAGGCCTTGAATAAAATAAGCTTCTGTTAGTAACCTGTAATCCTTTCTATAGGAAGGCGGCATCCTTCTAACAACATATGACATTGTGCGAAACAATTATAAGGCAATACGAGGCTCTTTGTATGCTAATGCTGATGACACTGATGAAGAAATCATATGGGACTATGTAATTCTTGATGAGGGACATATTATCAAGAATCCAAAGACACAAAGGGCCAAAAGTCTAGTTGAGATACCTAGTGATCATCGCATTGTCATTAGTGGAACACCAATACAGAACAACTTGAAGGTAACTCTTTATGTAATTAGATTACGTGATTTCCTTGGACTTTCATGTAATTTGAAGTTAACTATGTTGTTATTTTCACTTGCAACTAGGAACTATGGGCGTTGTTCAACTTTTGCTGCCCAGAAGTCCTGGGTGATAAGGATGAGTAATGAGCAAATTTTTGATATAGACTTTCCTATTTTTCAAGAGTTAAATGAATACTAAACAATGTTTATGTTTTCTTTTGAAGGTTCAAAATACGATACGAAAATGCAATCCTTCGTGGGAATGATAAAAATGCTTCAGATCGAGAAAAACATATTGGTTCCACTGTTGCAAAGGTGAGATTCATTGTCACTCACACACCATCAATTCTTTGACCGTAATTTGCATCATAATACTAGATTTTTTAGCTTGGATTATCATTTGAAGACCAATGCTAAGTTTTAGAACATGTTTATTTACTAGTTCATTGTGACTTCTGAGATATAGAGGAAAGAACAATTGCATTTTCCTTTTATCACATTGCTATTCTTTGTTCTTTTTTGCTTTACTATCTTTCTAATTGACTATCTCCAAATATTGTTTTTGGTTTGCCATCTGTGTATGTGGTCCTTTCTCCTTGTTTCTTCATTTTGGGAATTAAAATCATCTTGCACAGGAACTAAGGGAGCGGATAAAACCGTACTTCTTGCGACGTTTGAAAAGTGAAGTATTTCTGGAAGATGATTCTGCTAAAACAGCTAAGCTTGCTAAAAAGAATGAAATAATTGTTTGGCTGAAATTAACACCTTGCCAGGTACTAAAGATTCCTTCCATGTACGAAATTATTCCTTCTCATAAACTTAATTTATCAAAAAGTAAATCTGTAGTCTTTTCACTTTCTAATTTTAGGCTCTTTTGGATGCAGAGGCAACTATATGAAGCTTTTCTGAACAGTGAGCTGGTTCATTCTTCAATACATGGTTCTTTGTTAGCTGCAATAACGGTGATTGTCACCGTTTTTTTTAGATTTTTTTTTTTTTTTTGATAAGCTGATTGCTCCTGGAATTAGTAAGTTTAATCTTTGCTGTATGTATGAATCCATCACCATTCAAACATCTTGTATTTATCAGCTGAAAGGTCGTAATTCCATGTTGTTGAATCAAACTATGCAGCTAAGCAGTCGCATAATCCTAGCCATTAAAATTATATCCCTCATTTCATTCAAAATGAACTTGAACGAAACCAACTATAAACCCCATTGTTAGATTATACAACATGATATAGAGTTTGTAAGGTAGAATGAAAGGGATGTTAAATGAGAAGTTGAATATGCTGCTTATTAATGATCATGGATAACTGAATCTCATCTGATTAGTGCCTTGTTATATTCTGTTGGCTTTCTGAAACAGATATTGAAGAAAATATGTGATCACCCAATGCTGTTGACTAAAAAAGCTGCAGAGGGTGTGCTAGAAGGGATGGATTCAATGCTGAATGATAGAGATATGGGCATGGTGGAAAGGATGGCCATGAGTCTAGCAGAGATGACTGATGATAATGATTTACAAGTTGATCGCAATGTCTCATGCAAAATATCTTTCATTCTGTCCTTGCTGGTTAGAATTCTTCTTCCTTTTTACATGTCAACTATAAAAAAAAAATTGCATTCATAAATTTTGACCTGCTTTGGTTCTTATTTTGCAGAAAAACCTGATTGAGGAGGGACATATTGTGCTAATCTTTTCCCAGACTCGGAAAATGTTAAACATAATACAGGTTAGTTTTTGTTCTTTACAAAATAAAGGTAAATTCTCTGCTAGGACTAAGTTTTTCTATTCTGATACTTATGGCGGTATAAAAGGATATTGTATAAAAAAAATGGATTTTTTTTCCCTCTGCTTTCTTCTCTCCTTTTTGCCAGTTGATTTTTATTTTTTATTCTATAAATCAGGAAGCAATACAAGAAGAAGGTTATAACTTTTTACGCATTGATGGTACTACCAAAGTTTCTGATAGGGAAAAGATTGTGAAGGTTCGTTTTGGTTTTATCTGGATAGAATAGTTACTGGGATATTCTTTCCTTATTTATGGTGTATTTGTAAAATTATATGCCTTCTAGGACTTCCAAGAGGGCATCGGAGCTCCTATTTTTCTGTTGACTTCACAAGTTGGTGGACTAGGTCTTACACTAACAAAAGCAGATCGTGTCATTGTGGTTGATCCAGCATGGAATCCAAGGTAATTTGAGCGTTCCACATGAAGGCTGTTCATGTAATTGACCTGTATATTCGATTATTCGTATATTCTTTTGAATAGTTCCAAATAATTAAAATTCTACTTTTTGGAGAATATTTTTTGCTTAATTTAGTTTTCCAACTACAGTCTTCTGTATCTTAAGAGAATGCTTTTTGGTTTTCTACAGTACGGATAACCAAAGTGTTGATCGTGCTTATCGGATCGGACAGACAAAGGATGTTCTTGTGTACCGTCTAATGACAAGTGGAACAATTGAGGAGAAGATATACAAGATGCAGGTTAAATTTTTCTATGAAAATATGTTTTGATTTTCCTTTCCAATATCTTTTAGGGATGATTTCTGTTGATAAACATCTTCATTTATCTAGGAGCCTGCATATTAGTTCGTGATTACTGCAACTGATTAGTGTGCTTATGAATGTGTAAACTCTTCAGGTCTTCAAAGGTGGCCTATTTAGAACTGCAACAGAGCACAAAGAGCAAACTAGGTACTTCAGCAAGAAGGTAATCACACTTCTTTCTACATTATCTACTGACTGTTGGCATCATTGCTCCCGTAGGTTGCTTCCTTGGGAATTTTGATTAAAAAAACACTTGTAGAAAAGCCCCTAATTGCTGATGCACCTTGTTATCATTTTTTGTTGTTCTTGTGTGGAACTGTTCCAGGATATACAAGAGCTATTTAGGCTCCCGGAGCAAGGGTTTGATGTTTCAGTAACTCAAAAGCAATTACAAGAGGAGCATGATAAGCAACATAATATGTATGTTCTTTAATTTGATATCCTCTTTCTTACCCTTTTTTGAGAGGAACGTATTTGAAGTTGGTATCGCACATATTTGTGCCGTAAATATCTACATAGTGTGGCACCGCTTCCACGGCATGAACCTTTTGGAACCTACTGAATCTCTTAGGGTAGATTGCTTTATTTTCTCTAATTTGATCTGTTGCTGATATTTCTTATTAGACTGGATGCATGGACTCCATCTCATTTTCATTGTTAGTCTATTTTTCAAAATAAGTGCCCAAAGAAAGATACCCAGTTAAGTTCTTACAATATAAGAGCTTTTAGAGGTTTGGTGGCATTCTAAAGAGATTCTGAACTTTCTCTATCTTGAGATTTTCCTAATGTGTTTTTAAAATTCGCAAGTTTATCATGAAATATCATATAATTTCCCTTGATATGCTATGCTCGTTTAGTTTGATACCGCTCAAAACAGCTCTTAACTTTTCTACATTGTTATTTCACTGTTTGTACAAGTTGTAAACAATTGTTATTAGGAAAATTATGTTCTCCAACTAAGGAGATGGAGATTTTAGAGAAGAGAGAATATGAATGACATTCGTTTGAAAAATGTTACGGACAATGTTCATTCTTGTGCTAGTAGTCATCAACACTTGAATCGACTTTGCCATTGAAAATCCTTCATAATGTTGCTATTGTTTTCGCTTTGTCAGGAGTGATTCTTTGAGGAACCATATAAAGTTTCTGGAGCAACAAGGAATAGCTGGTGTTAGCCACCACAGCTTGCTCTTCTCGAAAACCGCAGTTGTGCCTTTAGTGCATGAGGATAACGAAATACAGAGGTCCGACTCTTCGCAGACTGATGAATTTTTACTTTCTTACTAATACTTTGCAGAATATTATTCATTCGTATAACCTTGAAGGCTGATCTCCGCTGACTTGATAGTTGTATGCTGTGCTTAAATTACTAAGCACTAACTGCTTCATTTTGCAGCAAAGTAAAAGATCGAATTATAAGAAGCTCAATGTGGCATTCATCATCTGAACATGTAGCCCACGGGTATATTATAAATAACATGATCCTAAACCTCACTTAAATTAAAGGGTGATTTTTGGGACTAAGTCTGACATATATTTGTTTTATTTATTACAGAGCACAGTATGCATTTAACCCGAAAGACCCGAAATTCACTTCCAGAACATATAGCTCACGAACTTTCACTGATGAAGTCAGAGATAGCCCGGAAGATATTGAGGGGAAGATTAAGCGGCTTTCTCATACTTTAACTAACAAGGTGATGCATTTAAAAATATTACTTTGTTTAGGTATTTCTTTTTAATTCTTTTTGGCCCGCATATCTTTTCACATATTGGAAATTGCATGGTTCCAAAGTTGCTATTGGCATACGTGTCTCTGAAAACCTTCCTTTTGGTGCATTTTTGGCCGCCCCTGTGACCTTTACTTGATTATATAATTCACTCACCTTATGATCTTTTTGTTGCCTTTTGGGGAAATAAACTTGAATTGCAGGACTTGATTGCAAAACTTCCCGACCACGGGGATAAGATTAGGAGGCAGATACTTGAACTGGAGCTACAGCTCCATTCAGTGGTAGAGTCTACTCATGATCATTCGCCGAAGACAAAGGAGAAAGCGGTAATTTGTATAGATGATATAGCCTCGGAATTTGAACAAATATTATCGGTTTAGCCGTTGTTGATTTGATCCAGTTGCATAGTCATTGTATGCCAATGAGTTTGCGGTTCATATTCTCCTCCACTTCAAGTGATGAAGGGTTCACTTTTATGATCATATCTTATATATATATATATATATATATATATATATATATATATATTGTAAAAATTGATGTTGCGCTAATCGCAAAAAACAGCTTCTCTGTTTGTATGTTCTGCTGTATGCAAAAAGAAAAACTATTTCTTTTCCTGAGCTTTGCTTTAGTTGAGAGGTCTCACTTGTTGTTGAATGCTTTATCTGCGCTACTGCAGCAGCTCGGAGTTTGTCCAATAATGAGAAAGTGGTCACTTTCAAAAGTTTCAACACCTTATATCTATCAATTGATTGTGAATTGGTCACTTATGGATGCTATTTATGTTTTCACCTCTTTATCTTTTGAAAAAAAACAAAAAAGTTACTAAGGATGGAGAATTTTTGAATTTTTTTTTTTAGAGGGGGCCTCTTATCCGTAGGCTCCAAATCTCCCTCTGGGCGTGTAATATTCTAATCCAAAAAAATTTGGCCTCGTAGTTTTTTTTTTTTTTTTTTTTTTTTTTGAACTCGTACTCGAAAAGATTGATCCTGATTATACACTATTAGTCTATCTTAGTGGTGTATTAGTGTGAAGTTGCAGCTTTGCTAATTGGAGATTTTTCATAAAGAAAAAAAGTTTTTTTTTTTTTTTTCATTATTTATTTATTTTTTTTTTTGTGTGCGCGTGTGAGAGAGAAATAGAGTATACCCATAAGCTTTTATTGAGAAATAAAGTTCTCTTGCATGCTAGGGCTATTATAGTCTTACGAGTATAAATTTTTTCATACTTATAAGTTTATAGTCGTTGGATAAAGAAATGCATGGTTAGGATAATAGTGATCTCCAATTAGGGTGATAGTGCTTCTTTATGGTTGAGTGAGTGATTGGTTGAATAATTTGGTCTAATGGATGAAAATGGTTAAAAGGATAAATGTAACCGCCAAAAATTTATAAGTATAAAAAGATATATACTTATAAGAGTATAATAGCCGCACTCCGCTCTTACAAATGTTATTATTTTGGAAAAGGTAATTCAACATAACCTGTGTAGAGAGTAAATAAGAGGACGAAAATTACGATTCCTCGACCTAAATGAAGAGAACTTCGGTGAGGACTCAGTATATCGGTCTCCAAACCTTAACAATCTAACTCATAAGAAAGAGGAAAAATATCGGATGAGTGAATGCTTCGGCCTCAGAAATTTTTCCTAACATTCCCGAAGGTATTCAACGCTTAAACTATCGGGTGAGTGAATGCTTCGGCCTTAACGGATGGAATTGGCGTAAGATCCTAAGGGGATTCAGCCCTAGCTCGCAACTTGAGAGGGACTCGATCTCAACGCTTATGGAATCACTGTCGACTGTGGTGCTAACTGCCAGCCATGATATAGTAAAATGGAGATGGACCCAATCAGATGTGTTCACGGTTAAATTGCTTTACACTTTCTTACAAGATGGAGGGGTCAAAGACTATAGCTCCGTTCGACTGTGGAAGATTAAATCCCCATTAAAAGTTAAAATTTTTGTTTGGCTTGTTTTGCAGCGTAAGGTACTGACTGCGGATAACCTATTAAAAAGCGGTTGGTACGGTGAATAAAAGTCTGTCATGTGTGGGGTGGAGCCGGAGACGGTGGATCACCTTTTTGTGCAATGCAACTCTACCAGATCTCTGTTGGCAAGTTAATTTCCTAATAAAATATTTTTACTATACTGTACTTCGGTGGGAGGGCTTTGGGAGTCTAGTAGCCTCAAAGGCGGTGCCATAGGGAGCTCGGAACTATCTAAAATTGCCTTTATTTGGTGGACTATATGGTTGGAACAAAATAAGAGAATTTTCCAGCTAAAGAAATGGAACTTGAGCTCTTTGATGGCGCCATCCCGCGAATTTAGACATATGTGGAAGACTTTCTGTATTGCTTTGTAATCTCTCTCTTTTTTTTTCTTTTTTTTTTTTCTTTTTTTCGGTTCGTAACGAGGTCCAGCTGCCTTAGAAATTTGCTTAGTTCAATATCTTTATGAATGAAGCGGTAGCATGCTACATTTTCTCAAAAAAAAAGAAGAGGAAAAATATATAGATGATTCTTTCTCAATTAATACATCAACAACATGAAATTAAACTCACGAACATTATTGCTCATACACCTATTATAAAGAAAAAAAAATTGTTACCCTGTTCGTCCAAAAGTGGAGTGTACAATAGTGTGTTCCTTATCCATCCAAGGGTTGAAAATAGCTCTTTTGGATTTCTAATAATAGAATTGTGAGAAGATCAGTATAGTATAAAATTATTTTTGAATACATTGAATATAAATATTAAAAGTACTGTTCTATGACATCTTAACTTTTTGAAAAATAACAGCTGTTATATAGAATTTAATATGGTATTAAAGGGGAAGGTTTTGAGTTTGAGCCTCGGCGCTTAAGTTTTTAAAAGATAATAGTTATTTTATATAATTTAACAAGAGTTTTAATGGAAGGTCAAAAAGATTAGTTTGAAATAACACAATCTCACAGGAGATTAGCTACAGATTGTGGTGATGTTCTCCAATTAAGACCTTTCTTTTTCTTTTTTTTTCTCTCTGTTTTTCTTTTTTCAAATTCTTTGACAAAAGATAGTTGTTGTCTATTTAAACTCTTGTGCTCAATTCATGAGGCATGGGATTAATGAGTTAGTTTTCCTGATAATCTAATGACTTGCTTATTAGTCATTAGCTGTCCCCGCATTATAAATTAACATCTACGCCTTTTCGAGCAACACTTCTTTTAATAAACAACAACTATGTACAAAAGGATCAACACATTTTTATTTTTTTCCTGAATTTTTTATGCTTTTATAATCGAGGCAAAATTAATAGAAAAAAGCCTTCGTGGTGTGCATGTTTTTTTTTTTTTTTTCCTCCATTCAACCAAACTTTTCTTTTCTTGATATTCCAGCTATATGAAATCAACAAGGCAATTAGTTGATTAATACTTTGCATATTTGAATGGCTCTTTTCATATGCTCTGCAACAAGGATTTAAGTACCGTGGCACGGGATCGTGCTGAAAATTTGCCTCCACGGTACGGCACAGTGCTTGCCGAGCTGTGCCGATGCGTGCCGGTCAAAAAAATTTTTGTGTACCGACACATAATAGTATGAAATATTTATTTTCTTTAGCAACAAAATATTATAACTATTTATTATATCTTTTTTATCATATTTTTTGAACTTTATTGAAAAAATTACTTACTAATTTAAAGAATAAAGAGTTTTAAGGTTTGCCATCGGCATGGAGTCTGTATTGTGCCAGTATTTTATTGGCACGGTATGGCACGGTAGATAGGGCCCGTACCAACGGGCACTTAAAACCTTGCTTTGCAATCTCCATCAACACCTAAGAAAAAACTTATATTGTTTGCACAACATCTTTATTAAAAAAAAAAATTATATATTGTTTGGTTATAAGATTGTAGGAATCAGTTATTGCCAACAAGTACTCTCAGTCGAAGTTTTAAAAAAATCATCTCATAAAAAAAATATAAATAAAATCAT
The DNA here is from genome assembly GCF_001540865.1 of Ananas comosus. NCBI lineage: Eukaryota > Viridiplantae > Streptophyta > Magnoliopsida > Poales > Bromeliaceae > Ananas > Ananas comosus. Next base: position 6,511,473 of record NC_033625.1, read on the forward strand.
AACTTCCTTCTGCTCTGTTTTATTTTAGGGCCAGTTTGATTGGATGTAATTAGAAATACAGTGCAAATTAAAGTTCCATGTAGTTAAAAATAATTTATTTAATTTGATGTAATAAAAAGTACTGTAAATATAAATAATTTATTTGATTACATGTAGTTAAAAAGTATTTTTTAAAGGTTTATTTTATACACGTTAGTAGTAAAATTATCTCTAGTATAACAACAGCTAGATTCAAATGCACCATAACAAATACTAAATTTGGATCCGTGTATATCATATGCAACCAAATAACTCCTTAGTATATTTGTGAAGTGTAAACAAAAGTTCCCAAAAATATGCATAAAGAAAAAGAAGGATAATTACATATGACTCTCGTATTAAATAGTAAATATATTTCTATAAAATTTAAGTTATCAGATTTATTCCTATAAAAATTCTTTCGTTTGTAAATATATCCTTATATTATCAAAATTTAGNTGCAAATCTTGTTGTCGCCAGGAATAAAAATAAGGGGATGAGAAAGATGACGGAACTAAATATTGGAATACAAATTATATATATATAAGGAATAAAAATTCTTTCGTTTGTAAATATATCCTTATATTATCAAAATTTAGATAATCATAAGTTAAAAAAGCTAACTAGAGTTAGCTAAAGAGTGAAGTGAAGTTTTTATTCCTTATATATATATAATTTGTATTCCAATATTTAGTTCCGTCATCTTTCTCATCCCCTTATTTTTATTCCTGGCGACAACAAGATTTGCAGTGGCGGTGATGTCGAAGGCAAGACTTTCAATTGCGGCAAATATGAAGTATGTCGAATATGAAGTACGCCGTACGTGCGACCGTGAAGACGAAAAAAGAGAAAGAAAGAAAGATAGCTTTTTATACGGACAAACTTGTATGGATAAAATAATTATTTTATATATTCATTGTTAAAAAAATTATCAGTAACAAATCATGGGAACAAATATGAACATTATTAGACTTTTGAAGAAATAAACTTGATAATTTGAATTTTGTAAAGATATACTTATTATTTTATTATTTGGAGCCATATAAAAAAAGAAAAAGAAAAAGAAAAAGAGAGCATAGGTTCAATCTTTCTTAAAATGTACGTATTCTGCTCCAACGTACGAAAAAGTAAACCTGTCACTACCCAAAGAATTCTTTGGCATAGATAACATCAGAAGCTAAAAAAAAGAAAAGAAAAAAAAAAAAACAAAAAATCTCAAATAATTCGCGCCCCTGTATACGCTACAAAGATTAATCACATATATCCTAATAAACATGGCAATTCACTATCACGCATTTCATAACATACTCTACAAAAAATAAAAATAAGAAAAGGGGAAAAAAAAAAAACAAATACTATAAAATCATATATTATATATTATTATATATATAAACACAAAGAAGCAAACCAATCCACACACACACACACACACACACACACACACGAAAAGTAAAAAAAAGTTAAAAAAAAAAGAAAAAAAGGAAAGGGAAAAAGAAGTAATTTTTAAAGAAAAATGAAGCAATCCATAGAAATGAGCGGATTATTCAAATCCTCAACGAGCGGAGAAGCCCTAAAACTCTCTTTTTTAGGAAGAAGCGCTTCTCCGCCCCGCACTTCGCTCCCCCGCGGCTGCGGCGGCGGCGGCGACGCGATTCGGTGGGTTCGATTCGGAAACCTCTCCTTCTCCGAATCCGCATTCGCACCCTTCGAGCTCCGCGACCTGCTCTGGCCCCGCTCTAGGGTTAATTTCTCCTTCCTCGGCCTCGGCGGCGGCGGCGGCGGGTCGGCCCTGAAGCTCTTCCGCCCCGCGCGCGCCGTCGGCGAGCTCGAGCGCGCGCGCTTCGGTGGGCGGCGCGGAGGGCCGGCGAGGGTTTGCTAATGTTAGGGTTTCCGTTTCCGGTCGTCGCCGTCGTCGTCGTCGTCGTCGTCGTCGTCGTCGGCTTCGCCGCCTCCCAGGTACGCTTCTTAGGGTCGAGCACCACGATGTTGTAGTTGGCGTCCTCGGCGCACGATAGCGGGGACTCTAGGTTGAGGCTAGGGTTGTTCCTGGCGCACGATAGCAGGAACCCGTCGGAGAAGGGTTTGCAGGTAGAATTAGTAGTAGTAGTAGTAGAAGAGCACGTCGACGAAGTCGACGAAGACGACGCCATTGACGAGGAGGAGGAGGTGTAGGAGGAGGGAGGAGAAGGGTGGTGGGTTTTGGGGACGCTACGGGGTACGATTTTGGGGTTCGCGTAGGAGGAGGAGGATGTGTTGGGGACGTTTTCGGGGACGATTCTCGGCGCCGCGTAGGAGTAGGGCGACGATGTGTTGTTGGGGACGATTCTGGGGGACGCGGAGGCGAACCCTACCTTCTCGCTAATTTGGTCGGAGGAGGGGTTACAGGGGTAACACTTGCTCACACACGTCCCCATTTTTTTAATTTATTTTTTTAATTTTTTTTATTTTTTGGGGATTAGGGTTTGTGTTTATAGGGAGCAATGGAGGAGGAGGAGGAAGAAGATGACGCAGTATTATATAAGGGGCGGGGGTATTGTCGTAATTTTAGTGTTTTTTTGCGCTTTATTTTGCCCTTTCTTTTTAGTTTCTGCGATTTTACATATATGCCCTCCCTAAAACATCCGAATTTTCCTGCGTGAAAATTGCACCACACTCCCGGAGCTTCTGGTTCCTCAGCTTAATTGTGGCTTGAAATTAATTTTGAACATAAATTTAGTCTCAAGTTCACTTTGAAATTAAAATATTATAAAAAAAATATGTCTAATAGTTCAACATGCAAAATAAATACGTAAAGATAATATTATAATATTTTCTTTTTGAGAAATAGGTAACATGCTATTCGCTTTGTTTATTTTATTTAGAAATAAATTTAGCTAAAAATGTGCATCAACTAAGATTTGAACTTAGAATCTCAGGTTCCAACCATCAAGTTTTTTACCATTTGCGCTAAGAACGATCGATACAATATTATAATATTAAAAAATAATGTAAGAGAAAGTGACTATGCGAGCAAGTGAAAGAGAGGGAGTAGGGTTTTACTGGTTTGATTATATGAGCCGGCAAAATATATCGAATAACCAAAACTCTATATACATATAATATTATGTATTTTAATTGTAGAATTAATTTCGTACAGCTCCATGCAAATATAATAAATTGTAAATATTTTTCTACAAAGTTCAACTCTTATATATTGTCCCTATAAAAGCCCTAATATTTTCAAATATGTCCCTCGGGTTTGTTACATTTAAAATAAGGTCTATTTTATAAGTGAATTGATCTTTTTGCCCTTACAAATATGTTTTTCAAAACTTAATTGAAGAGCGGTAAAAAAATCAATTCACCTCATTAACTAACCAGGGTTAAGTATTCAATCTATGATTAATTAAATTTTTTTTACGGATTCTAACGATAGGGATATATTTGAAAATATCAAAATTTTTTACAGAAATAATATATAAAAGTTAAACTTTATAAAAATATATATTTATAATTTATTATATTTGCAGGGACGACCTGTATGCAATTAATCCTTAATAATTTATATTATTTCGTTGAGTAACAAAATGCCAGGGGATGGATAACCTTGAGAGGGTATTTTCGTAATTTTATATGTCCTTGTTAGCGGAGGAGGTTTCAAACTGTAAAGGCGGGTTGTGGGTGGGATAGGAAACCGTTGGTTAATTGGGGTTGGTTCGTTTAACGGATATATCGTGCGCAATGATGGCTCCGCCCTTTATCATGTGACGCCACTTTTTTTTTTTTTTTCTTTACATTAAATTAAGGAAAAACTTCAAAAAAATTTCCTGTAATTTTATCGTTTCTCACTTTGCGGTTTAAAACGTATCAATTTGCCCTCCTGTGATTTTTTTTTTCTCCTTTTCTTATCAATTTTATTATTTTTTTTCTTAAATCAGTGATAAAGTTAAAATTAAAGAATACTAAAGTGAATATTTGATAATTTTAGATGGGTATTTAAAATTTTTTGTATATAATTTAATAAAATATTAACGAAAAAGCTACTGAAAAGATAAGAACGAAACCACAGGAGAGTAATTTGATACATTTTAAATCACAGGAGGGCAAAGTGAGAAACTACGAAACCACAGGGGGTTTTTTTAAGTTTTCACCATTAGTCCCTACACTTTTACTTCTTGTTATTTTGTCCCTTACTATTTCTTTTTTGCGCCATTCAATAGGGACAGAGATGAAACGGGAAGAGAGTGTGAATGTCAAAATTTAGCATCCGTTATATATTTGTATTCAAATTTAAATTTTAAAAAAATATATGTGTCAAATCTGTTAATATGGGCAATAGGGAGATGAAGCTATTTTTTTATCGTGCTTTATTTATTTTACTATGAATTTATATTAAAATTGCATATTTTTTGGTTAAAATATTAAATTCTATTAAATAAAATATAAGCATACGAAATTTAAACACGAATATAAATTTTTAATTGCATTGTGCATCTTAGTCATGCTAATTTTAGTTCATATTTATATATGCATATATTAGTATATATTATTATTCAAATAATATTCGAATACAAATCTGGCTCATATTTGAATTTGAATCAGTTTTAAATAAATATGATAACGAAAATTTAGCATCCAATACATATCGCATCCCAAGAAATATATACATGTCGACGTGGTTTTGCCCAAAATCCAAGTCTATTCAACCATTTTCACTCTTACTATTCAGTCCCTAGTTTTTATATTTTATTTTAGTTAGGTGTTAACCATCTAACTTCTTTTTAATTTTGACAAATAAACGTTATTCAAAGTGGTGAAATTAAACTTGACCCGATGTGTGCGTATACGGAAAAAGAGTTTATTAGAGACTAAAGAAAAAAAAGTGAAAAATTAGAGACCGATTATATAATTAATTCTCAAGATTAAGAATCTAATTACAAAAATAAATAAATAAATAAATAAAAGGCTGGGGACTGATATGAACGAATCTTGAAATAAACTAATTAGGAGCAATTGCTTATATAGCTTTGAAAAGTTTTCGACTTTTTAATTTATCCCTCTTAGAAGGCTAATATTAAATTTATCTTCTCTACTTTTCAATTTATTTCAAATATAGCTCTTTAAAATTTTCGACTTTCTAATTTATCTCTCTTAAAAGGTTACTAGTGTAGAGACCCGCGCGATGCAGCGGGTAGATAATAGAAGTAAAATTTAAAAATTTTAATAAACTTTATATTTAAGATTTATTGATATATAGAAAGCTATAACATATTAAGTACAGTTAATTTGTATGACTAAATTTACATAGTAAGCAGAGGCCCCCGCGCGGACCGACTCAGCGAGCACTTATATAGGTCGCGGCTCGGCTTCGCGGGACGATGCTTCTTGAAGGAGACAATGTTCTTCAGAGGCTCTTCTTCTTCTTCTTCTTCTTCTTTGTTAACAGAATGAGAGAAAGAGGGAGATGAGTGCGGAGTAGGAGATTAGACGATGATATTTTTTTATGGTGCATGTAAAAGAGTTACAAAAGAAAGGGGGTAGGAGATTAATTAATGGAGGAGGGAAGTGGTGCATGTAAAAGAATTACAAAAGAGAGGGAGTGGGAGATTAATGGAGGAGGAAAGTGGTTAAAGTTATAAAATAGAATCTTAATATGGTGCATGTAATTAAATATTGCATGTAATTAGAGTAGTGGTGAGATGAGTTAGGCGTTAAGAAAAGAAGAAGGTGGTTTGATTTAAAGTTGGATTTAAAGTTACATATAATTAAATATTGTAACTTACATATAATTAGAGGAGTGGGGAGGTGAAGAATTGAGAGTTGAAAAGAGGAGAAGGTGGTTTGATTTAAAGTTGGTTATGAGAAGTAAGAATAACATGCCACGTGGCAAAAAGTATTGTGGCTTCATATAGTTTTATAGAATATTAAATTTATCTTTTTTACTAATAGAGTTAAATTTTATTAGTAAACGATTAGCAATAGCCATTATTTTTATAAAATTACTATTTTATCCTTTCAAATATACCCTTCTAACATCACCAACTTTTCTTATTTGCGCCTAAGTTAGGAGCAAAAAAAAGTATTCTGATTTTTAGTCTTTTCAAATATACCTTTCTGCCATCACCAATTTTTCTTATTTGTCCTTAAGTTAAGGGCAAAAGAGGTATTTTGATTTTTTTTAATTCTGATAGGTATTTAATTCACGTTTAATACGAGATAACTTAACGGACGGTAGCTGTGAGAATATTTTTGAATAGCGAAAAAATATATATAGAAGGTATATTAGAACTAAAAAAATAAATTAAATATTTTTGAAGTTTTGAAAAGTACATAGGCACTTATTTCAAATAATAATTAACAAAGAGGTGAAGAAGCTCAGCAGCAGTAGTAATTGCATTCATACAAGGGCTTTTTTTGCAAATAGCCCCCTAACTAATTTTTTTTTTTAAATTGGCCCTATCAAAAATTTATTTGCAAAAATGGCCCTGGTCCCACCACGTCAGCGCCACATCAGCGCCACGCGGGCGGGGCTGGGCCATGTGTTTAAGTTGAACACGGTGAACCATTCACCGTGTTCAATACAAGGTTTTTGTATTAGACACGGTGAATGGTTCACCGTGTCCAATACAAAATGGTTAACTGCGAGGTATTGATTCACCGTGTCCAATACAAAAACCTTGTATTGAACACGGTGAATGGTTCACCGTGTCCAATACAAAATGGTTAACTGCGAGGCATTTGTATTGGACACGGTGAATGATTCACCGTGTCCAATACAAATAATTGAACACGGTGAATGATTCATCGTGTCCAATACAAATACCCACAATTTAGTCATTTTTGGCTAAGTTGGAGGTATTTGTATTGGACACGGTGAATCATTCACCGTGTCCAATACAAAAACCTTGTATTGAACACGGTGAATGGTTCACCGTGTTCAACTTAAACACATGGCCCAGCCCCGCCCGCGTGGCGCTGACGTGGCGCTTGCGTGGCGGGACCAGGGCTATTTTTGCAAATAAAATTTTGACAGGGTCAATTTTAAAAATAAAATTTATCAGGGGGCTATTTGCAAAAAAAGCCCTTCATACAACTTTGAGGGCTTTTGCTTGTGCTTTTTCAGTTGCAGAGGAAGCATTATAGAAGGGTAAAGTGCGTGGAGGGTACCTGCAGTGTCCCCATCACTATCCCTTCTGCTAATAAACATTTTTAGAAAATGTTTGCTCATGTGGAAGTGCAAGTGAATTCACATGTAGCCAGTTATTTAATGATTTAAAAATTGAATCGAATCGGACCGGCCGATCGGTCATCGAATCTAGGGGTGGCAATTCAGTTCGCTGTTCGCGAGCTAACTCGTGTTCGGCTCAAAATGAGCTCGAGATCGAATCGCTCGTTTAATAAACGAACCAAATACGAGCCAAATTTTTCGACTCGTTTATCAAACGAGCCGAACACGAGCTGGGGATAACAGCTCGAATACATATATTTTATATTTATATAATTTATTTAATTTATATTTATATATATATAAATAATTAATTATATATATAATATATATTTTTATTATTTAATTTTTAGCAAAAATAAAAATATAAATGCGAGCTTAATTATAAAAAAAACTCATTTATATGCAAAGTTTTAACTATTAGATCAAAATCTAATGGATAAGATTTTATAAATTTATTTTTTATATATATTCAATCTAATCCTTTTAGCTTATTGTTCGTTGGCCAGCTCGTGAGCCAGCTCGTGTTCAGCTTGTTTATTAACGAGCAGAACACAAGCTAAATTTTTTGGCTCGATACTTTAACGAGCNTGTTCAGCTCGTTTACACCCCTAATCGAATCGGTGAACTATTCCAATTTTAATCAAATTGGTTGAATTTCTTTTTATCAAGTTATATTAAAATTTAACGATTTAAAATTAACTTAGCTGATTTTATTTCAACTGAGTATAGATTAGTTTTATAAAAAGTAAAACTTAAAACCTTATTTCTGCTTAATTTGGTCTAAATTTAATCCTTTATAATTAATTATGTATTTTATATAAAATAAAATTAAAAATAATAATTAAATATTTATGACATCAGGGTAACCTTGACCTAGTAATAATATTTTTATGTCGCTATTAAACCAAAATTTTAAAATATTGATGTAACTCTTATCCCATTAAATCTTGATCGACTTTTTTTTGAAGTATTTTTTTTTTTATATCCGATGTTTGTTTTCATAAATTGAAAATTATTTGTTTTGTTGTTTTTTTTATATAAGTAAAATTCCATTCAATGACTATCTCATGCTTTTTGGTGCTTTGTTTGCACTGTTAAGTAGATAAAATTCTGAGTAGGGTTACTGTACTTTTATAAGTATAGAGCTTTTTGTACTCATAAGTTGTTTTCGATAATGGAGCTTTCGAATCAATGATCCACTCCGTTAAATATGATCTACAATATTTGAAACTTTTAAAAAATAAATTTCGTAATTTTTCGAAAATATAATAAAGTCTATCAAGCGGGCATAAAATGAACAGTCAAAATCGAACGATGTCCTAAAAATGAATGATCGGATCTTTAATTTAAAATCAAAATTATTGATTTTTATCAAGGTAGTGAATATAATTTTCTATCAAAAATTCAATCTATTCTAATTCTTTTACATAGTTAAACAAGCAAGTATCCCACACCGGCCGTTAAAAATTATCAATTTTGTAACTTTTTAATCGTAAAGTAAATGATGTCGAAAAATTATAAAATTTGATTTCTAGAGGTTTTAAATGCTCTAGATAATGTTTAACGGTATGGATCGTTGATTCGAAAGTTCTATCATCGAAAATGACTTATAAGTACGACGACGATTGTACTCATAAGAGTATATCAGCCGGACTCTAAGTGGAGGCTGTTTTTTTATTGGTTGTGGGCACAGCGTAAATGACTTTGGGCTTCTTTGTTTGGGTAAAAATGGAGAGAGGTGAAATTGTATTTGACCACAAATGGTCATTTTTGCTATTTGGATTGTCCTAATAAAAATAAAGTGAAATCTTGAGTTACCCAAAATAATGTAAGTAACCTCGACCCACCTTCAGCTGAAGCCAATTACGGTAAAAAATTATAAAAAAATGATAATAAGATAAACTACTTTTAGTTTATATGTTTAAAATGTGATAAAAATTGATTAGTTAAGTTTTACTCTTTCTTTTATTTAGTTTGCATACTTAAAATGTGATGAGAATTAATTAAATTGAGTATTAATATATTTTTTTCTCTATGAGTTTATTGTTGTATTATTATAAAAAAAATTAACTTAGCTGTTTTATATTATATTTTTTTAATTATATAGAGATATAATTATATTATATTATTTATTTATAATATTATAACTTATAAATTATCAAGTTATTTATTATTTATGTGTAAATTATAGTTTTTACATTATTCAATTTCCATCAAACAAACAACACAACCGGAGATACTTTACTTTCATAGCTATAGAAACAAACAGCGGGAGATAAATAATTTTTATTTAAATTCTACTTTGACCCAAAGCATAGATTAGGGGAAACAAGCAGGCTTTTTCACATCAGAGGAAGTGAAAAGGTTTGAAAAACTCTTGTTATATTTTACCGGCAAGTTTTAGTCTCCAAACCTTTACATATTTTGCAGTCTAAATTTTTTTATTATAAAAAAAGTGTTTTTATATATAATAATCAATTTACCTCTTAACCTCTAAAGCTATTAAATTACATAGAATCTACATTAAATGATATAAGGCTTGATTAAACTTTTGGTCATCAAAATATGAGACGTGATACTTTAGTCCTCAACTTATACTTCGTTGTAACATCTTGCTTCTGAACTTCGTAAATTGTTGCAATTAAATCTCATAACCTAATTTAGTTGACTAAATTTTAATGTATCGTTACTATGAAAATAATATGATATCTTAATTATTCTTATATAATCAATTATAATATTACTATATTAATTAATTGATATATCAGAACATATTATCCACTATATATAATGATGAATTCCTTTTCTCCCAAAAAGAAAACCTCTGCTTTCAAATTCCTAAAAGGCAACATTAGGTTTATAGAGGCTTAGTCTCAATAAAAAAGAAGTTCATTAATTAATAGTGGAAAGCATAGTATAAAGTGTGTCTTGGCCCCATCAAAGTTTTAAGTGAAAATTGAAAAAACACTACTTGATAAAGTTTTTTTTTTAGGAAAGTGTAGTTCGCTACCCGCTTCATTCATAGAGAAAGTGAATTAAGCTACATGAGTAAGACAACACGGCCTCGAAAGAGGTCATAAAAAAAAAAAAAAAGAAGAAAGATTCTAATCTAATGGTTGCTATGCTTTTTTCTACAGGGCACCCCCCGAAGAGAAAGACACTAATATTAGCCTTCTCTTCCAAGTAGTCTCAAAGCACAAATTCTACATTTTGAACTAATCTTAGCTAAAGAAAGAAAAAAAAAAAAAATCCTCTTTTGTGCTGGTTTTTAAAAGATTCTCTGCAAAGACATACCAAGTACTCAGGTATTCAGCAAAGAAACTCTGAAGCTTTTGCTGAGGCGGGAATTCAAATTCAAAGTTGGCATCTAAGTTCTCAAAAATAGAAGCTCTAATTTAATGCTGCATCCTTAGAAGCTAGTTAAGAAAGCCATTGGTCAAAATAATTTATGATAGAAAGTGTAAGATTGATAGGCTTTTTGGTTCTTATGTGGATGTCTCCATGCAAATTTTTTGAAAGGGAAACAAAATGGCAAGGGCGAGATCACAACGAGATATAAATCCTAGAAATCTAATTATAACCATCAAAAGATTGGATCCAAAATCGAAATCTCATTGAAAAAAGGTTGCTAAGCTCCAAAGGAATTTGCACCCTATACATTCTCACAGTTTAATTGACCAACATTAACCAACCATTATGCATACGATTCTGAATCTTTATCAGAAACAAGGAGAGTTATACAAAAGAATCAGCCATTAATTTGCTCAATGCTTTGATTGCATAAGCAAGTTTGTGTATTTCATCTTTTGTTGGCGCACTTTCAATGCGTGAATGCACGCAAAAATAGGTACAATTCAAATGCTAGTCCATCGTCAGAAGAACAGATGTAATCAAAGAATGGATGATATAATAATTAGTAATACACCTATCCTCTTCAGGGACTGCTCTATAATCAAATTGGTTGTAAGTTCTGGTTCAGAAGAGAAATGTGACTAGAGCGGCTAAGATCGTTTTAGGGCTAAAAAACTTCATAGTTCTTTGTACAATTGCACTTTGGAAGTCATCTGATTGATCCATAAACTTTCTCTGCTAACACAAAAATGTAATACAAATCACGCGAGTTGTATTAGAGCAAATAAAAGAATTTTTAGGGGTGTATATATGTATATATAAATACCTGCAAAATCATCTATTTACATACATTTACATCACAGAAAAATCTGAATTTTTGTGTATAACCCTCAAGTCATTTTAAGTTATGGGGAAGTATGTTTTGTATCAGAAAAACTTTCTTTATTATAGATGTCAATAGATAATTTTGCAGGGGTTGTAAACATATTGCAAAAAATGTCAATATGTCATGTGTAGGGGACTTCTCTTTCTCACCTGTGTGGCTTCCTTGAGTGGGCCCCAGCATTCTATCCGATTATACTTCTTTGATCTTGAATGGAAGTACACCCACACCTTTGCATCCATCAATTCTGGGTGTTGTGTGAAGAGAGCAGCATCTCCATGGATTACAGCTTTGAGAACCTAGGTTAATATTAACTTAATAATAATAACAAGCTCAATTATTTAGCTAAGAGCCACTATATTCCTAACTAGTTAATATTTTCTGAAACCTAAAGGCGAAAAGAAACCCTTAATTCTTGCATTAATGAAAGTTGTAAAGCCGGAAATTAATAGGTGATGATTAGGGCCTATTTGGCCAAGCAGGAGCTTCTGCAGAAGCACAGTTTGAGTAGACATATCTAAGCTTTAAACTATAGCTTCTGCTTTCGTGCGGTCGGATAGAACTTGGCTGTTTTGAGAAAAGCCAGGATAAAATGGCAAAAGAACAGGGGCATTATATTAAGTTGCAGCTACCAATGGGAGCTCCTTAGAGAAGATGTGATATCTAAACCCAGCTGCGAGGTCCTGCAAACGATTAGCCCCACTCACATAGCAATGAACATGCAAAGACATCTCATCTTTCACCTTCTTCCATTCGGCCACGACATCATCCATCTGCAATGTCGATTGCCAGATCCGCAACTGTCACCACATAAATTGAAGTAGTCATTGTTTGTGAGAATTTGAGAGGGTCAATTTTCGTGTCCATTAATCCTAGCAAGTATTCAAAAACTAGAAGCTTCTAGAAACCAGGTGTCTGGCTAACAGAATGTAGAAGTTAGAATGAGCTTTTATGCTCTACGGCATAAGCTTCATCTTGAGGCTTCTGCTTCTGCTATATAGCAAAAGCTGTTGATGGTTGATGGATAAATCATTTCATATAAAGTCTACACATATCAGTTCGGGGAAATTACTGTTGTTAAATGATTATATTGAAGTTCCTTGATAAAAAAAGGAAATGTCTCATAAGCTGGGGAAAGAAGAGCTTATTGCTTCACACCTGCTCACTACTGATACTACTGGAAACAGCTAGTGTCAAATTAGCTGTTAGGTCACAGTGAGTGAGAGTGTAGGCTCTTGGAATGGTGCAGAATGGCTGTTTGTTCATTTCTTCGCCGTCGAACTCGACCTTCAACTTCGAGGCCTCGAATGTTGATGGAGGGCCCAGTATCCTAGCTGCCTGATAATAAACGGATAATAATATCACAAAACCAGTATTTATTAATTTAATAAGTGTAAATTTAGTAAAAGAAAAATAAAAGAAACAAATGTAATATGCAACAGTACTTGATACGCAATCAAATAATTGATTTCTCCATCAAAATATTATTAGTTTTGTAACTAATCGGCACTTCCGATACAGACGATTGATACATTGTATCTCCTGCTGCTCATAAATGGCCCAGATTAACAAATGAATAAATCTTAAAGAACACAACTGAATACAGAATGTGTCAGTCATGTAGGATTGCACAGATTGCTTGTAAGAAGAGAATTATAACACCTCATTAGAATAGCATGGCCTCAGCAATTTTTCTCAGAAAAAAGAAAGCATATCCCTAACATTTTTTTTTCCTTTTTGTCTCTTGAGGTGAAGTCCTAATAATGATTCTTCAAAAAAATGAGTATCAAATGCTTAATTGGGCAGAAGAAGGTGATGTTTGGATGGAATAAGTGCTAAAAATCTAAGCTGCTTACCTCTCACAGATTATCAAAAAACAAAAAAAAAGCTGCTAATCTCTATTAAATAACATATTGCAGATCTATTCAAATTCCCTAAAATTAACTTCCTATACCTAAAAACCAGTGGAATACCTCTTATTTCATGACATATTAATGTCTACAAGCTTTATAGAAATATATGATCATTCTGTTTTCAATTTCATATTATTACTTGTGCTTAAAATTCCGCTTTTTGTTTGCAGAACACATAAAAGTAACTCTAAGAGGCAACAGTGTAAGATTCTCACCCCCAACATTTCCTTTATCTCTCTCCACCATGATAGAATCGGATATCAATGTACATACACGGCATCCGCCATCTTCTATTAAATCGATTTTTTGAATAACATAATATCAAATCTGGTTTCTTTCTAAGATACAGTCTGTTTTTGATCCTCGGACTGCAGGAAATTCTCCAGATTTTCAATTGCCAGTGCTATGCTAAATATAGCCGCTGTAGCTGAAAGCAGAAGAAAAGGTAGAACACTTAATGGCATAAATTTCCGGAAATTGTCTCTTCTGTTACCTTTTCTGCCTCTAACATCCCGTTAATACTGGTCTTAGAATTTTTCCGATCAATCTTCCGGGTAACAACTAGAACCAACCTCTGCATGTGTTTTTTGTTTATGTTCTTTTAAAAAATTAAAACATAGGTTGATTCCATCTGTATATTTGTTGGAAAAAAGAAAAATAGAAAGAGAAATATCATAAAGACGCTACGAGCACCTCTGACGATAAAACAAACATATTCCTATGTAAGACAGAAACCAAAGGAATTCGAACTCAGAATGTTCTGCTTAATTTGATCCCATGTTGAATAAAACGATATACTCTAAAGCCCCATTTGGATGTGTGGGCATCTTATTCCGCATATCTCTTTAATTTTCTGAATAAGCATGCAATATTTGGTTATTGAGGAGAAAATAGATAAATCACTTTGCGGGTAAAATACCCTATCCTACCAAATCTAGAGGAGTAAAATCAAACTAAACTCCTCACTTCGTTAAATCGCACTAAAAAATCATCGTACGGAATAAAGTTTAAACCGTTATTTGTACGGAGGACGTATTCAACGCTCAATCTATGACGCAATTGAGCAACCCACAAAGCAAAAATTGCATCAGCATTGCTACATTTCGACGATAATTGCTGAAAAAAGAAGCGGCGATCGATCGATCGAGTACCAGATAGCCGTAGAAGTCTCTCCTTTCGCAGCTCACGACCACCGCCATTGGCTTCATCGGCTTCCTAAACATCGACGACAGCGGCGACGACGACGAAGTAGGAATGGGAGCGAAGGAGAGGTTGATGGCGACGGCATTGCGAGCCGCCATTGGAGAGGGTTGGGAGGAGGAGAAGAGCATCAATGGAGGAGGAGGAGGAGGAAGAAGAAGAAGAAGAAGGAGACCTCCACCCACTCATCCTTCACAAACCATCTCTCTCTCTCTCTATGGTTTTGGGTTGGGCGACGTGGAGGATTGAAGCGGAGGAGAGAGAGAGAGGATCAACGCGAGATTGGGGATTTTTCTTTTCTTTTTTTTTCTTTTTTTTTTTGGAACAACGATGCCTTTTCTTTTCCTTTTTTTTAAAATTTTTTTTAATATCTTCTTTTCTAAAAAAAAAAAATTCGTGTGGCTTTGGATAATTCTCGCGTATTTTTGTAACGCCTCTGATCGAGTGACACGTGGACAGGAGTCGTTGGGTCCCACTTGTCAGTCTAGTAGTTGTCGGTGCGTGATTGTAATTTCTTCAGTGTCCCGACACATGATTGGTACTCCGGAATAAAGTGGTTTTTTTAGGTATTGGGTTGCCACATGGCGTGCTCCTATTGGATGGTTGGGGAAAAGACGGATAATGTGATAAGTCGATTTGAGTATCGAGCAACGACTACTGGAGTTCACAATTCCCGCCGAAAATTAAAAGTAATAAAAATATAAGAAAAGACGCTATTGAAATTTAATATATCACTACCATTTTAACAGTAGACTACTATCATCCTAACCGCATATCCATTCATCCAATGACTGATAATTTATGAATATAAAGGGTTAATACTCATAAAAGTATAGTAGCCCTAGCCATAGCCGTTAGAACTACCTTTTGACCATTTCCATCTATTAGATTATACTATTCAAACAACCACCCACTCAACCGTAGGTGACCACTATTATTTTAACCGGAGACCACTATCATCCAAACCATACATCCTTTCATTCAATGATCGAAAATTTATGAATACAAAGCAGTTAATACTCATAAGAGTATAGGAGCCCTAGCCTATATATATAGAGAGAGAGTCCGGCTACTATACTATCGATAGTACCATGCTCTTGATACTATTGAGTTTTCTGCCGTTAGATCTATCCTTTGATTATTTCCATCCGTTAAATTATACTATTCAATCAACGACCCACTCAACTCTAGGGGATCATTATCATTCTAAATGCATATTTTTTCATCCAACGATCAAAAACTCAATAGTACCATCGATAATATAGTCATATAATTATAGAGTTTGGCTGGGATACTATCGATAGCACCAAGGGCTAAAAAACTATTTAACTAGTCATCCACTCAACCCTAGGGGGTCCACATCATCCTAACCTCACATTTTTCAATTCAAGGGCTAAAAAACTAATAGCACCAATAGCTTGGTGCTATTAATAGTATTCCGGCCTAACTATATATATATATATATATATATATATATAAAGTCCGGCTGCTATACTATCGGTAGCACGGAGGTTTCCGTGCTACCAAGTTGTTTTCGATGATGCAGCTTCCAAATCGATAATCGGCTCGGTTAGACTTGATCTACACTATTGAAAGTATTTGAAAACTAAATTTCATAATTTTTCGGTATCATTTACCTATCAAACGAGTAGTCTAAAAATGAACGGCTGCCCAATAATGTCCCCCCAAAAGACATTAAATCGGATATATATATCTCAGACCGATGATACGATAGCCATCGTGCCTCGCGAGGCACGATGGTTCAACAAAAGCTACTACGTCGAAGGTTTAGCTACTAGTCGAGGCAATTTGAACTAGATGTGATAACTTTCATAAACTTTTGATTTAAAGTATTAAAAGCTGTAGTAAACCGATCACTAGTTTTCCAGAGTTTTAACTGTTAAAATTACCATCTACACTACGTAAACATTTAAATTGCCACATTTTGTTAGGTTTAGTCTACTTTAAAAATATCTTTTAAGAAAAATGATAAATCTCATTATAGTCATGGAGAATAGAATTTAAGTTCAGAAGATAATAGTAAAAAATACTCTAAAAATAAAAATCAGCAAA
>NC_033625.1:6528509-6636587 GCF_001540865.1 Ananas comosus
TATATATATATATATATATAGAACTAGGCTACTATGCTATTAATAGCACCAAGTCATTGGTGCTACCAAGTTTTTGGCCATTGGATTAAGAGATGTGCGGTTAGGATGATGTGGGCCCCTTAGGGTTGAGTGGGTGGTTGGTTGAATAGTATGATCTAACGGGTGAAAATGATCAAAAGGGTAGATCTAACGGCGGAAAACTTGGTAGCACAAAGTGCTTCGTGCTATTAATAGCACAGCAGCCGGACTCTCTCTCTCTCTCTCTCTCTCTCTCTCTCTATATATATATATATATATATATATATATATATAGAGTTGAGCTAGAATACTATCGATAGCAAACCGGCACCATTGCCACCCATTTGTTTTCAATGATGGAGCCTCCAAATTGATGATCGGCACCGTTGAACATGATCTATACCATTTGAAGTATTTAGAAATTAAATTTCATACATTTTCGATATTGCTCTCTTATCCATCGAGTGGACACAAAAATAAACGGCTGAAAATAAATATTCTTAAAAAAATGATGATAGGAGTCTTGTAATCAAGATCAAGAGTATAGATCTTGTTTTAAATAGTTTAAAGAATTTCTAACAAAAATTCAATTGATTTGGATATTTTTATGCCGTTAAACGAGAAAATGCCTCATATCGACCATTAAAATTACAAATTTTGAAACCCTTTGATCATTAGGTAAATGATGTCGAAAAGATTTGAAATTTGATTTCTAAACACTTCAAGTGGTATAGATAATGTTCAACGGTGCCGATCGTCGATTTGGAGGCTCCATCATCGAAAACAAATGGGTGGCAAAAATGCCGGTTTGCTATCGATAGCATTCTAGCTCAACTCTCTCTCTCTCTCTCTCTCTCTCTCTCTCTCTCTCTCTCTCTCTATATATATATATATATATATATATATATAATTGAGCTATAATACTTTTAGAAGCACCATCTTCTTGGTGGTTCTAAATTTTTAGCCCTTTGATCTATTTCTTGATTATTAATAGCTTTTGTATCAAACACTATTCCACCTACCACCACCTACCACCATCATCCCAACCCTACATTTCTTCATCTAAAGGCTAAAAACTCAAAAGCACCACCTCTTTGGTGCTCTTGGAAGTATTCTGGCTCAACTCTATATATATATATCTATATATATATATATATATATATAGATATATATAGAGAGAGAGAGAGAGAGAGAGAGAGAGAGAGAGAGGTGGACTGGGCTACTATTAGTAGCAAAATTTTATTGTTGCTATCAGTTTTTTAGCCTTTGGATCAGCTCTTTTCATTATTTTTAACCATTAGATTAAATACTATAACCCAGTGGGGACCACTCAACCCTAGGGGGACAACTCAACTCTAACCGACTAATATCATCCCGACTCTACAATTTTTCATCCAAAGGTTAAAAACATATATATATATATATATATATATATAGAGAGAGAGAGAGAGAGAGAGAGAGAGAGAGAGAATTATGCTACTATACTATCAATAGTACTAAGCCGGTACTATTGAGTTTTCGGCCGTTGGATGAAAAGATGTACGGTTAGAATGATAGTGGTCCCCAGTTAAATTGAAAGTGATTCCCTAGGACTATACGTTAGGGGTACATGAGAGGCGGCTTAACACAACCGCCTCTATATCTTAAATAAAAAAAAAATTATATATATATTTTAAGCATTGTCCCATTTAGTTTTTTTTTCGTTTCTCCCCCAATTTTTACGCCTCCTCTTTCCCACACACCCTATGGTCACTGTTGTACCCCTACACACCCTCTCCTCAATAAGTACGCCACCACACCACGACGGCTCCTCCTCCTCACCTCGATGGCCGCGGGCGCGGCCACGGACTGTCTCCCTCTTCGCGTTGCCGCGCCTTTCTCCCCTTCCCGTCGCTCAACGCTCGGGTGACGTACTAGCTAACCCTCCCCTGATCGCTCCCCGCTCTCTGCGACCTATTCCCCTCATCCCGCACCACCCTGCACGCGCGCTCATACACCCCCGCCGAACCATCCCCCCCACCCTAACACTGCGCCCCCCCACGGTTCCCCATCCCACGCCCGCCTCCTCACCACCCCCCGCTGCCAATAAAGCAATGAGAAAGCTGATACAATGAGATTTCACATTCAATTTTAGATCCAGAAGCTCATGATTTTCAAGAATTGGTCTACACGTAGATTGTCTCAAAGTAGATTTGTATTCAACCCCAGGTTCATTTTAGGTTTAATTCATTAATTTTACTTTTCCCATTGTTAAATGCCTCTACTTAACTGAGCTCAACCAGATAGAAATATCTACAGTTTTCTGCTATCCTAAGTCATGGAATATCTACAGTATTTCTGAAATAGCTTACATTGTTTTTTGAATATTTTTTTCCCCGTAAGCTTATATCGCTTTTTGAAATCGTATACTTCTGAAGAAACTAACTAATGATGAGTGGTACATTTAAGATTAGTAAGATAATGCCTTGAAGAAGAACAATACACAAATTAGGAATGTTTTATGTAATTATGCATTTTACATGCGTACTGTTATTTGCAAATCTGTTGATGTTCTGCTTTGACCCACATTGTGAGCTGTGAAACTTTGTTTCTATGGTATCACCTGTTTGAGTAAACTAGAACATAACCTTCCTGGTTTAGCTATTATCTAAAAAAGATCTTTAATATATGCTTTGCGTTTGACGTATTAAAATTGTGGTAATTCATGTGGTTGATACTGCAATTCCCTGCTTATAGCTTTTCGATGCCTGCATTTGATATGCTAGGAACCAGGAGAAATAGAAGCAGAATTTGCTCGTCTTGGGACTACATTGGTACTCAAAAAGTTCTTAACATATCGCACTCCCGGCCCCCTATTGATCCCCAAGGAAGGTTGGGGTTCGCCAAATGACCAAATTCCTTTGTTTTGATTTTGAAGCTGTGATATTAAGGCCTTACATGTTATGAATCTGCATTGTTTAGTATAAGTTATTTATTTGGCCACTAAATTTTTTGATTCTTTCTCTTTCTCCGAAAAAAAATTTCTGTGGTTTTGTAGCTTCTTATTATTCGTTCAAATTCTTTTCACGAAGTTGAATTTGTAAATTATATATATGCTCATATATCTGATGTTTTATTTGGATGCTTTTTTTTTTTGTTGGAATAATACTCTTAATGATACCAAAAATTGTGTAGTTCAAGTTGATGATAATAGATATTGAATGGTTTAAAAGCCACTCTCAAATCTAGGGCTGTTTGAGATCCTTCTTATCAGTTTTTATTATCTAATTTTATTTAGAGTTGTATGTTTCAAGTTTCTAGATCTATTAATTTCTCTATGATGCAAAAATGATATAATCCACTGCCCGAATGTTTCAAGTTGTCGTATTCGTTTCTGTTACGAATTAGTTTGGAATTGTCGTATTCACTTCTATTATGGCAACTTTCTTAAGTTATGTTGCATATGGTGGTTTAACTAAGTGCTCCATTTAAGCTTTTCATGGTTGGCTTTGAATGATAGCAAAGGGATCAGTTGATTGTTATGTAGATCAATGTCTTGGCATTCGGCTATCCATGAATGTTCATCGTACTATGTTTGATAAATTTTGTTTTTCTTATCTCATTTGATTAATTAGTTCTTTTGCTTTGATCGTTTAATTAACCTCCACCGAGTCTCGAGTCTAATTAGTGTGAAAAGATGCATTGATATTGCATGGATGTAATTTCTTACTTGCTGATAATACCAAAATGACACATGCCCATTAATTAGATCAAGCAAATTGATCTTCTTATTTACAGGGATTAGGAAGAAAAAGTGAGGGAAGAAAAAACTTGTGGGATTGCTGTGGTTGAGGTCATCTTCTACTTCTTCTTCTGTTTGCAGATTAGGTAAGTTATACTATATCCCCTTTTTATTCTTAGCTTTTGTTAATATTTTAGTTTTATTATCATTAAGTTAATTATTATCACTAAGTTAATCGTTAGGTTCATAACTATGCATTGGTATTAAATAAAACTTTTGTTGTTTTTTTCAGTTGTTTTTCTACAATGGATAAGAGTAGGATGACAAAACATAGAAATAGTGATGATTATAAAAATGGAGTCTCACAATTTCTTGAATTTGCATTTTGTAATGCATCCTATAGAGGCAAGATATTGTGCCCTTACATACGTTGTGTTAATTGTTCGTTAGAAACTTATGAGGATGCGAAAATACACTTGATATGTGACGGCTTTCTAAGAGGATATACTAGATGGGTTTGCCACGGAGAGGAACCTTTATCATTAACTTCCTCGATTAATACCGTCGATAGTAGTTCAACTTCTCAACCTATGCAAGAAGTGTCGCCTGTGCAAGAGTATAATCCTATAACCCAAAATCTTGGAAGGTTGGATGATGTACATGGACTTTTACGTGATACTGTTGGTCGTATTGGTGCAACAACTAATGAAACAGAAATGCCCATGAATGAATTTGATGAAATGGTGGACCCACAACAAGCGACAGTAGAACCTCATGTGGAACAGCCTAGTCAAGAAGCTAATTGTCATAATCAAGAATTTCAAAAGTTATTAAAAGATGCAAACGAAGAATTATATCCGGGATGCAAGACATTTTCAAAACTATCGTTCATACTCCATTTGTTCCACTTAAAGTGTCTAAATGGGTGGTAAGGAGAGTCGTTTAGCATGCTACTTGGGTTACTAGTTGATGCATTTCCAGAAGGTACTTCATTACCTCGTTCATCATATGAAGTAAAAAAAATTATTAGGGCCTTAGGTCTAAATTATGAGAAAATTCATTGTTGTCCAAATGATTGTATGTTGTTTCGGGGTGATAAAGTAGATCAAGAAGTGTGCGATGTTTGTGGATCTTCTCGTTGGAAAAAAAATAATGTGGAAAAGGAACATATTCCAAACAATGAAGAAAACACTTTTGGCATATCTACCATACCAAAACAAAGCAGAAAGATTCCAGCAAAAGTTTTACGATATTTTCCTCTTATACCAAGACTGCAAAGGCTTTATGCCTCTACAAAAGCGTCAAAAGATATGAGATGGCATGAGGAAGGTCGTAAGAAGGATGGGTTGTTAAGACATCCTGCAGATGGTGAAGCTTAGAAGGCATTCGATGAACGATTTGTAGATTTCTCCTTTGATTCTCGCAATGTAAGGCTTGCTCTTTGTAGCGATGGATTCAACCCCATTTACAACAATGAGTACCACTTATAGTACATGGCCGGTTGTCTTGATTACATATAATTTACCTCCTTGGATTTGTATGAAACAATCCTCTTTCATCTTATCAATGATTATTCCAGGTGAAAAGAGTCCTGGAAATGATATTGATATTTTTATGCAACCTCTAATTGAGGAGTTAAAAGAATTGTGGGAGGGCGTAGAATCATATGATGCTTCAAATAAAAAAAAAATTCATATGCGAGCTGCATTACTGTGGACCATAAATAACTTTCCTGCATACGGAATGTTGTTTGGTTGGAGTACTAAAGGAAAGTTTGCATGTCCTTGTTGTGGAGAGCAAACACATTCTAAATGGCTACGCCATGGAGGGAATCATTGTTATATGGGCCATCGTCGTTGGTTACCTGAGGGGCATATATTCCGTTCTCAGAAAGATTTTTTTGACGGTACCGAGGAGGTAAGATCTGCACCTATTCGGATAAATGGAGTTGATATGTTGAGACAAATGGATGGCGTGCAATTCAAATTTGGTAAACCACCAAAAGAAAATAATCAAGGAATTTATTTGAAAAGATCCAAAAGAAAAGGGAAATGAGAAATAACAATGCAACATCAAGCGTTTCCATGTCAGAACCTAGCGGTGCTTTGAGGTGGTGGAAAAGAGAAGTATTTTTTTGAATTACCATTTTGGCGATATAATTTATTGCGTCATAATCTAGATGTGATGCACATTGAAAAAAATGTGTTTGATAATTTTATTGGCATTTTGTTGAATCTTGATAAAAAAACAAAAGACAATCCAAAAGCGCGACTTGATTTAGTAGAAATGGGCATTAGACCTGAACTACATCCCGAGTTGCTCGCAAATGGGAAGACAAGATTACCTCCAGCTTGTTTTACGATGTCGAAGAAAGAAAAAAGAATTCTTTATCAAGTTCTCAAGGATATGAAAGCACCTGATGGTTATGCCTCTAATATTTCACGATGTGTGAATGTTGGTGAGTGTAAAATTAGTGGTCTTAAGAGTCACGATTGCCATATTTTGATTGAGAATCTACTACCATTGGCATTAAAAGGTTGTAGCCCATCAAAGGAAGTGACCTTGATCGCAATTGAATTGGCCAATTTTTTTAAGTCATTATGTTCGAAGGTGCTGGATGTGAATGAGCTTGACAACATACAATCTCGTATTATACTTACACTTTGCCAGATGGAAAAAATCTTTTAACCTCATTCTTTACCATTATGGTTCATTTAATGGTTCATTCGGTGGACCGGTACAATATAGATAGGTGTATTTATAACACCCCATACTTTTAAACCTCTTGTTTTGACTTCTATCTTATTAAGTTTGGACCTTTTCGTAATTTTCAATCTTTGAGGGACTCGGCGGCGTTTTGTTACCTAATTAGTACCTAACTTAATTAATTTTTTCCTAGCCAACCCTCACCCGATCAATCCCTCTTTTCCCCTCCCGCACGATTCTCTCTCTCTCTCCTCCTTCACCGCGTCCGTACGTCTCTGCCACTCCACACATGCGCGCGCGACGCTATCCAATCCCTACCGTCGTCGCCGTTATCTGTGGCCGCCGCTGCCGCAACCCTTTTGTTTGATCTCTATTGGCAATTTTGGTTCGTCGTCGACGGTACCTCGTCATCGTTGTCTCCGTCTTTGAAGAGGTTCTTGTTTTTTAATCTCTTTTATCTCTTTCACTAAATCTTGAGATCATTCAACCTCCTTGTTCATGATTATATGATTGTTCTTGAATACTTATCTCTTGATGATTGGAATTAAAACTATCAAAATCTTATTTGCTTTGATCTAAATATGTGTTATTTGAACTATCATTTTATCTTGTATCCCTATCTTATTTAGTTATATAAATTCTCCATATTCTACATACTTCTTGTAATGCTCATTCCATGTTCAATAAAATGCCTGAGTGAGGGCTAACCTTATTCTTGTTTCTAATTTCGATCCCATCTAATTGTAAATTGTCAATCAATGTTTCAACATTTGAAAATCCTCTTTTCGAGTATTAGATCTTTCGTTTATTATCTAAAACTTCATTCATGTCATCTTATTTCTTTGAAAACTTTAATATTTGGAACTCATCATCCTCTTGATTGTTAATTGAGTTTTGTCAAATTTATTATTCTAAATCTCTTTCGTGCTTCGTCTTAGCCTTTTTGCATGCATTTGTAGCCAACATTGTCTGTCGACCTATGTGAATCTATCCGAATTCAGATTTTTGTATAAACTTGCCTTCTAAATGTATAAATATTATTTTTGTAACTTTATTTTTGAGTAGCTTATAGAGAATCGTATATCTCTATTTTAGGTTCCGACGATTGATTTTCGTGCAATTTTCAACTGGATAACTTAGCTTAGAAGCCGCTTTTGAGGTAAGCGACCGGACACCCGTTAGTTTTTTGTAAAATAATTTAGAAAATACTTTGATTGTGTGAAAATCTTTATTTTGTAGATTTTAAAATTAAGGGTTAAGCGTATATTAAATGTTTCTGTAAATTGAGTTTTAGCTATGATTGAAAGATTCTTTTAACAGAAAATTTTGAAATTTAATAATCTGTTCTGTAAGTTAGTGACTGGATAATTTTAAATTATAATGTCTATTGGTATTCTACTATGCTAATGTTGGCCATGTCGACATGTATTTTGTTATAGAAGCGAGCTTTGTCTTTGTATTGCGCCTTTGGGTGTCTGCACCTATCCCCGCCTCTGTTTTGTTTGCGTTTTCGAGTGCCTCTGTTTTGTACATGCACTTTCAGGTGCCTCTGTTCTGTTTGCACCTTCGGATGCTTCTGTTCTGTTTTCGCATTCGGATGCCTCTGGACCTCGCCAACGGATCATATGATATAGTTAGTTGCCGGAGACTTAATATTTATTTCGTTATTTGCTTAAAGAGAAATGCTTTGTAAAGTTATAGTTCCAATTTGATCTGAATTTTAAGTTTGATAAATTCTTGTTTTCTAAATTTTGCAAATTAAAGACGCAGTCGCTTGAATTGATTTTTGTATTCATTTATTTATTTGTATTGTATGCCTAATTCGACTAATGTGGTGTATGGTTGCTTATCCAGGTACCGAGACTGCTTTGTCGGGCGGGGCTGAGACCGAGTGAACGTTAGACGTAACTAGTTTTGATTTTAGTCCCTTTTGTTTTTACATCTAGTATTTTCAGATTATCTATGATCGTTTGTTATCTATTTTGTTTCGTTATTTCTTCGTACCCACTTTTGTCACTTATAGTATTTTGTAGACCGAATCTCTCTTGTGATTCGTAATAAGCTTTAGTTTTATAGATGTTAGAATTTCGTTTGATTTTAGTTGAAATTCAATTTCTTTAGTCTCATCTTGTGATTCTTTGGATTTAGTGGAAAAATTGGTAATCTTCTTTTTGCTAGTTTCCGTCTGATTCTGTAGCCTTGTATATTTGGTAGTTTAGCAAGTATGCGGTATCTGTTACGCCTCGGGTTTGGGGCGTGACAGTATTCATCGGAGAGGTAAATGGTAATTTACTATTTATTTCTTTATCTACTTATGACTTGTAAAACTATACCTCACCTTTACGTTTTTTTTTTTTAATATTGTAGGAACTTTGCACGAATGAAATCATATGTTCGGAATAGATCTCATCCTGAAGAGTCAATAGCTGAAGGTTATATAGCTGAAGAATGTTTAACCTTCTGTTCAAGATATTTAGATTCAATTGAAACAAGATTTAATCGACCTGTACGGAATCCTTATCCACCTAAAAATGGAACGGAAGGATTATATTTATTTTCTATTGCTGGTATCCCAATTGGAAAGATTGAAAATATTGTATTAGATGAAAAAGCATGGGTCCAAGCACATCGTTATGTACTTCGTCATTACGATAACCTTGAGTCTTTTTGCCCGTAAGTCATGTTTATCTTGTTACATTATTAATATTTAAAACTTAGATACCAATTGAAATATATAGTTTTATATAAATATAAACAATTCATTGATTTGGAGAAAAGAAAACGACGTCGTCATGCACGCCACACTGGAGCCGAGATAGAAAAGCTAGTGAATAAGAGATTTCATGAATGGTTACAAAGCATGCTATACATATTTTGTATCACAAAATATTTTATATTATTTAAAGTAATAAAATATATAATAATATTTTTTTATGCTATAGGTTATCATGATGGATGATTCAACTCAGTTTAGAAAAAATTTTAGCCGTTGCTAAAAGCCCTAACAAATTTGCAAGAAGATTTAGTGAATTTATTATTAACGGTTTAGATTTTATACAAAAGCGCGTGAAAAAAATAGAAAGACCCAAAATAGCAGCATTGTTCATACTTTAGAAGCAGACGGCATATTATATTATGGGATATTGAAGGATATTATTAAATTAAATTATTATAGATCTTTTAAGATTGTCTTATTCAAATGTGATTGGGTTGATGTTCATCACAACATGGGCCTTAAGCATGATGAATTTGAATACACTATTGTAAACTTTTCTCGACTAATTCACAGGTACAGAGCTGAAAGATGATCCCTATGTATTTTCATCACAAGTCGAACAAGTTTTTTATGTACAGGTACTAGGAGACGAGAATTGGTCTTCAGTTGTGAGAACCAAGCCGAGCGACTTATTCGACATTGGTGAAGATTCGACAGAAAACACTTCTGTAGTGCCCTCACATGTTGAAAATTTAAATGAGAATGAAGCTCCAAATTTGATTCAATAAAACGTAAATGAAGATAGCAATGATGAACTATAATTTCCTATAGTACTTTTATAATAGTACTTTCATGCATCTATTTTCTATTCAAGTTTTCTTCGATCAATATACTCTCGTACGGTCGTACCTGACTAATATTACTTTTATTATTGGTATCATTTTATCTTTTCTTAGCATTTATCATCATTTGCACGGGAATTAAAAAATGACGTCGAGGTCAAGAAGATTACGCAATTGCAACATAATTGATTTTGCCTCTCAAAATGAGTCACAAATTCAAGAACAAGCAAGCGAGGAGCAATCACCATCTTCCTCGGAACCTCCTACAGAATCAAATAATACTGAGTTTGAAACTACTAATCAGAATGAAATATTTTTTTGAATCATTGGTTAGTAATACTATATGCTAATTATATTGTATATAAATTTTATGTTATATTTAAATTAATATATTTAAGCTTCTTTTCAGGTGCCGATAAAATTCGACGTAAGAAGCGAGGACGTACAACATTGGCAAATGTATGGAATCTATCCGAAAGAGAGAGAATTGAGAGAATTGAGGTTGAAGTAGATAAATATGGGGTTCCTTGTACCTATGCTGGATCTATTCTTGGATCATTTTTGGGAGTAGTCGCGAAGAATGGATCATTTGCTCCTTTAAACATTCTGCGATGGGATAACCATGCTTTTAACCCATTCAAGAAAAAAATATTAAAACATGTTGAGCTTATTTTATATGCATTTATTTCTTTTACATTTTATAATTTAATTTAAACTAGATTTTTAACATTAAGCTTTTTATTTTATTAATAGTCCAAGTTTAGATATCTCGAGGGAACGAGGTATTGGCTGTTGGCATCTTTAAACAAAAAATTAAACAAAAAATGGAGAGACTATAAGAGTGAACTAAGGTGCGAATATTTCTCAGAAGACAAACCGATTCAAGAGTTAATTAACAATGTACCACTCGGTATAATTCGAGATCAATGGACTAGCCTATGGCACATTGGTGCACCGACGAGAGTAAGATATAGAAACTTTATATTTATTCTAATATTAGTATATTCACTTTTAATGTAAGTACTTATATTTTCTTATCATAAAAACTTTGTGAAGTGAATTCTGTTTCTGCGAAGAAAGTGAAGATGGCCCACACATCAGGCAGAAAAAATTATGCTAGAAAGCGAAAGGAATTGGTAACGACTCGATATTAAAATTTATTTGATTATATATTATGTTTTATCTTTATCTTTTACAATTCATATTTACAATTACAGAAAATTGCTCTAGACAAAGAACCTAGTCGACTAGCTTTTTGGGAGGAATGAAAATTTTGTAAATAAGGAACCTGATCAACCGCATCCTCATTTACAAAATTTTCATTCTTTTTCTTATGAGTGACCTCCATAAAAACCAAGAGCAATTTTCTGTAATTACAAATATGAATTGTAAAAGATAGAGATAAAACATAATATATAATCAAATAAATTTAATATTGAGTCGTTACCAATTCCTTTCGTTTTCTAGCATAACTTTTTCTGCCTAATATGTAGGCCATCTTTACTTTCTTCGCAGAAATATAATTCACTTCACAAAGTTTTTATGATACGAAAATATAAATACTTACATTAAAAGTGAATATACTAATATTAGAATAAATTTAAAATAAATACAAAATTTCTATACCTTACTCTCGTCGGTGCACCAATATGCCACTAGACTAGTCCATTGATTCCGAATTACACCACGTGGTACATTGTTAATTAACTCTTGAATCGGTTTATCTTCTGAGAATTATTCGCACCTTAGTTCATTCTTATAGTCTCTCCACTTTTTGTTTAAAGATGCCAACACCCAATGCCTCGTTCCCTCGAGATATCTAAACTTTTACTATTAATAAAATAAAAAACTTAATGTTAAAAATCTAGTTTAAATTAAAATATAAAATGTAAAAGAAATAAATGCATATAAAAAAGCCTCAACATGTTTTAACATTTTTTTTCTTGAATGGGTTAAAAGCTTGGTTATCCTATCGCGGAATGTTTAAAGGAGTAAATGATCCATTCTTCACGGCTACTCCCAAAAATAATCCAAGAATAGATCCAGCATAGGTACAAGGAACCCCATATTTATCTACTTCAACCTCAATTCTCTCTCTTTCAGATAAATTCCATACATCTGCTAATGTTGTACGTCCTCGCTTCTTACGTCGAGTTTTATCGGCACCTAAAAAGAAGCTTAAATATATTAATTTAAATATAACATAAAGTTTATATGCAATATAATTAACACATAGTATTGCTAACCAATGATCCAAAGAAATATTTCATTCTGATTAGTAGTTTCAAACTCAGTATTATTTGATTCTGTAGGAGGTTCCGAGGAAGATAGCGATTGCTCCTCGCTTGCTTGTTCTTGAATTTGTGACTCATTTTGAGAGGCAGAATCAATTATGTTGCAATTGCGTAATCTTCTTGACCTCGACATCATTTTTTAATTCCCTCGACGTCATTTTTTAATTCCCCTGCAAATAATGATAAATACTAAGAAAAAATAAAATGATACCAATAATAAAAGTAATATTCGTCAAGTATGAGAGTATATTGATCGAAGAAAACTTGAATAGAAAATATATCACATGCATGAAAGTACTATTATAAAAGTACTATAGGAAATTATAGTTCATCATTGCTATCTTTATTTACATTTCGTCGAATTAAATTTGGAGGTTCATTCTCATTTAAGTTTTCAACATGTGAGGGCATTACAGAAGTGTTTTCTGTCGAATCTTCACCCATGTCGAATAAGTCCCTAGGCTTGGTTCTCATAATTGAGGACCAATTCTCGTCTCCTGGCACTTGTACATAAAAAACTTGTTCGACTTGTGATGAAATACATAGGTGATACCTGTGTGTATTAGTCGAGAAAAGTTTAGACTAATACATGGTAAAAAATAAATAACCTTTTGAAAAATAAATAACCTTTTGAAAATAAACGTTAGACTTTTTCAATTAATGGTCGAAGTTATCAAACGTTATCTAAATAGTATAAAAAATTTTCTATCAAAAATTTAAACTGTTTGAATTATTCTCTACAGTTAAACAAGCAAATAGCTCATATAGGCCGTCAAAAACTGTCGATTTTGTAATCCTTTGATCACTATATAAATAATTTTTAAAATTTATAAAATTTAATTTCTAGATATTTTAAATATTCTAAATCAATTTTAATGATTTCGATCATCAATTTAAAATCTCTATCATCTAAAACGACTTGGGAGGACAAAAGCGTCGGTCCTCCTAAAAAGGACAGTAACTGGATTCATATTATATTTTATTATTAAGCATTAAAAGAGATGCCCGACTAAGATTCCTTCTAACATGAATCCAAACCAAGTTAGAGTTTGTTGGGGTTGTATCTTCTTTAAATAGAATAAGGTTTTTTTTGGAAAAAAAGAACACTAGCAGTATTCTCGTTAAAAAAAACACTAGCATTTACTTTCTGCTAATGGCAACAAGTTATGAGCTTTTGGGTACTACAAGTAAAAACTGCAACTTAAAACTAATAGAAATTTGTTGAGACGATACTCTTACAGTTTGCTATGGCCACAAGCTACGAGCTTTTTTAGTATAATAAACAGAAATTCTAATTTGAAACTAGTTGAAAAAGAACTTTTTTTCTCTTTCTCAATCACCAATGAAGAACTATCCACCTTATTCATTTCAGTCATGTTAGTTTTACAGGTAAATCACTTTATCATAATTTCACCATTAACACAACAGCAAAATAAGAATGTCATCTATGATATGATAATATTCGTTTTCAAACATTACTTTAACAAATAAATGAACAGTCACAGAGATTTTCTCTGCGGAATCAGAAAATGATTACATGTGCAATAAATAAGCAGAGTGGGCACAGAGGGGTGAACCTTGAAAATTTGGCCTGAAACTGAAATTTCGACAGCGGAGCGAGGTACACGAGAATTTAGCTTGATCCTCTTGAGCTGCTTGAGTAGATGTAAGGCATCTGCATTCACATTGTGTTCGAATGAGCATCATTTCATTACCGATTTATTGATCATTGACTCCACAGTAAATGAAACATTATATGATCAGCATGCATATATAATACGAGAACTTAAACTGGAGCATTAAACTTCGGAGAAAGTAACCAAATAGTTACCGCAAAGGTATTCCAAAAAGCTTGATTTTCAAGAAGATCAGCCCTATACTCCATAAACCATGATTTAGAACAGTACAAACTAAATAAGCCTTCTCTAAAAGGGAAAAGAAAAGGACATATCCCTGTACTGGTTTCTTGCTACTCTGTGACCTATGAGATACACACTTCTTCGAGTACACATAATAAGTAACCACAGAAACAAAGTCAGAATCACAATCACAATTTGGAGGCTCAGATTTCGACGATTGCTGCATAAGTGTTCCGCCAAAATTATATAATCAATAAAAGATACAAGAAAATGACAGCTTACCTTCGTGCCAAAGAATGAACAAGTACAAAAAAGCCAATCTCGTCCAGAAGCTCATAGAACTGTTACCAGCCCATTTGGCTTAACCTCGAAGGAGGCCGAGAGGATGCCCTTATTGTATTTCGAGTAGCACAAATCCACTGCCGAGGTGCTTCAATGTCATCGCCAGTTAGTGTGGGTATGTGCCAACTACCTCCTTCAGACTCCTAAAATCCAAAAAACAAGCGAGGATGTAAATATTTTAACAAGTGCCATTACACAAAAGAAACTAATTTCTTAACAGAAGAATAAAAGCAGTACATTACTTCTCGCAGCCAACTTATGAGGCAAAATGTGATTATTTATCGCCATTACCTGTATAACTCTCGAGTATGGAGGAGGCATATGGAAAGCAGGTCCCCGTCTGGAGAATGTAAGCCTCACCTGCAAATGATAATACAGAAATTATACCTTAAAATTTGTGATTCTCGATTATGCAAATAGAAATTATACCCTAGAATTGCGAAGAATGTAAGGCTGGACTTGACATAGGGATTCTCGATAGCATTCCTAGCGACATGATATAACAAACTAAAGGTCCTTTATCATGTATCTTATATGCAGAAGAATAATATTGCAAATATATTACAAGAATTGGGAGCAATAGGACTCTGATTTTCAGAAACATGAGCTTTCAGAGAATGAAAGAGAAAATGAGGTTGTAACTTAATAAAAGTTCTCAACCGACACCTAGAATAGCTGTTATATGATAGTCAAGTACAACGAAGGAAATACAGTATCATATAGCAATTATAGATAAGTTTCATAAATTTAAGAACATGAACAGACCTGATGCTTCTCTTTCCATCTTGGGAAAAAGCTAGTCCCTAGCAGTTGAAACAGGTGATCCCTCATCTCATCATTTGTAACAACCAAAGAGCGGCAACTAACAGCTGCATAGAGCCAATACCTGCAATGGTATCAAAGGACTGTTTTTTAAAAGATCATAGCAGCTGCTGCAATTATATGTTACGTCTCCACTATATGGCTAACCTTCAGAAAAAAGCAGAAATGAAATTAAATGACAATAATTATCTTTGACTTGATAATTATTAATCAGCTGGTTTTATTAACCTTAATCAACAATTAAAATCTGGTAAGTCAAAGTAGTATGCATAGGAGGAGAAGAAAGAAATTGATATGATAAGAGAAATTGCCACAATGTTTTTCTCGTAACTTACCAATCATCATTTGATCCAGGAGGAGTAGCATAGAGTGCGCCAGCCCTTCTCCAGCTTTCTATAAGCTTTTTATTGTTTGGGGCATCTGCAGGGCCACCTTTTACACGACGGCTATGCAAAACAATAAGCGGCAACTTATTTGACCGGCTCATTTGGCGCATGCCATTTACAACAGAATTTAGCTGCCACACAAATTTTATTACAATATAATCCATATCTTAACCAGGCACCTCTCAGGCAACATTTAATCTAAGAATAAAGGACAGCAAGTACTAATCAAATAAAATAATTATGCACTTACCTGAAAAAAGCTGAAATTTTTCTGATTATAAAGGCCAACATTTGCAGCATCTATAACAGCATCAAACGGTCCATTACGCTCAAGCCATTCCTGTGTTGACTCAAAGATTCCAATTAGATACTATAACTGTCTCCATCACAGAATTAAATCATAGGAAGAGAAATTGTTAAGGCGAAGATTAATGAACAGCTCATACATATTCAAGAGTGAACTATCATCAGGGAGCCATAGTTAAAGAAGATGCAAACAAGATTGTTGATTGTTACATTTAGTAGAAATGAATTGCATATTAGTGAGGATTTCACCGTTTTCTGACAATGCCACTTTGTCCTTAACTTTGATTTCAGCGGCATGATTAGCAACATAAAAATAACGAAGAGTACAAAATCATTTTTCATGCACACGCCTTGCCTTGTATCCACAGCAGAAAAACGAAATAAGAAGGAAATAGAATAATCCTGTGTGCAAATAATAAGGTCATCCTTACATATGCAAGTTTTGGCAAGCTATTTGCTGAAGAAATTGTTTCGATCACCATTCATCGCGGATAGCAAACACATTGTACTATGACTTAAATCTCTAAACAAATTCACATCTAAACCTTTACTATTCACCCATGCCTATGTCATTTTGAACCTTTTGTACATTACCAACTTAGGTTTCCAAGCATTTGTAGACAAATTTAACTAGAGAAAAAACCATACATTGTCGTGTGAAACTTGTCGTAAAATGCTTCTTTATACCTGGAACCCCAAGAAATCGGCTTTAACCTCTCTTTGCGAAGCTAAGGCGGCGAGAGACTTGGCAAAGTCCTCCGTCTCCGACGGATCGATATCTATACAAACCAACCTCTCCGCGCATCTCCTACACACCCCATCCTCATCCATCTCGCTCCTCCCGAGGCTCCACGGCCCCTTCCCCAGCCACCCCTGCCCGTGCCACCCGCCTCCGCCGTTCGCCACCCCCTCCCTCACCTTCTCCTCATCCCACTCCTCCACCCCGGCCTCCGCCGCCGCCTCCGAGCCGAACCACCTCTCAGCAATCTCCGCGGTCCGCTCCGAGACCACCCGGACGACGCTCCGGAGGCGGTGGAGCACGCGGTACACGTGCCCACCGTCGCCCGCCCGGGCGTTGGCCGCGAGCAGGGCGGCGAGCTCGGGCTCCTCGGGGGCGACGCCGGAGGCGGCCATGTGGGCCTCGACGGCGTGGGCGCCGGCGAGGTCGCCGGCGTCGCAGAAGCCGAAGAGGGCGGGGCCGTAGGAGCGGAGGCGCGGGGGGATGCCCGCGGCGGCCATGCGCCGGACGAGGTCGAAGGCGAGGGCGGGGTCCCGCTTGGCGGCGGCGAGGCGCGCGGCGCTGGTGAAGGTGGCCTCGTTGGGGGCGACGGAGGGGTCGGCGGCCATGTGGCGGAGGATCTCGAAGCCGCGGTCGAGGTCGGGGGAGGAGGAGGAGGAGGAGCAGCAGAGGTAGAGGAGGACGTTGTAGTGGTGGAGGGAGAGGGGGACGGAGGCGGCGCGGGCGGAGTCGTAGAGGCGGAGGGCCTCGGCGAGGTCGCCGCGCTTCGAGCAGAGGTCGAGCTCGCGGCGGAGGACGCCCTCGGCGGACTCGCGGTAGGCCTTCTTCCTCGCGCGCGTGGTGGTGGCGGTGGCGGTGGCGGTGGTGAGCGGCGAGCTATTAGGTTTAGGGTTAGGATTGGGGTTCGGGGTTTGCGACATGGTGGAGAGAGGGTGTTTGAGAAAAGGCCTGAAAGAGGAGGAGGAGGNGTGGTGGTGGTGGTGGGCATGGAGGGGGAGGAGGTGGCGGCGGAGTAAGAGATTAGAGGCGGCGGGGCGGAGGAGGAGGGAGGGGGAGAGCGAGGTGGGGAATGGCATGGGTGGATTTTTTTCTTTTCTTTTCTTTTCTTTTCTTTTTTGGATGTAGGAGTAAGATTTTTAAACTCGTTGTATTATTGAGGAAAGAGAGAGATCAAAAGTATTTTAAATTTTTTGTGTGATTTTTTTAACATATTTTTACTCATCCCGAATGTGATGTAAATAAATAGAGCTTGAAGCTTAGTACTGTACTGTTTGCAGACTATGTGCGATATACAAGGACTCCAACTACAAGCTATTTTACTAAAGTAACTAAACCACTACTAGCCTAGTGATAAGCAAGCATGGAGCTCCAGTCGAAATGTATGTCAAATATAGTAAGTGAACAATATATTTTCATAAAATTTAATTTTTATATATTATTTTTATAAAAATTCTAATATTTTTAAATATGTCCCTATCGTTAAAATTTCGTAGAATTTAGCTAATTATTGCTAAATACTTAACACATAGTTAGTTTTTGACATTTTTATCCCTCCTATATTATACTGTTTGGCTTTTAGAAGGATATATTTGTTATGATAAAATTAAAAATATAAACAGTTCTCTAACGATTCTCTTACAATAACAGACCAGATGGATATATTTAAAAATATCAGAACTTTTGTAGGAATAACATATAAAAGTTGAACTTTGTAGGAATATATATATCATTCACTATATTTACAGAAATCTGTATAAAATTAACCCTTTATTTAAATTTTAGACTCGTGCATTTGACTTCAGGCTTATATAATGGAACTGCAAGTCTGCAACTTCAGTGCGTCGGCTTGGTTTGGGTTCAATACATGTTAGCTCTCTTGATTGTCCAATTTGATACAGGTTGGGAAGTATCAATCAGACCCCAACAAATGGAGGATTGTTTAATATATGCATAAAAGAAATGATGTTAGGGGCCGTTTGGTTGCATGTAGTTGTAATTGCACTGTAGTTGCAACTGCATGTAAATACAAATTTCGTGTTTGATTTGATATATTTCACTCCAACTGCTGCTGTAGGAACTGCAGGAGGCCCAAATGCAGCGGTTCGAACTACGCCCAAATCGGCAGCAGTTCCAACTGCAGCAGTTGCAGAGAATAACTTTATATAAAAGGTATGCTTACCTCCTCAATATTTTTTAAACAAAAATTATTTTTCTTTTTTGCAATAGAGATAATCTCACCATCATATATATATAAAATAATAAAATTTTAAAAATTATTTTTCAACTGCATGCAACCAAACAAATTATTTATACTTGCAGCGTTTTCTACTACATCCAACCAAACAGGATTCATGTAATTGTAACTGTTGTATTTCCAATTGCATACATCTCTAACTACACTGCATTTATAATTACATCTTTGAAAGAAAGAATACCACTTCTGCTTCCCACAGAAGCTCCTATTTATTTGCTTCTGCTTCTGAGTTCGCCAAGGATATTAATGAAAACACTACTAAAGATTCAAGCAGTCCTAAATATAAAAATATTTAAAACACTGATCTCTACCAACTTAAGAATAATAATTATTTTGTATTATTTAACATGATATTAGAGCAGAAGACTCTGCTCCTAGCATTATAAATTTTCTCTCATTTAATTCAAATCCACATTATGAGCCTTGCGAAAAAAGTTTCAAATCCAAACATAAGGAAAAATGTTAAATACAAAAATATTTAAAACACCATTCTCTACGGGCTTAAATTTTTAGAGATCAATAACGGTTATTGTGTATTATTTAACGAGCAGCACCTCTACAAAACCTCCACCATGTCACTCAAACAAGACCGAATGAGAATTTAAAGAAGGGTTATCTCAACAGCATCATTTATTACTAACTTGAAAAAATGGATGAAATTTTGATTAATTAAGGCTATAATTCTACATCAATCTTGTTTCTCGAAGGTTTTTCCAATGTAAACTTAACAAGATAAGAGAGCACAAGAAGAACAAGAAATTATACATCAACACCAAGTACTACCAAAAGCTTTACTTAATCTACCTCTTATCGACGACGCTAAGGTATTAATATCAATATTACTTACTTTCTTTGTATTCCTTTCCCTGCCTCATTGTGCGATGTACATTGAACACATTACAAGCTCTCTCCATCCCTCAAATCAGTCACGCGGCCCTCCCACAGCAGAGATTATTCCATCTCCTCTAATACACTTATCTGCAAGCATAAAATATTTCAAGTCACTAACATCCAAACCACCGAGAAAATGCCGATGGCTGCTGCGGTAATGACTTTTTTCTTTCCTCCTTTTTTATAAGTGAAGATGGTTTAGTCACAATAGCAATGATGGTGACAAAAGGCGGTGCACAGTTCTTCGTTCTCAATTTATTTTGTTTTTCTTTCCATGTTTCAACTCAAAGTGAAAAATAATTAATAAGCTAGCTCACCCCTTTGTGCTTCGTATACTATACCGTAGGCCGCCACATTGTCTTTTGAACAAATAGCAACCCCTCTTTGTCCTTCGAGTAGGTCATGCGGACCTTCCACTGCAGAGATTTCACCACACTCTCCACCTCATTTATTGTCTCGACATTGTCTCGAATGATCAACTTGCCTTCTGGTCTCAATATCCGGTCCACCTCAACAATCACAGGCAATAATTTGCACCTAGAGAGAACAAAATCAAATACACCTCAAGACCATTAACAAGTGGGTCGGCACATAAACATCCTGTAGCAGAGTTTTTAAATGGAAAAAGCAAAAAAAAAAAAAAACACATGTATGATAGAATGGAGAAAAATCACTTATGTACTGCTTCCGTGTAGCATAACCCAGAGACTAATCAAACATTGTCACATAGATAAAGAATTCAATTAACAACCTTCGAATATCTTTTCTACTTGAAATTATTAAAATACTGTTGACCCGATTACACAATTGGATATACCAGTATTAATTCACGGCATCGTGAAACGTCCCACATCATAGGGCTCACAGAAGAGACTTTGTTTGATAGAAGGTCTAAGGTAGTCCCACACTTATCTCATTATCTCTATATCTAAGTGAATAGAAACAGTTAAGAAAAGTGGTATTGGATTTAAGCATTAAGAATCTTACCTCCTTTTTAGATTGGAGAATAGATGATCTGCATGGAGGAGATCGTAAGTTCTTGGATATGTACTAAATGACTCACACCAATCGTGGTACAATCCAAAAAGCCCGCGCTCATATATGATGGGAAGTGTATCTGGTGAATTGATCGGCACAATATTCATTACCCACACCTTCATCTCCCTTAAAGCTGCGGCAAAACTGTAAAAAAATATTGCAAAAGTAATTTTTGCATTAAATAGCATGACAAGAAGAGTTGATAGGTTTATTATTTAAAAATGGGCAGGTAAGGCAGCTAATAGGTTTTGAGACACTCGAGCAATTGCAGAAAAGAAGAGAGAATATCTAACAATTCTGCAAATTATCACAATAACCTGTTCACCAAAAGCTTCTAAATATTGGGATAAGAGTGCACAATAGCCAACACGAAAAAAGGGAAAACAGAATAAAATAGGCTACATAAATGATAACTATTTAGAAGAGAATTTACGTAAGATATTAAGTTTGTACAGGGATCCATCTATAAATAATCCATATAATAAACTAGTTCAATGTGACGAGAAATGAGATATGCATACCCCCCATATACAGTTTTCATGTCCATAACATTCCTGATGGTACTCCAATCGATTCCCATGCCATTAATGTATGAATTGCGCACAACTCGCTTCCAATGTTCGTAGTCTGCTATGAAGTCTTCAGGGGCAGGCTTTCCATACACTCCGATTTGAGAACTACTCATCCAGTAAGGTGTCTTCTCCAGCCTTTGTGGCCACTGCTCCGGCCATTGTGTACCACGAATTGCTGGATCTGTTGGCAATTTGTGTATACAAGCTTGCAAGGGTATATTCCTGCATGATAAGAAATAGCCACCGCCAACTATGGCAAATGAGAATGCCGGAGAAGGCAACAATGATATATGCTTATCAGCCTTGCTTCTAACGGTCTAGCTTGTAAAACAATTTTTCTACAAAGAGAGCAACAGCCAGAAATTTGGCGAACAAAAGGATTAGAGTTCCAGGTCCCTGAAAGCAAAAGCTCAAATCTGAGGCTTCTACTTCGGTGGGTGTCGCATAGATTACTTCCATGCAAAATCACAAATACCCTGAAAGAAATGTTGGTATTGATCGTGTGCCGCTGAAAACCTTGCTTATTAGCACATGCAACACTACAGGGATATCTATGCACTACCAGCTTTCGCATACATCCCCCGGGCAAGGGCATAATGCAAATATTATTTCTGAGGGGGGATGGATGCAAATACCAACTGTCTGGAGGTTTTTATGCAATCTCACACATTTGCAGAGGTTCACATGCAAAGAAAACCGCTCTGCTTTTGAATTTGTGGGATGCTATTAGGGGATTTTAGTGGTTTTCCGAACAACTCTATTTAAAAGCAATCCTGCACAATCTCCAGCAGGGCGAAATATGCCCTAAATGATAGATGTACATACCAGGCTGCATCTGGATCATCAGAGTCTTGGCAGAGCGGTGGGTTCTGGATTACTCTTTTCTCATAGCATTTGTTGTCGGTTGGTTTCCTGAAAATTGCTAGACCAACTCTGTTTACTTTGTCCTTTGTTTTGTTCACCATTTTCCAGCACATTGACTTTGTTAGCGCAAACATTGCTGCAAATGTCCAAGGAAATATAAATTAGATCTAGGAAAACGAAAGTTTATTCAGATGCCAACTCATTCTCTCTCTCTCAGAAGGCTTCGATCATTGTACTAGAGAAGTTCAAGATGTCAGAGGTTTATAAGAAAGAAAAACTTAAATAACTAGAAAATAGAGCAGAGCAGCTCAACATGTTTGGTTCCAAATAATTCTTTATTTATTTCTCCCTATCTCAATCAGAATAACTTGTAAGAACAGAACTATACCATTCCAGATCTCAACATCTTCTGGAAGCTTCTGGTATACAGGAGTAGCAGACCACACAAAGTAACCACCAGGACGTAGCAACCGGTTCAACTCCAACAAAAGCATACCACCTGCAAATTACCACTAATAAGGTCTAGGAGCAACTCCACAAAGCAAAAGATGTCCATATACACCACTGGAATACCAATGCAAAAACTGATTTTTATAGTACCACTTGATAACGTAATTCTTACAAAAGCACTTTTATCTAGAATTAAAAAGTTAATACAATATATTAGAGCACGTTGGGTTTTGTATTAGAAAAATTAAAGAGTTAATGCAATTTATTGGAGCAAGTTCGTTTTTGTATTATAAAAAGCTTTGTAGCTAAGTACGAGAGATTATAAGTAAAAAAATAAAGTTTTTGAAGGTCACATATGAAAAATCAGATTTTGCAGGAACATATACATACGCTAATAGATAGTGATGAACATGTATGTAGGTAAATATCTCAACAAGGAGAAATTAAAGTCGGTTGTAGAGCACCTTCAATATGCCATGGGACTCTACAGCGAGCACAATGAATAACATCAAAGACCTTGCTGGGGAAGGGAAGCCTCTTGGTGCCCATGACAGCAGAAATAGCTGGAATTCCTCTCTCTAGGGCAAACTGTACTTGGGCCTCATGCTCATCTTTAGGTGCGAATGACATAGTAAGCACATCTCTCTCAAAGAGATAGCCTCCAAAACTAGCAACTCCACAGCCAACGTCCAGAGCTAGACGACTTCTCTTTCCCCACGCTATATCAGTCTGTGACTGCAGTTCAAAGAGCAGAGAGCACATGTCAATGAACATAACATACACTTATTGACTATAGAGGTTTCTTTTTTGTTGCTAAAAATGTATATCCCTGCAAAATTATCAAATTACACATACATCTCCCTACAAAAACTAAATTTTCACAAATGACCTAGTCAAAACATTTTTCTCTTACCTATATACCCTTGTAATCGCAATAATTGTCTTTTACTTAGAAAAGCTTTTCTCCAATGGAAAGCCAACTTCCGGAATGAATATGAAGACTCCCAAACTTAAGGGTATTTTGTGGAAAACAACAAAATTCAGATTTTGCAGGGGTATATATGTAAATAGCTAATTTTTCCAAGGATGTATATGTAAAGGCCCCTTTTGTGACAAGCAGGGTAGCTTATCCTTCCCTATCTTCACTGCATGTGGCAAAATGCATTCAGATTTCAGAAGATACAAAACACACTTAACCTATGAAGGTTTGTAAGTCACAGAACATGTAATATTCATAGCTCAGTATGGATATAGCATTATAGGCCCTTGCAAACTGAAACTAGAACAACAGGAAACAACGAAAATAGCGACCATTTAAAAGTACAAGCAGATAGATGTTAAGTTGTAAAGAAGCTCTTCTTCTTCAACAAAACAAAAAAAGAAAAAGAAATTATGAAGCAGTTGAATTAGCAGGAAGATCTACAATTTGTTATATACAATTATCAAAATCTGCATACACAACATATTCACAAACTTTTAATATGTGATAATAACAGTAGAAGGGGAAAAGAGGGGGTGCAAACCTCCTGAATGACATCTATGTAGTGTAAAGCACCATGCTTGAATTGGGTCCCGCCTCCAGGAAAAGTGAGGTATTCCCCAGAAATCTTGAGCCAGTTTTGGTGCCCCTTGTAATCTACAAGCTTGGTATGAGGGACATTGGAGTACCATATCTGAGATAGAACCATATAGTTTAGATACAAAACTAGTGCTTGTTTGGCCTGGCTTTTGAAACAGCTTGTCTATTCTAGAAAGCAACAATAGAACCATAAAATCACAATTCAGAATTAGTTTGGCCTAACTTCTGAGACAGCTTGTATACTCTACAAAGTAAAAGCTTCCAGAAACAAGAAATTCAGGCAACACACAGCCTGAAGCTTGTGGTGTGGTGAGAAGATAAAATGAATTTTGGTACCCAAAATAAAAAGCTCTCATTTGAAGCTTCTACTCTTACAGAGCAAAACACTTTAGAGGAGACTTTAGTAAGACGGGGGAGGGAATTCTATTAGCACTTCTTTGAAGATATCTGATCAAACAGGCCTTTAGGCTTCAGGCTTAAGAATACAAAATAGAAGTCAATTAAGACAATACAAGAAGCAAAAGATGGACCTTGTCTCTACTCTTTGGCCACTTTATAGGCCGCTTATATCCCTCTGGAAGAGGTACGAGGCAGGTTGGAGACTCTTCAGGGCAATGCCTCTCACGATGTTCGTAATGTTTAGTACTTCGAAGCTTCTTGATAGCTTTCTCATTGTCAAGACACGGTATATAGTCCGTCCCAGCTGTGACATTACATAGTTTCCAACTATAAATTATTTGGCTTTCTGGCGATGAAGATGCCTGCAATTCTTTCTCCTTCTCTGATTCTGCATCTTGAGTAGACCATGACCCTTTCTGTGTACTGGTCATGTTCAAAAGTTCCAATTGGGCCCCATCAGGAAGGATATCCTTCGGTTTCAAGCCCTTCATGTCTTCAATCTCTTCTACTTTCTTTTTTTTGGAATTCTCTCCTATAGTATCAGTATCTCTCCTCTCCTTATTTGTTTCGCCTCCTTCATTAGTCTGCTTTAGATCACCGAAATCTGGAGTTTTGTTTTCCAGTTCTGTCAAAACTTCCTCATTCTCTTTCAGAGGCTCCTCATGGGTCTTCTCTCCCAACTTCTCACCAGTCTTCTCTAGCTTTTCTTCATCCATTGAAGTCTCTCTGTTTGGTTCATCAACAATAGTGTTTCCATTGTTATCCCCCAAATTGTCCCCAGAAGGCTGCGAATCAACCCCAGGGACTTGATCTTTAGTCTCAGATTTAGCGTCTTGTAAAGAAATCTCCTCTGGAACCACTATTGTGGACGAAAACATCCATATACCAACCAAACAAAGAGCAACAAATATAACGATGGTTGGTGTCGAGCAGTATGAAGGCGACGTCCTCCTAATGTCAATGCGCGTTACACTCTTACCAGAAGCCATATTCTTACATCTAGAAGCCCCCAAAATAGCTTATCTAGAAAGACAAACAAAAGGAGGCATTGATCAAATTCCGGTAGCTTTCCCAGCAAAAAGGATAGTCTCATATATCAGACGTACATAAAGGTTTTCTTTGATCTTTACTGCAGGTTAATATATCTGCTTAGTATTGTGCTATAGACTCTAAGTTGAATGCCCCT
The DNA here is from genome assembly GCF_001540865.1 of Ananas comosus. NCBI lineage: Eukaryota > Viridiplantae > Streptophyta > Magnoliopsida > Poales > Bromeliaceae > Ananas > Ananas comosus. The sequence continues at coordinate 6,554,494 of NC_033625.1, forward strand.
TTGAAACCATACGGCTGCAATTTTTCATAAGAGAACTCTTTTACAAGATCCCAATAGATAAAACAATTGAGATAGGAAATTAATCAGTATAAATTTAAAAATTTCCTACTCAAATAACTCCAACGTTCATGAAGAATTGAGCTAGAGCACTTCTAGACGTAACGTGAGCTTAGTACTTCCACTTCATTTTCGATTATGGGGCAGTCAAACTGTCAAAGCAACAATCAACACAACTAAACATGATGTAGGGCATTTGATTTTGAACATTGTGGGAACCAAATTTTGCAATTTTTCAACATCATTTACTCAAGTGGTCTCAGAATTGACAGTTTAACGGCTATGAGAAGTTTTGTTATTTAACGGCATAGAATACTCCAAATAGGTTGAATTTTTGACAAATTTCTTTTAACTATCTAAATAAAGAACAAAAACACTGGTTGAATTGAAGAAACCTATCAACTATCTCTGTGTTTGTTTTACATCGCTCATCTTTTGTCTACTTGATGCATCACACAATAATTGTCAAAAAAAAAAAAAATGAAATTTAGCTCGTAGAAAGTTCAAATACAATAACTGTTTAATAGTATCAATCATCAATATAGATGCCTTATCATCGAAAGTGAAGTGGAAGTGTCAAGCCCTCGGTACTTCTGGAAGTATTCTAGCTCAACTCCCATTATGAATCTAACAATTCTCTACTCAAATAACTCCAAAAAAGCATTTAGATACCCGCAGTAACTATCAAAGGAAAAATACTACCACTAGTTAATTATCAGTAACAATCGAAACACGCAAAGGCCACATAAATGATCCAATACTCTTCATTATAGTAGTAAATGATCAGGAACAAACTCTCATTAAACCTCAGCATCGAAATGCGTAAACAAGAAGGGAAATTAACGAATATTCCAGCTATATTTATAACAACAATTCAAACTTAATTAACAAAAATAAACATAAAAACATTATCGATGCTTCTTAGACTTAAAATGGTGAATTAGAGTTAAATCTACACCATCTAAGCTGATTCCCCTTCCACTCTAGCAGATCCAAAACTAAACTAATCCATGACGAAGCTGAATCCAAATTTTACTCATATCTCACTCAGAAACAACTATAGAAAGCTCGGATCTACCCAAAAATCCCCCAAAAAGGCCCAAAAATCGCTGGAAAAGGAAGCATCAGCTACCAAATCGGTGGATCCTTACCTCATCTAGCGGGAAACAGCTTCTGATCTCGTAGATGAGGGGTTTTCCCGTTCCCCCGCTTCGCAGGGCTTCGACGAGATGAATCGGGGGGGAATCGATTGCAGCGTACGAACTTTTGAGAGGGAGAAAAGGGGTCGAGCAGGTACGAACACTTTACCATCTTTTGTCCTTTTTTGAAATATAAATATAAAATATGATTCGAAAACTAGTGATTTAAATATTAAGTAAAATTGTACAGAAACCCCCTCATCTGTTATTTGAGTTGAGAAAACCCCTCAACTTTATTTGTCTGGATTATCACATATTTTAAAGGGTTAATTTCATTTGTAGTTTCTCTCTCAAAAAAAAAAAAATTTTATTTGTAACCCCACAAATAGGGATGTCAACGAGCCGGATACGAGAATTTTTAAATATCCGAACCCGAATCCGGCTACCAAATCTAAAATTTTAAACCCGAATTTAAATTCGGCGGATTTTAAAAATTCATATCCAAATTCGAACCCGACCAAAAATACGAAACCGAACCCGCAAATCCGAACCAGAATCAATTATTTCTCTTTACAATATTTAAAAATATATTATATTTCAATATAAATTTTTAAAATATAAATTCAAATATAATATCAAATATATATAGAGAGAGAGAGAGAGAAAAAACTAGACTAGAATACTATTTATATCACCAAGTCATTAGTACTATTAAGTTTTCGGTTCTTGAATAAAACGATGTACGATTAGAATAATAGTGATCCCTTAGGATTGAGTGAGTAGTTGGTTTAATAGTTTGATCTAGCGAATGAAAATAATCAAAGAGATAGATCAAACAGTATAAAATTTGATAGTACCAAGTACTTGGTGTTATCAATAACATTATAGCCGAACTATAAATATATATATATATATATAGAGAGAGAGAGAGAGAGAGAGAGAGAGAGAGTTGAGCTAGAATACTATCAATAGGAAACGAGCTTCGTTGCCACCCATTTGTTTTCGATGATAGAGCTTCCAAATTAACGTTCGGCACTGTTGAACATGATTTATACCACTTGAAGTGCTTAGAAAGCAAATTTCAAATCTTTTCGACATTATTTGCCTAATGATCAAAGGGTTTCAAAATATGTAATTTTAATGGTCGGTATGAGAAGTTTGCTCATTTAACGACGTAAAAATATCGAAATCAATTAAATTTTTGTTAAATTTTTTTTAAAACTATTTACAATAAGATCTATACTCTTGATCTTCATTACAAAACTCCTATCGTCATTTTTTGAAAAATATTAATTTTCAGTTGTTCATTTTTGTGTCTACTTGATGGATAAGAAAATAATATTGGAAATATATGAAATTTGATTTCTAAACACTTCAAATAGTATAGATTTTGTTCAACGGTGCCGATCGTCGACTTGGAGGCTCCATCATCGAAACAAATGGGTGGCAACGGAGCCCGTTTGCTGCTAATAGGATTCCAGTCAACTCTCTCTCTCTCTCTCTCTATATATATAGAGAGACTCTCTCTCTCTCTCTATATATAGAGAAAGCGAGAGAAAGAGAAAGCTAGGCTGGTATACTATCCGTAGCACGCAGGCCTCTATACTATCAAGTTGTTTTTTAATGATGCGACTTCCAAATCGACGATCGGCTTCGTTAAACTTAAACTACACTATTAAAAGTATTTGAAAACTAAATTTCATAATTTTTCGACATCATTTGGCTAGTGATTAAAATGTCTCAAAATTGACAATTTTAATAGTCGATGTGATGCGTTTGTAAATTTAACGGTGTAAAATAATCCAAATCTGATAAAATTTTTATATAAAATTCTTTTCACTATTTAGAGTACGATCAGTAACTACGATCAGTAACTCTGATCATAAAGTAAACTATGTCGAAAAAATATAAAATTTTATTTCTAAAAACTTTAAATACTCTAGATCGGTTTTAACGGTGTGGATAGTTAATTTGAACACCCTAAGATCGAAAACGAGACTATAGTACCGGAGCCCCGGTACTATAGATAGTCTTGAATACAAGACTCCTACCATCATTTTTTAAAGAATATTTATTTTCAGTCGTTCATTTTTTCGTTCAATTGATGGATAAGAGAACAATATCGAAAACGTATGAAATTTAATTTCTAAACACTTCAAGTGGTATAGATCATGTTCAACGGTGCCGATCGTCGATTTAAAGGCTCCATCATCGAAAACAAATGGGTGGCAACGGAGCCCGTTTGCTACCGATAGTATTCTAGCTCAACTATATATATATATATATATATCGTAGGACTTGTACTATTAGGAGCATAGCAGCCATTGTGCTCCAAAGTTCTTAACCATTCATCAATTTTGATAGGTGCACCTAGTTTTTTTTTCCAATTTCTCCTCTCTCTCACCCTAATCATCCATCAAAATTGGTGGATGGTGAAAAACTTAGAAGCACAATGACTGCCATACTTTTAATAACACAGTAGTCCCACTCTCTCTTTCTCTTTCTCTCTTACTCGCTCACTCCCTCTCTCTCTCTCTCTATATAGGAGCAATTAGGCTACTATACTATTAATAACACCAAGACATTAATGCTATTATATTTTCGGTTCTTGGATGAAAAAAAATGCGATTAGAATGATAATAATTCCCTAAGATTGTACTATTAGGTGACTAGTTGAATAGTACGATCTAATCGATAGAAATGATCAAAGGTAGCACTAAACACTTCGTGCTATCAATAGTACAGTAACCAGACTCTCTCTATCTATAAACTCATATTAATCCCCTAATTTTGTCCATGTGGCATGCTTTCCTTAACCATTGGCTGTGAGGCCCACCTTCTTTATTACTCATCTCCTTTTCTTAAACCTACTTTTTTTTAGAGATAGTTTTTCCTTCCGTCTCTTCGGTAGAAAACAACTTTATACTGTCTATTTGGTTTTCGTGCTCCCCTCCTAAAGATCATTTTCCTTCTCTCTCTTTAGTAGAAGAGAACTTTATTCCGTTTATTAGATTTATGTGCTCCGCTCCTAAACTCCTCAAAATCAACTTGAAATCTCACTTCTCTTTTACCAAAAACCTTTTACAAGCTGTCTCCCCTTCCCTCACCCCACTTCCCTCAGTGCGGTTGTTGGTGCGACCGAAATCGAGACATGGAACGTGACAAGGACCGCAATCAAGATTGAGAGCACGAGAGAGCACCACATGTGCCCCAGTGCTTCGCAATCCCGAACCCTAGCTACCTGATGGCCCCAAACCCTAGCATCGAGCCTCTAGGATGGCTCCAAACCGAGTGGTATCGAAGTTGCAGCTATGCACTCGATGGGGATTCATGCAATTGCGCCCGAGCAATCGCCGGTGCACTATGGGCAAGTTCCAAATGGGTATATAGTAGTTCCTCCTCGGCAAGGGTTGATCCCTCCCTTGTGGGTATTTTTGAACTACTATTTGCTCTTTATGATAAATTTTATTCTTTGGTCTTTTTTTTGCTAGATTATTATCTATGATGATTTGGCTTTGATTTGTGAATGATAAAAGTAAGAGTTTTACATTCATATTAAATTTTATTAATTAAATTAATGAGTGGCGGTATATTATGTTAAGTGTTTTGTTGTTAATAGAGATAAGCGCATAGGAGATGAGCCGCAATATATAATGTTAAGTGTTCTGATAAGTTCTGTATTGTCATGCAATGTTTTGAGATACGCATACGTTGATTATGAAAATTGAGGGGATGGGGTGATGAGTGAAAAGAAGTTTTTGGCACCACAAAAAAAAAGAAGCTGTTGTTTGGAAAGGGATTCTCTTGATATCGACAATTGATATTTTTTACTATAGTTTTGCATTGTTGTTATTAGTGAGAAACATCAGCAATCGCAATTCTTGCGGTTGTTAAAGATCACTTTCCCTCTATGTTGGTATGCGTAAATTTATCTAACTACATTTCGTTTACACAAATGACCATCACCATGCGGCTTCGGCTGAGCTTGCAGACGACATTCCCAAGAACCATCGGACCAATATCAGACATCATTGAAAAAATTACATATTCAAATTGCCCTTGCATATAAATAGAATCTTATAAAGCTTCAAAACTTCTTGGGGTGCTCCTACTAATGTTGCTATTGTCGTAACTCGGCTCGGCGGTTCATCGGCGTTTGTTGAGAAGGTAATGCCTTTTTTTATTAGTTATACTATTTCATCCTTATCGCGTGTAAATTTAAAATTTATTTGAGTTTTATAATGAATTTAATTTAAGGCCGGCTTCTTTATTTGGTGTTTGCAGGAGATTGAAGTAAATTTGATAATTACTGATTATTGTATGCCGGGAATGACCATGTATGATCTTCTAAACAGACTCAAGGTACTCTTTTTTTAATGCTTAATTTGTAACAACACTTATAATTACTTTAATTTTCTGTTTCCAAGTTTTTTGTTCCAATTTATTGATGAAAAATTTGTGATATTGTTAATTCACAAATCATTTTTTTTGAAAGATATTCTAGATATGATCATATCTTTATATGAATGAGCCTTCTAAGATAATAAACTATAATAATATTTATCCGTCGTATCGCGCGGATCTCTAAATTAGTATATATTTATAATCAATCATTCTCTAACCATTTAATGGTAAAATAGCCACACCAAAGAAGTATAGATTAAAATTTACTCTTTTTTAAGGTTCATACTATGTATCTTACAGCATATACTGATTTTTGTTTACATCACAACAACAACAACATGTGATCATCTACGCAACCACAGTATGTGATCTTGAATTAAAGCTTTCATTACTTTACTACACTAACAAAAATATTATATTTCCTTCAAGAATGATGGGCATAATTGTAATTTCCCTCCACAATCAACCAATACACTTATGTGATATGTACACAAGCATATCAACACCCACCCACCCCCACCGGCAAATCCGAGCCCCACGATCTCATCTCGCCGGCCGCCGCAGCCGCACGATCTATATCAAACGGCCCCAAATGCCCCGACTCGATTAAGTTATAATCGGAGTCGAACCGAATTTAGCTCAATTTAGACTCTTTTTTTTCCATCTGCATCCGGCCCGATTTGTTCAAAAGGGTTTGGTCCAGTACATGAGAATGTCCTGCGGAAATGGGTCCCTGAACCCGGGCGAAGCCAGACCGGACGGTTCGAAGTGGGGCAGAACTGGTCCGGGCTGAACCGGCTCCTCGAACACCCTCTCCCACTCCTTCCACCGCGGCTGGCTCTCTACCTCTCTCTCGCACGCGAACTCGGGCGAGGCCGAGTTCACGTGCTCGGAGCAGCTCGAGTCCGTGTGCAACCGGGGGATCGAATCAGACGGAGGATCAAAATAAGCCATCTCGGTAAACGGTTGCATATGCGAGTGCGCGGGTAATAGAACCGGTTTTTGTTCGGGGGGTGACAAACACGGCCTAATCATGCTCCCCGAACCAGATGGTTTCCGGTCCGAACCAGTCGGCTTGTCGAGAGCACCTTTTTTGTTGTAGATTCGGCACAGAACCCAATCATCTAGCTGCATCAAGAAACAAAAAGCAAAAGTTAGATAAATAATTGAATTATGACCTATAAATTCAATGTGATGTCATTCATATATCTGGATTGTAGTGGAAAAGAAGCTATGGAGAATCAAATGCTTTCACACCTAAAAAACAACTCGGCCATGACATCAGTCACATCATATAGCAAGTTGCCAATAGGCCATGGCCCACATAAATAATTCGGCCCACTAAGATTGATAGCGACGCGTAACCGACCAATAATAATTCGACAAGTGGTCGCCGTAACATCACGCGGCCCCTTTGGGCCGGGCCCATAACATGCATTTAATCATGTGGGGCTCCGCAATCCACTTGTCGTCGCGTGGCCCCACTTTTGATCGGTTCAGTTCGAATTAATTCGATTCGGTTCGGTTCAGCTGCTTACCCTGAGGCTGTTCTTCTTGCGGGCCGACCGGTCCACGTCAGCGAGCCGGTACTCGTGCATGATCCAATTCGTTTTCTCGCCCTTGGGCGCCTTCCCGGTGTAAAAAACCAGGGCCTTCTTAATGCCGACCGGTTTAGGCGAGCCGATCGGTTTGTCCGCGCCCGTCGCTTTCCAGTAACCAGACCCGGCCGCCCGGTTCGGCCTCGACCCGTTCGGGTACTTTCGGTCCCTCGGCGAAAAGAAGTACCATTCCTTCTCTCCGTACATCGCCATACCTGTAATCACCAAAATAATATATTTATATATTATTTTAAATATACTCAACGTATATCATCACGAGCACGAATTTTAAAGCACGGGTGGTTCCTAAATTCATAAGCTAGACCAAGCCGGTCCTATTTTGATCCAGATCATCTTTTTTTTTTTTTTTTTTGAGAGAAAGATAGTATGTTACCCGCTTTATTTATTTTGTTTAGAAATAAATGAAATATGAATCAACTAGAATTCGAACTTGTGATCTCGGGTATCAACCACCAAGCCCTTTGCCACTTGCACTAGGGACGATCGGTAGATCGTCTGATTTCGATCAAGAACTGCTAAGAACAAATCGAATAAGGAGCAACAGTGTACCAGGGAGGTGCCACGGGTCGTACTTATACAAGTCGACCTCGGCGATGATCGGGACGGCGATCGGCATCGCGGCGCACCTCCTGCAGAGGTAGTGCGTCACGAGCTCCTCATCCGTCGGATGGAACCGGAACCCCGGCGGCAGCTGAAGATCGTGACCGCTCATTTTTTTTTTTTCCTCTCGTCGATCGATCCCCACCGTCCGATCGACAATTCCTAATCTCTAAGCTCCTTTTTTTTCTTTTTCTTTTTTCTTTTTAATATCTCCTCTACCTCCTCCTTTTGGATTGGAGCTTATTATTATTAGAGAGCTTGAAACTTGGGACCGGAGAGGAGCGCGTAATTTATAGAGGGGAGTGGGAAGGGGGAGAGCGAAGGGGATGGCGACACGTGCGGCCTCGGGAGGCGGGGAGCTTCCAGAAGCGAAACGTGGGAACGAACCGCGCACACACGAGGGGGTAATTCGGCGCGTGTTGACCGTTGACCCGCCCACGTGGCGCGCATCGAGCGGCGACTGCGGCGCGGGATTCTGTCACTGCTTACGTCTCGGTTTTTGGACCGACGCGCACGTCGGCAGCACACGTGGCGCTCGATTAGCGGCGGCCGATACAGAAGTCTTTCGTGGACCGGGGCCTCTATCTAATCTATGAACTATGCACATTGTTGATACCGGTTCGTTTCGCCCGCACTGTATGGTATGTGTCCTTGTTCAATAAAATAACCCATTTGGCGTTGATAAATATCTTGTACTTCGTAGAATTTATTCTTAATCAAGTAAAAATAAATTGTACGGCGTGTTATTCTCTATATAAACACGTAAAATATATTTTTTATTATAGACAACGCACGATTCTCATCNGCATACCAGCCTACTCTCTCTCTCTCTCTCTCTCTCTCTCTCTCTCTCTCTATATATATATATATATATATATATATATATATATATATATATATATATATCCCCCAAAAAAAAAAAGGAAACTTGACTTTAAATATAAAAAAATAAAAATTTAATCATTACTAAACATTTCAAAATTCCAAAGTCCTCCGAAGCTTTGAATTTCCAATATACCACCGGTCTATAGACCGCGGTCCACGCAACGAGTTTCGCCGGTTCGTGGGCCCACGCAACGAGTTATATCTCGAGAAAGCAGGGTCCTTTCGGTGGGCCCCGCGGATCACGACGGCGGGCCGCTCACGAGTCGACACGTAGCACGCGCGGGAGCTTCGAGGAAAGTAGCCTTGGCCTTTTCTATTTTTAACTTTGAATTTCGCGCCGGATAAAGAGGTGGATAAGGATGAGCGAGGATAAGGAATCCCGAATAAACCCATTCCTTCGTTTTAAATGGTTGATTTTAAAATGGTTGATTTTTTCTTTTTGTTAAAAAAAAAAAATTTTGTATTTTATATATTTTTTTATTTTCCTCACGTGGGATAGAAATGAGTAGAATAATGGAATAAGGAAAAGTTATTCACGCACCTGGTGCACCGTGGAAAATTCAATATATATCTATTATGATGCTGATAAAAGCATAAGTTTTATTTATTTTTTATTTCTAGTAATATTTTAATATACAGTCATTTTAAATTATTCATTGCAAATAATTTATCAAATAATAATTTATTCTTAACTATAAATCTTGAAAATAAAAATATCTATCACTTTTTATGACGATAAAACTTTTGTATTAATATTATATTTACGTGTTTATCAAATATTTATTTTCNGATATTTACGTGTTTCTCAAATATTTATTTTTTCATAAATAATGCATATCTAATCGTACGCTTATATAATATCTAATCGTAACGTAATACCTACTGCCATCTTATTTAATATTTTATAAAGACAAATAACGTAACGAAATAAACTTTTAATTTCTCTTTACCTCTAACAGTTATTTTTTTTTTCTATTAAATATTTTTATATCATTCAATATTCTTTTTTAATGTCAATCTTCAAACTCAATTTTATCTACCAATATATAGCTTTTGTATAAACTTTTTATTAATCGCAACCAATAATCAAATTTTAAATTTAATTTAATTTAAATATCAATCTAAATTTTAATTTTATTTGATATACAATTTTTATTTCATTTGAAATTTATAGTTGAGATTTAATTATATAATTTAAATTTAAATTTTTTAAATTTTAAATTAAAATTAAAATTTGATTTCAATTATAAATTAAATATAATATTAGATATTAAATTTGAATTAACAATTCTAACTAAAGCTGATTAAATTAAATTTTAAATTTTGAATTAAACATAAATTAAAATTTTTATACTTTTAAATTAAAACATATATTTAAATATTGGATTCACTAGAAATCGAAAAATATAGAGAAATATTCAATATATATAAAAAGAAAAAAAAAATAGAACTATATAATTTTTGTTGGCGGCAACTATTTAAATTTGAATTAGGATATGAAAAATATTTTTGAATAAAATATAATAGATGAATTTACTTTTTCAAAAAATTAAATTTTTATCGTAAATTTTCTAATAAATATGATACACAAATTTAGTTTGATTTGAAATAATTATTAAAGTATATATTAACAAACCCATTTTTTGGTTTAAAAAAATTTTGCATTCTATTTGCGTAAATAGAAAAAAAATTTATACACTATCCAAATTTTTTTCAACCGAAGAATATCTACTGCAGAATATTTTTCACATACATAAACACACATAAAATATTTGCAATATCCATTATCATTCAATTAAATCACTAAAATAAAATTAGATTTAAAAAATAGAATGATTTAAAATAAAGCATATCAACTCGACTCAAATGTTAAATTTGGTAAGACTATCAACTCGAATTTAAATTTTATGTTTGGTAAGACTATCAACTTGACTTTAAATTTTATGTTTAATTCATGATTTTAAACTTGAATCTATATTTAAATTTAAAATTTACAATTAATTTATAATTTTAAATTTTGGATCTATCGTTAAATTGTTTCAAACCAAAAATAATTAACTAATTTGAAAATAAACTGCTTATATTCAAATTACGGACTGAAAAAAAACTTCAAATTTTAAGTTTTTCTCATAAATTTAAATCTGAATCTATTAATTTAAAATTTTGAATTAATTAGAATTTTAAATTCGGATACAAATTAATAGAAAATTTGTATGTTGTGAAACATATATAAAAATATTTACAGTATAACTAAATTGAAAATACAAAAAACTTATTTGGAGATAAATTAAAATTATAAAAAATCAAATTATCGACACATAGCACAGACAACAATATAAATTTAAAATATAAATATAAATTTAATTTAAAATTGAAGGTGACATTTTGAATTAAACATAAATTAAAATTTTCATACTTTTAGTTTGAAATATATACTTAAATTTTAAATTTGCCAGAATTAAAAAAAATATAGAAAAATAGAACTATCTGACTATTGTCGGTAACAATAATTTGAATTTCAAAGTAGGGCTACTGTTCTATTAGGAGCACTGCAACCCTTATACTTCTAAGTTCCTAATCGTCCATCAATTTTGATGGATGGTTAGGATGAGAGAAAAAAAAAATGATCAGAAATTAAAGAGAAGAAAAATTGAGAAATCCAATTTCTCTCCAATTTCTCTTCTCCCTTTCATCCTAACCATTCATCAAATTTGATAGGCGGTTAGGAACTTAGGAGCACAAAGGCTGCTGTGTTCCTAATAGCACAGTAGCCCTACTCTTAAATTTCAATTAGATATAGAAAATTTTTGAATAAAAATATTAGAGATGAATTTAATTTTTAAAACTTTAAATTTTCGGATGAATATGACAGACCTAAAAAATATTGCATTCCATTTGTAGAAAATAGAAAAATATCTATAAGGCACATTGAAAATATTCATACTATACACTATCTCTCAATTAACTAACTAAGAATAAATTAGGTTTGAAAAATAGAATGATTTAAAAATAAGCCTATCAAATCAACTTTAAATTTTAAGTTTGATTCATAATTTCAAACATAAATCCATATTTTAATTCAAAATTTGAAAATAATTTGAAATTTTAATATTTGGGTCTATAAACAAATTGCTTCAAACAAAAAATAGTTAATTAACTTGAAAATATATCAAATTTGAAAGATAAATGGGTTGATAAATAAATCTATGTCTCCAATCACTATTTATATTTAAATTATAGATTCAAAATTAGCTTCAAATTTTGAGTTTTATTCATAAATTCAAATCTAAATTTATAAATTTAAAATTTAGAATTAATTCAAATTTTTAAAATTTAGATATATATACAACAAAATTTGTATATTACAGAACACATATGAAAAATATTTACAGTATAACTAAATTAAAAATATATAAAATTTAGGCTAAATTATATAAAACCATCCTGTCAAAATCTGATTTTTCACTTTCCACCTTGTCAATTAAAAACCTACACTTTGCCCCCTTCTAAATGAAAAATGTTCACGTCGCCCCTGCCGTTAGTAATCTGTTGGGATTCCGTTTATAAAATATTATTATATATTTTTTTATGCCAAAAATGCCCTCAGCCTTCTCTCCTGAGGGGCAAAATGGTGGGGGCAAAATGGTCATTTTATCATCACGGTTTATACCGTACTCCCCTGTAAACATTTTTTATTTTACAAAGGAGCAAGTGTAGATTTCCAAATGACAGTGGGGGAAGTGAAAAATCGGATTTTGATAGGGAGATTTTGTGTAATTTAGCCTAAAACTTATTTGAAGATAAATTAAAGTTAGAGAAAAAAAAAATCAATTGATAAATGGTCTCATGCCACCAATAACTATTTAAATTTAAAATATAAATATAAATATAGTTTAGTTAAATATGATGTACATTGCACGTACACTATAAGTAGTAATCTAAAAAAAAAAAAGAAAAAAGAGCTAAGCCATAAGGAGGGCAAAATGAAATTTTTTGAACCGTAGAATGACAAAGTTAAAAAAAGCTACATCATAATAGGCAATTTGAAGCTTAAGAAATTAAAATATTACAAATGTTAGCCGTTAAAGTAATTTTTTTAAGGATAAACTTCAAATACCACGCCTGTAGTTTCATACTTTTTTATTTTAGTACTCTATGGTTTAAAGTGTATAAAATTAGTATCCTGTGGTTTTATTTTTATTTTTTCGTCAGCTTTTTCGTTAATATTTCATTAAATTATATACAAAAAAAACTTCAGATACCCCACCTAGGTTTATCGAATATTCACTTTAGTACCCTTTAGTTTAAACTTTGTCACTAATTTAACGAAAAAAATTTGTGAAATCGATAATAAAAAGATAAAAAGAAAAACACATGACACTAAATTGATACACTTTAAACCCCAAGACACTAAAATTAAAAAGTGTGAAACCATATAGGTGATATTTGAAGTTGTCCCTTTTTTTAACTTCTATTACAATACAATTTACTTTATAATTTTTTTTCAAAAATAAATATAATTTACTTTATGTTCTCGGCTTTTTTTTTTTTTTATTATTTTGAACTTAAACTGTGGCTTCGGCCCTGTTGGATACATTTTGGCCTTATTATTTCAAGCACGTGAGATGAGAAGGATGTGTATAGCGTGCGCTGATAATAAATGTGTGTGGTTTCACTCCCACGAATTGAGGTGAGAATAAGTCAAAATAAAGGACTGATAATTTCAAACTTTAGAGGCTTATTAATTAAAGTCGGTGAGTTTTAGCTAACATGTAATTTTCAGAAGAGACTAAGAGGCGCAAATTTTGGGGGTTAACATTGAAGAATAAATAACCGACCGTCCCTAGAGCAAGTGACAAAAGAGTTAGTGGTTGGTATCCGAGACTCAAATTCAAATCCTAGTTGATTCACATTTTCAGCTAAGTTTATTTCTAAATGAAATAAACGAAACGGATAGCGTGCTACCTATCTCTCTCAAAAAAAAAAAAAAAAAAATGAAGAATAAGAATAGGAGATGGACCAAATGCGGATTATAGTAAAAACTTTCACTAGAGACCAGACAAATCCTAATTCGTCATTACGTGTTACTTTTATCTCTATTCAAAGATTATAATTTTTTACGGTAGATTTAAATTATTCAAAACTAGCACGCAGTAATAGATCGAAGGATCTTCAACGAGGTGTCGTTGGGGAGGCTCCCACTGAAGTTTTATCACGGAGCAATTCTACATCTACAATCATTTTTTCATTGTAATCTTTATCTGACGACTAAAATTATTCCGCTTGTCTTCTTCACTCCGCTCCTTTTTAATATTAAAAATCTAAAAATGGGTTAGCATTTTTCTTAGGACTTGTTTGGTTCACTTACTTTATACTATAGAATCGGAATAAGATTAATTGATTCTAATAGTTGTTATTTATTTTCTAGGAACCAGATTTCGATTCTCATTCTATTTATAGCACAACACGATTTTAAATCTCAGATTGACCCGTTCCAAAAGAAACCACTCAAAACAGTTTCACACAATTATCTTCCTCTCCTCTTCCGTCATCACTAACTAAAATCCTAAATATTCGTCAGGATTTTCTTTCTAATAATGAACCAAACAATTTTGGCTGATTCGTCATTTCAGTTTTCATTCCAATACAATCCAATTCTATTTCTCGTTATTATTCCAATCATAAACCAAACATGCCCTTATTGGTGTATATCAGGTAGATTACATTTTTGGTACTCAAGTTATGAGGCATGTGATAGTTTGGCCCTCAAATTTTATTTTATTATAATTTTTAATTTGAACTTTTTAAACTATTGTAATTAAGTTTCAAAATTCAATTTAGTTAATTAAAAATTAAGGTATTGCTAATGTGAAAATAATGTGATATCCAATTATTACCACGTTGTCAATCATAACACTGTTACAACACTTCCATATCGACATATGTTATACTTAATTAACTAAATTGAGTTGAGAGTTAGTTGCAATAATTTAAAAAATTTGAACAAAAAATTATAATAAATGAGAGTTTGACAACTAAAGTAACACGCGTCTACCAGTTTGAAGACCAAAAGTATTGTTTACCTATAAATATTTGACTCCAGTTAGCTAAAATATATATCACAAAAATTGTTAATTTTGAAATTTAAATATTAGGCAAATAATATAAAATCGTAAAATAGGGAATTTAAGAATTGAATAATCTAAATCAAGTTATCGGTATTGATTATCGATTTGAATGTCCCGTCGCTGAAAAACAATCTGCAGATAAACATGCAACTTAATTTAATTCTAAAAGTATACTAATTTTGCTTTCCCTTTCTCATATATTATATTCCAGCTAATTATTATTCAAGATAAATTCCAGAGTCAAATATATAATTATCATTCACAAGGCATATGTATTCTAGGGTAAACTTCAAATACCTCCTTGTAGTTTTACACTTTCTCATTTTAGTACGTTGTGGTTTAAAGTGTATTAAGTTAGCCCATGTGGTTTCACACTTTCTCACTTTAGTATCCTATGATTTAAAGTGTATCAAGTTAATACCTTATAGTTCAAAGTGTATCAAGTTAATACCATACGGTTTTATTTTTCTCTTTTTATTATCCATTTCACTAATTTTTTTCGTTAAATCAGTGACAAAGTTAAAATTAAAAAGTACTAAAGTGAGAAAGTGTGAAACCAAGGTAGGGTATCTGAAGTTTTTTGTATATAATTTAACAAAATATTAACAGAGGAGCCGATGAAAAGAGAAAAAGGAAACCACAAGATGCTAAANAATACCTTATAGTTCAAAGTGTATCAAGTTAATACCATACGGTTTTATTTTTTTTTATATAATTTAACGAAATATTAACAGAGGAAAAAAATTAGTGACAAAGTTAAAACTAAAGAGTACTAAAGTAAATATTCAATAAAACAAGGTAGGGTATCTGAAGTTTTTTGTATATAATTTAACAAAATATTAACAGAGGAGCCGATGAAAAGAGAAAAAGGAAACCACAAGATGCTAAATTGATGCACTTTAAACCAAATGGTACAAAAGTGAGAAAATGCGAAATCACCGGATACTAAATTGATACACTTTAAACTATAGAGTACTAAAGTAAAAAAATACGAAACGATAGGGGTGGTATTTGAAGTTTTCCCTATATTCTAATCCCTAATTATTATTCAAGGCATATTCCAAAGTCACATTTATACTTTTCCACATTTGCTCCATCTCTTATAAGACCAAATAAAAATTCTGAGTGTGTATAAATGAGTATTTGTGTAAACTGTGGACCACCACATCAGCTGTGGACCATTTATGGCAATTTACCTTCTAGATTGTTCGTCAGACTGACTTATCTGTTTGGATGAAAGTGGAGAAAGAAGAAGTTGTTTTCGATCGTAAATGGCTACTTTATCTGTTTTATTCGCCGTACACATAATAAAGATATAATCGAAACTCCAGTTATCCAACGTAGCATAACTAATTTCGATCGCGGGTCCATCTTAGACCTAAGTCAATTACGACTTAAAAAATAAAGAAAAAATAAAAAATAATATAATTGGTAATGCTAGCTAAATTTAAATGTATTTGATTAATTTAGTTTACATGCTTAAAATGTGATAAAAATTGGTAAGTTAAGTTTTAAAATCTCTTTCGTTTAGTTTGCACATTTAAATATGATGAAAATTGATTAGTTGAATATTAATATTTATTTTGCTCCATGATTTTATTATTGCATTATTATAATTTATGTATAAAAAATAAGTTAGTTGTTTTAGATTATATTTTTTAATTATATAGGGATGTAATTTTTTTTATTATATTAGTTTACATGCTTAAAATGTGATGGGAATTAGTAAGTTGAGTTTTAAAATCTCTTTTGTTGAGTTTGCACATTTTAAATATGATGAAAATTGATTAGTTGAATATTAATATTTATTTTGCTCCATGATTTTATTATTACATTATTATAATTTATGTATAAAAAAAATTAACTTAGTTGTTTTAAATTATATTTTTTAATTATATAGAAATGTAATTTTTTTATTATATAATAATTTATTATTTATCAAGTGATTTATAATTTTTTATATTATTCATTTCTTGCCAAATACATATCAAAATTAGAAAAGCTTTGCTTTCATAGCTACAAAACAAACAACGGGGAGAAAATAATTTTGTTCTAAACTTTTTTTCAACCAAAAATTCATTTTTTGTAAACAAATAAACTCTAAAAATGTGTTTGTTTCACTAAAAATGGAGAGCGTATAAATTGGTTCTCCACCATAAATGATTGTTCGGTTTACCGTAACATCACCTTCAGTTAAAACTTGAACTCTTCAAAATATCGTAATTGGCTTTGGTTCATCCTAAACCGAAATCAATTACGAGAAAGTAGAGTGAGATAAAAATAATAAAATATTAATGATAAAAAATTTTAGTTTTTATGTCATTTACTTCCTATCGAACAAATATCAGAATCAGAAGCTTTAGTTCCACAGCTACAGCAACAAAATATGAAAGAGAAATAATTTTTATCAGAACACTAATTCATCCGAAAGTCGACTTCAACCTGAACTTTACTTTTGATAAAACAAAGATGTCCTATTATTGTCGCCACTTTTTTTTTTTTAAAGAAAAAGATTATTGAATTTGAAAAAAATTTTCTAGATGTGAATAGCATACATATAGGACAAATAACTTTACACGCTATAAAAATTAGAAGGTGTGAGAACCAAACTCTGAAACTATATGGGTGATACCTTTTATATATGGACAAACTTCAAATACCTTGTGGTTTCATTTTTTTTCACTTTAGTACCCTATGATTTAAAGTGTATCAAGTTAGTACCCTGTGGTTTTGCATTTTTTCACTTTAGTACTTTGTGGTTTAAAATGTATCAAGTTAGTACCCTGTGAGTTTCGCCCATTATCACTTTAGTACTATGTGGTTTCACACTTTATCACTTTAGTATCCTGTGATTTGAAAACCACATGGTACTAACTTGATACAAAAATTAAAACCACAGAATACTAACTTGATATACTTTAAACCACAGAGTACAAAAGTGATAAAGTGAGAAACCACAGGGTACTAACTTGATACACTTTAAACCACAGGGTACTAAAATAAAAAAAAGTGCAAAACCATAAGGAGAGTTTTTGAAGTTTTTCCTTTATATATTATTTATAAGTTGAAGTTTCATTTCTCTATTGAAAAATTTTGGCTAAAAATTCTAACATTGCTGGTGAACATAGATATTTGAATAGTAGGGGTTCTTGCTTCTTTTTTCTTTTTTCTTTTTTTTTTCTTTTTTCTTTTTTTTTCTGAGTTTGTCCATAGATTCCTAACCCTGAGACACGATTATAAACCCAATATAAACACTACCTAAAAAGTCAGGGGTACATATCTGAAATTTTCATAAAATTCACTTCAAAGTTCAAAAATTTGACCACTTATATAACTGGTTAGGGCTACTATACTGAGTGTAGACCCTTTTGTACTTATAAATTTTTAACCGTTGAATAAAAAGATGCGCGATTAAGATTATAGTAATTTATGGTTAGGAGAATAAAAGCCTCCTAGAGTTGAGTGGACGATTAGTTGAATAATATGATCTAACGAATAGAAATGATCTAACGAGTAGAAATGATCAAAGAGCTAGATTTAACGGTCAAAAACTAATGAGTACAAAGAGATCTATTCTCAAGAGTATAGTAGCGGGAATCTATATAACTACTTTAAATTCAAAAACAACGGTTGCTGGATTTGAATACTTAAGTAATATTTAATTTTTATGCCCGAGTTATATTTAATTTGGTTCGACAGATCGTCCGTTCCAATTCTTTAAAAGGCTAGTGACATTTTTGTTCATCAAACTATGAAGCGCATGACACTTTAGCTCTCAAACTTTAATTAATTATATTTTTTTAGTTCAAACTATGAGACGTGATAATTTTGGTTCTTAAATTTTCTGAATTGTAATTGTATCTTACTTGATAATATAAAGAGTAGTTACGATGTTACAGCACTTCAATATTAGAAAATTTTCAATACTTATTTTTTAAAAAAATTGGTTGTGAGATTTGATTGCGACAATTCAGACCAAACTATCACAGGCCTTATAATTCGAGTCAGAAATTACAACAAATTAAAGTTTAAAAATTAAAATGTCACACGCGTGATAGTTTGAGAACCAAAAGTATAATTTACCCTTATTTAAACATTGCTCTAAAGTAGTGGAAGCAGGGCCTAAATTAGCTTATTGTGCTAAGAGCAATAAAAAATACTTATTATACTTAACCTATATCATGATCAACTGAATAAGTTATTATTTAATATTTTTATTGTGTGTATATATAGTTGCAATATTATTGTCCACCTTTGTAGCACACAAACTTTAGTCAAACATTTTCACCCACTTTGTTTACTAGTATGTGAATGTTGACAATATGATACAGCAAAACACATTAATAGAGAATTTTAGAAAATTATATGTTGTTATACAAATGAATCACCTAATATTTTTTTTAATGATAATTGAAAGAATTATATTAGATAATTATATGATACCCATTATTTTTTTTGATTGATACATTTTTTAACTTCTATATTTTTATTTGAGTTTTTTCACTTAATTAAGTTAAAACTTTTTTAAAAAATTTAAAGCTCACATAGTTATTAGCAGGATTTATTTACTATAAAGTAATTAAAGTTGTTAAATTTGATAAAATTATCACTCAATTCGCTAAAATTCTCAATTTAGTTGGTTAAAATTATTGAATTTTAAAAATCGAATGTTAAGATGACCTAAATAAAAAAAAAAAAAATTTATAGTTGAGGGGGCTATTCCCAAATAATCCCATAGTAAAGCCTACAGGGCACCCTCCCCAGTTAAATTTACTAATTAAGCTCATAAAAAAAATATATACTTACTAATTAATGCATCATATATATAATAACTTACTTAATAATTAACTAACTAATTAATCATTTAACTTATTAAATTAATAAATATTTAATTAATTAGCTAAGTAAATAATTAATTATTTTATTTATGTGCTCATCCACTAAGTAATATTCATATTAATTAAATAAGTAATATTTTGACTAATATAATCTAATTAATTAAGTAATTATCATATTAATTAATTAATATACAATTATTTTTTAATCAATTAGCTAATTAATGTGCTTTTCTACTATCTTGCACCATACCATAATTAAATAATTAATTATCTTAATAAATTGTTATTTTACTAATTATTTAATGTTTGTTAACTAGATAAAATATTGTTGGTTTAAAATTCTAATTACTTCTAATTTGTTTGGGATTGCGGAGATTGGGTTACATGAGGTAAGAAAGTACGATAGAAAAATATCATGTTTGTTTCTGTACATAATATTACGTTCCGCATATTGCGATTAGTCGGTTATAATATATTTTCTGCGGTCCCATCGGAGAACATAAAAGCATATTCCTATAGTTTTTTTTATAACCCCATTTTATCTAACAGCGTAAAATAGAACTCAATACCAAAGCTTTACTGTATTAGCCAAACCATCCAAACATTCTTTTTCAAACACAAAATTAGTTTAGTTTTTATTTATCCCATAAATTGTATCTATATTAGAAATTAGAAATAAGGTAAAAACGCATAAAACTTACTTCCATTGTGAACCATTTTGAATCAGCTGTGCAACATTTCGAAATTTTGATTTAACTATCCAATCGTTCAATTTGTTTGATCAGAGTCGGTCAACGATATTTTAACTTTAAAATTTAAGCGAATTACTTTAATAAATTTATAATTGCAAGAATTATAAGAAATATACTAATTAAATTTATAAAAATTAACAACATCATTTAAATTTCAAAGTCAAAGCGCCGTTGACTAATTCAAATAAAACAAGTTGAAAGGTTGGCTAACAAACTTAAAATTTTAAAAAGTTAGGTAGTCGATTCAAATAATTCGTTAGTCAAATAAGTGCTATATATTTTTAAGTAAAAATAAATAAATAAATATATATAATTTTTCTGGACCAAATGATGATACCTATAAGGGTGCGTTTGGTTCTGAGTTATCCTGTCAGAATTACTGTATTTGGTTCATCCGCTATATAATGTAGCATTACAAATCGAGCAGGATTATACCGAAAATATTAACGAGAGGGGGTCGTGTATCTTGGATTACTGAAAATCGGTAATACTATAAATTATGTAAAATAACAATTTTACCCTCCAACACTCCCAAACCCAATTAACAGCATTGTTTTAATCTCTCTCTCACGCGCTCCCCTCGCTCTCGCACGCCGCTATCTTGCTCTCTCTCTCTCGCACGCTGCTCTGTCTCTCTCTCTATCTCTTTCTCTCTCTCTCTCTCTCTCACGTCTTTTTTTTTTTTTTTTTTNAAATGTTAGAAAAAATTTCATATATTTTTGTGCTCTAATTAATCATTAATCATGTGTTAGTCTAAAAATAAAAAAGCCTAGTTTAATTTGTTGTGTGCAAATGATAATTTTTTATTTAATTTATTATCATTTAATTTTAATTTTAGTTTTTTATTTATATTTTCTCTCGTCAATTAATATTCAAATGACCACAACAAGGGTAATTTTAAAAAAAAAACTATACTTTTATGTCAGTATACTAAATTTTATAGACTGAACGAAACGTAATAATGATATAAACACTGCAATCTAATATTATATTACTGTATTAAACCAAACGTGCTAATGCAGCATCAATAGTAATCTCACGCAAAAATCTAAGATACCTGAATATGTCGAGATGCTCTTTAATATTACATAATTCGAACCAAACGCACTCTAAAAATTGTATGCAAAATGTGGGAAATAGAAACGTTATAGTTTCCAGCTGTTTGCAAACAAAAAAGGCAACGTCGCGACTTTTAAAGCAGTGTAAACGGGACTACGGCATAATAGATTCTCTTATTATTCTTTGATTTGACCACCACTTAACTTTGCTTAATGGATAATGTACCGGGAATTTTAAAGCATAATATTTAAGTAGGATTATGATGCAAGTAATTTGTTTAATATCTTTGTGATTTAACCCGTTAATTATGATTAGTAGATAGATATTGAGTGAGCAAACCAATCACATTGTCTTTGTCAAGTAAAATGAGATAAGCCCAAGTACGGTTTTACGCGGTAGGTGTGGTTGGTGATTTGGATGCGAACAGGCCACGTGGACAAATATCTTGGTAGGTTTCAACCATATAATAATAAAATAAAATAATTTGAATTTGAATATATATCTTTGGGGAAACTCCTAAAACCCAATCCAACCTCCCGTGGTTTCGTACTTTTTTATTTAAGTACCTTATGATTTAAAGTGTATCAAATTAATACTCTGTAGTTTCGCACTTTGTCACTTTAGTACCTTGTAATTTAAAATGTATCAAGTTAGTACTCTGTAGTTTATTTTTGTATTAAGTTAGTATCCTGTAGTTTTATTTTTATATCAAATTAGTACCCTGTGATTTTTAAACTATATGGTACCAAAGTGAGAAAGTGCGAAACCACAGGGTACCAACTTAATACACTTTAAACCACAGAGTGCTAAAGTGAAAAAGTGCAAAACCACAGAATACTAATTAACTTGATACACTTTAAACCACATGGTATTAAAGTGAGAAAAAGTGAAACCATAAAGTAGGTATTTGAAGTTTTCTCTATATAAGATATATAATTATTACGATTAGTGCCTCTCCAGCTAATAACTTAGAATGTGTTTTCTTATATCGAAATTGGACACAGAATTCGTGGATTTGTGTAACTCGAGATGTGTGAGACAGTCGTCACGCAATCGTCACGCACGAAGTCGAGTTTCGCAGAATGGATAAAACTCGCCGGCTTTTATTTATGAGATGGAGACCAGTGTTACCGAATATATAGAGTTGGAGCCGAGGGCGAAGGAAAAGCAAGCAAGCAAGCATAGGCCTCCTATTATCAAAATAAAGATATTTAATAACAATCTTATTTGGAATCACAATTTTTTGGTATTATTAAAAATAAGAATTTAGTCTTTGCTGCTTAAAAGATCTCGACATGTATAATTAGTAGAATAAATATATTTGAGACTAAAAAATAATATAGGTTTCTAAATATTCGATCACATTTCAAGAGTGATTCTTATGTAAATTAAATTGTCACGCTCCGGATTACACGTTCCACGGGCACGCCGACAAATCCGCCGTATACAAAGGAATTTTTTCTGTATACGAAGCGACAACTGTATCTGTAAACCAAATAATACCACAAACAGTAATATAGAGCTGCTAGAGTAAACAGAAGCTAAACAAACGGAGATCCATATACATAGCTCAAAAATCAAAATACAGAGCTACTCGCACTGGCGAGTTAAGTATACTATGTACATGAACTCAAAATAAAACATCTACCTGCAGTAGGGTACCTTTAGCTCGGCACGTCGGATAGTGCTCTAGCTCGTGACGCCATTGCCTCGATCCTGATCTGCGATAGCAGCAGCCGATGACAATGGCTCTGCAAAAATAATGTGTAACAATAGGGCGTGAGAACTACTGTAAAAACAGGTAGTCCTCAGTGGGTGCCGCCCTAAACAACATCGGTCCACCCACTAAGTCTACAGAAGGGAGCCAGGATAATAGTAAATATAGGAATAAAATCTACCGTTATGAATCACTACACTATCATGCTCTACACTAACCAACTGTATGAAATGTCAAATCTGACCCAATCCAATCGGGACTGTAAGCATACCCGTCCCTGCCCAGTTGTGACTATCCAGCTACCTCCACACTATTAGTTTGTGGAGAGCAAGTCCAACCGGTATGAGCGACACCAACGCGAAAGTACAGCGCCCGTCTCCGGAGTGGCACTCGTGGGAGCTACCAAACCGAGTATGCAGCGTATCTCTGTCGAGCTCAATCAGGCTCTCAAAAGCCAAAGTCCAGTAACCAACTCAAACTGGTCTAACAACCAACAGGTAACGTGCCCTCGGCACAATTCGACGCCAAAAAGGCGATATGGGTCCACCGTCAACCCCGACGGCACCCAACAGTCCGGAATAGCCTGAACGCTACTGTAAAAATATAATCGGCATCCCGGCACGAGTGTAACTGAAAGCTAAACTATCTGGAATACTCACTATGAGGATACTGTTACAGTATGAAATAATACAACGGCCCCTAGGGCTAAATCAGGTAGTTTAAATATATGACGATCATATTCGCGAGTTTTCTCCTAAGTTTTATCCAAGTCCAACATGTATATATATATATTCAAAGATAATAACTCAGCTCCAATTCAGATTATTAACCATACTAAATCAATGAACCGAGCAATTGCGCCACACAAGATAATTCCACAATTACATGTTGACTATATAGGCACTTAGGAGTAAACCAATGATTAACGCACCTTAATTGCAAATCCCCGACGGTGAAGAAGGTCACCGGAGTCCCTGTCAAGCTCGGCGCAGCTCCCCGAACCAGCGACAACACGCTCCACGGGTCTAAACATAGAAACCCATAATAAGCATCAATTCTGCCCAAAACAGCAGCAGCAGAAAGAAATAGGGATACGACCTAGCAAACCTTCACCAAATACAGCAAATAAGGGCTTCGTGGATTCCTCTCGAAGTCCTGAATCCAACGAACCAAGTCCTGTCGAAATCCGACGTTCCTACGCCGAGTACGAGCTGAAACACTGACGGTCGACGCTGAAAATCAGTAAAATCAGCATGCGAGCTCAAAACCGTGCGTTCAAGTAATCCAAGAAGGAAAGTTAGGTACCCACATCGACAGCAAATCCAGCGCCGGTGCGACATCGAGGACGGCGAAAACGCACCCTCGCCCGGCCTCCATGTGACGCTACGGCAACAAACGTATGCTCAAACGGCTCCGCGATGCGACGTCGGCGACGAACGCTCCACCCAAGCTTCTCCTCCTCGCGTATGGCTCCAGAGACAGAGAGGGAGGAAATTTTAATTAAGGAGGCATGTACAACCCCCTAATTAGATAAGCATGAAATACATGCATGGAGGCACGTGGCATTATATATATATATATATATATATATATATANAATAAAATATTCAAACATCCGAGCATTAGCCTTATCTCATACCCAAAAATTAATTTGAATGTTCATTCCAAAACATTTGTTCGCGATATTCATTTACACTAGTATAAAATAAAACAACACATTTGGTCTCCAACTCATTTTAATTTTTAAAATAAGATAAATTATCACATAAATAAAATATGTTATCCTACCAAATGCTGCATGTCTTTTTATTTTTAGGCCTTATTTGAATGTCGAAATAATTTATCCAATAATTATTTATACAATACAAAAATTTTCTTACATAATTGAAAGGCACGAGTTTGATTGTTGCTCTTTAAAAAAAAAATTTAAAAATTTTGATTTAGTAGGATAACATATTTTATTTATCATATTTTGAAAAAAAAGAGGAAAAATTTTAATGGCCGAATATGCTATTCTATTGAAGACATTTAACACATTCCTAACTTTCAATCACAAATCTTTACACGGAATAAAATATCATCGAATAGCTTACACCGACATGCAAATATATACGCATCCAAACTAAGCTTTAGCATCTATCAACTTTACAAAAAGATAAAAGAAAAAAAATTAAAAAAGAAGCGCCTAAGACCTAACTAAATTTTTGGGCCTAATCCTAACGAGTCAATTGAAGTTTTAAAAACACAACATAAGAAAATACTTTGCTTCCATCAATTTTTTTAAATCCCATGAATTTAAGCTTAGATTATTTGTCACAAATCCAACTTTAGGACCCCTTTTTAGATATCGAAATAAGTTATACAATAAAAACTTATTCGCAATAAGATTTTCCTATGTGACTAAAAAGTAAAGAATTTAAATTTTGCCCCTTCAGAGGTCTAAATTTTTATAATTTATTAAACAGCGTACTTCACTTACAATGAACAAATAATTTAAAGACGAATTCAAAGAAATATGCCGAACAAAATATCCATGCATCCAAAGAGAGAGTCTATATTGCGACTCGCATAACAAAAAGCTTTGAAACAAAAATAACGATGCATGGTCGACTATCAAAAATTAATTGTTTATATAATAAATTTCAAATTTTAAAACTACCGACGACAAATAAACAAGCCAAAATTTAACCGAATTAGGCTTCGTTTGGAATTGCGGCGAGATTGCGTTACGTACCGTGAGAGAAAGTACGTTGAAAAAATACCCTGTTTGTTTCGTACGAAATATTACGTTTCGCATATCGCGATGAGTCGGTTACGATATATACTCTGCGGTTCCACCGAAGAACGCAGAAGCATATCCCTATATGTTTTTTCCTCAACTCCATTTTATCTAATAACGTTTGGTAGACCTCAATACCAAACTAAACCTTAGTAGAATCTGACTTAAAAATTTTCTCATCACATTTTCGCATTTCAAAGCATTTTTAATTAACAGGAAAGACTATTGCAAAACCTTGCAGCGAAATAACATGATCAAAACCCAGGAAAAGAGAGAACTTGAGACAGAAAACTTCAAATAAAACCCGTGGTTTTGCACTTTTTTATTTTAGTACGCTGTGGTTTAAAGTGTATCTAGTTAGAATCATGTGGTTTCACACTTTCTCACTTTAGTACCCTGTAATTTCAAGTGTATCAAGTTAGTATTTTGTGGTTTTATTTTTGTACCAAGTTAATACCCTGTAATTTTATTTTTGTATCAAGTTAGTACCCTGTGATTTTATTTTTCTCCGAATAAAATATTAAACCACAGGGTACTTAAGTGAGAAAGTGCGAAACCACAGGGTACTAACTTGATGCACTGTAAACCACAGGGTACTAAAGTAAGAAAGTGCGAAACCATAGAGTACTAACTTGATACACTTTAAACCATAGGGTACAAAAGTGAAAAAAAGTGAAACCACAAGAGGGGTTTTTGAAGTTTTCCCAACTTGAGAATACTCTCAAAAAGTTGAAACTCTCTGATTATTATAATCTTTTTTCCTATAAAAAGAAGCTAATATTTTTTGGAAGTAAGTTTTTTTAAATATATTATGGTAGTAAGTTTTTTAAAATATTTTAAATATATTTAAGTAAGTTTTTTTAAAAAGAAGCTAATATATTTGGGGACAGAGAGGCAGATCAGATTCATCGAATTTTGGTTAATTTACATCAACGAATGAATAGTGATCAATCAATCTATCAATATTCAAATTAGCTCAATAAATAACATCACCCAAAAATTTAGCAGCATCAGCAAAACAACTCTAAAGAGGACAAATCCTGAATAGAGAAGCCGAAAAGCGCAGATAAAGCCATGTGAAAAAGAAGTAATCTGGTAAGATACAAGTTAACTTGAGACTCAATAAAACGATTACCTGGCCTTGCTATCCAAACAAGTCAGTCAAAATAATAGCAACTAATCATATATATATATATATATATATATATATATATATATATATATATCAAAAATGGCCAAAAATTTTTCACACAACTCCCCCTCTAATGTTCTCTCCACCCAATGCAGTGGATTAGAGAACAGAGAAATAATAATTCTAAGATCAAACCCTACGACTCGGACTCATAAAAACGCTATACTATAATGTTCCTGACATAACATCTAGTTCGCTAGACGACTACAAGTCATTCTAGATTAGTTTTTAAATTTAAATTTGTAAATGTTCTCTCCACTCAATGCAGTGGATTAGAGAACAGAGAAATAATAATGCTAAGGTGAACCCTGCGACACGACTCTTCGCATGACGCTACGGTATAATGTTCCTGACAAAACATCTAACTCGCTAGAAGACCCTTCAACAACTAAAAGTCATTTTAGATTAGTTTTTAAATTTAAATTTGTAAGCAGCACCGCCTTAACCTTTCGCTTTGGTTATTCGCATACTTATGTATGTTCGAAGTGGATAAAGCTAAGGGGGTGCTGATCAAAAGTAAACTAAAAACCGACTATATATGCACTAAAATGACTTATAGTAGTAGGGAACACTTGTATACCTAATATTTACTCGTGTTTGTCTCTTTTTTCAATTATCCAGAAAAAAAAGAAGAAAAATAGATATTTACTGCACAGTTTCTTCGCATTTATTGACCAGGAGCAGGTATTGCCTGGTCCGGAGGGTCGTGGACAACAACACTCTTACGCATCTTGTCCTCCTGCAGCTGTAAAAACATTATTGATCAATCACTAAAATATGCCAATCATAGAAAAAATCACAGAACCAATCACTCCAAAAAAAGGGTTAATTTCATTTATGTCCCTGCAAACATAGTAAATAGCAAATATATCCCTATAAAATTCAACTTTTATATGTTGTCCCTGCAAAAGTCCTGATGTTTTCAAATATCTCTGCCGTTAAAATCCGTTAGAAAAGTAAGTTAACCATAGGTTAAATGCTTAGCCCTAGTTAGTTTTTGATATTTTTATCCCTTTATATTATACTAGTATGGCTTTTGGAGGAATATATTTGTGATGACAAAATTGAAAATATAAACAGTTCTCTAATGTAACAATCAGAAGGACATATTTGAAAACATTAGGACTTTCGTAGGGACAACATATGAAAGTTGAATTTTGTAGGGATATACTTGTCATTTTGCTGGGACATGTATGAAATTAACCCAAAAAAAAAAAAAAAAGCCAATTGTTACTCTTAGGGTCTATGGAATACTCAAATTGCAGAAGTATAGGAGAAGAATAAGCTTAGTGGATTAAGGCATAAATTTGTTTCTTCTGTAAACGTAAAGACATAGATTGTCACTAAATAGGTTAACAGGATGAAGTTCTCCACGAAAGATAAATGCAAATCCTGTCGCACTGTACTAATTTAATGAAACAACCGGACAAGAAAAATAGATACTTGTCACTTACCTGGATCTCAACATGATTCGAGGTCACTAGCGCTTCCCGTAAGAGCTGGAACACATCTAAATTTTTCGTCAACTGTTTAACCTGTAATACACATGAAGCAAAATGTATTCCATCATAAATTACCTGTTTATGTTAGCTTTAGATATGACATAAAGCTTGCTAAAATAATCTATATATATCTACCTTAATATTGAATATCTTTATTAAGTTCAGAAGGATTGCAATTAAGATAAACTGGGTATTCAATAAGCGGTGCTCGGAAAGACAGGTTGGGAAGCAAAAGCACCCAAATCTAAGATTAAGAACATTCTGAATTTTTTTCAGACATGCCTAGGGATTGAATTCACTTATACATAATAGCGCCCCCAATCACTGCTTAGTAATTATAAATAAGTTATCTTAGTTTGCCACTTCCCTTAAGTGCAAGTTAGTTTTCTTGGTTATTGACACAGGACATTGGCTTTATTAACTTTAAAAAAAAAAGGAGAATTATTAACTTGCAAACTGTTAATGCACAGTGATAAAATAATGTTTCTAGCCACTTGTAGTCACAACTTTGGAATTTGTGGGTAAATCAAAAAAGTTTGAAATTGGCACAAAATCAAATGAATTTGGCATTCAGGAATGATTCATCAATAAACAGTTAGAAAAACTGTAGAAATACAGAAAATATGTAAAAGTAATCAACAGGATGTTTCTTTTAATCTACATAATATAATGAACAGTTCCTGTGGCAACGGGTGACTCGTAAGATTCTTGGAGTCTTGACTTATTTGAGTAATGGATAGATGAAGTATCACGTAGTCCTTTTACCATGTAATTTGAGAAATACTTCGCCAACAATAGATCCTACAATTATTCATAAAATTTCAAAAAAGTGCAAAGATGTTCAACGAACTTACTTTCCGGAATTCTGCAATTTCTCTCACGGTTACCCATCCTTCACTATCCATTATTGACTTCAAGTACCAATCGTCGACCAAGTTTTCATCACTAAACATAAACAGAAAAGCATCCGCGATCAAAAGGAGTTAACAATTAGAAGCTAAAGGAAACCAAGAGATGGCTAAATACAAACATAATTTGTGAAATTTGACCTTGATTTCAATTTCCTACCCATACAATTAGATTTAGTCTCCGAAGTTTTCCTGCATAACATTAAACTTTTTTGCTATCTATTATCTAAAAAGTAGACTTTAACATGACAGTGAAACATTGGAATAATAACTATATAGGGAGCCAACTCACGGAAAGGTGGTCACCGTCCATCACTACATAAATATTCATGCATTGAATGTGATGAACGGTTGTGATTAGACCATCTGTTCATGCTCCCCAAGTAACTTCTTTCTAGACATTGCATTGCTAAATTTGAAGCATGAAGAAGCGAAATCGAAGCCTGGATCAAACTTCAGGGATTAAATTGCGTAAAATGAAACTTTGAGGATGAAACTAAAGTCAAGTCATGCTTCAGAGAATAATTTTATAAAAAACTCTACGGTAAATTGAAATGTGGATCAAACTTCAGGGACTACATTTGTAAGTAAACCCCCAAAAGAACTAAGGTTAAGTGGAATCTGCAAGAACTAACCTGAAGTAATACTCTACTTGACGGCGCAGCTTTCTGAGTAGTTCTGGGTGATCAACGATCTCAACTTTGCCGTCAATAACAATCACATACTTTTGAACTGGCTCGGAATTAACTGGAGTCGGCGGAGTTTCGAGGTTATTTATAGGAAAGTTGTTACTATAACCACTTGCTTCTGTAAAGTAAACAGCACCATAGTCACAAGTTCAGGATTTTAAATCGAAAAGAACTGATAAATTCTAAATGTAGCAAACAACTCGCAATTTAAAAAGAAGAAGTAATTCAGATAGTAAAATATAATTATTGAAACATCAAAATACACAAAAAACAGAGTTTCCTGCATAATTATGTTATTTAATTCTGTGTTCGACGGAGCATAGAAAAGTAAAAGACGCAATGAATGATTTCTTTCGGCTATAAATACTCACAAACTTACTAAATATTTGGAATAATGCGTAGAGTATTCAAAGCTTCCCGTTGTTTCCTTCGAATATTCATGGACCAGCAAATAAATAACTCATGATTTCCCAAGAAAACAAAACGATATTGTTTTGTAACTACAATCAAAACCTAATGCAACAGAATCTTTTTATCTCTCAAGATGTTAGATGCAAAATAAAACAAAAGAACAGAAATAAGAGAGGAAACAGAGCGATCGCTAATTAAAATTTTACTCACCTGGATTGAAGGGAGCGCCAAAGGGATCCAAAGGCGGGAAGGGCGCGGCAAAGTTGGCGCCGAAAGGAGGAATCCGGTGGCGGTGATCGAACATCAGCGGGGGCGCGGGGAGGCTGAAGTGGGGCCCGAACGGCACGGGCGGGGGCAACCTGTGCCCTAGGGCGAACGCGTGCGGCAGCGGCGGGGGCGGCGGCGGCGGCGGCNCCCGATTGAGCGGGGAGAAGTAGCCGCCGCCGCCGCCGCCGCCGCCGCCGTAGCCATTGCTTGCGAATCCGCTGTAGGGGTCGAAGAAGGGGCCGGCGCAGGGAACCCTCCAGTGTGGCGGCAGCGGCGGCGGAGAGCGACCGTCGAACCTTGGGCGGCGCGCGTGGCCGGAGAGCAACTGCTGCGCCGGGCGCCGCGGCGGCGACGTGGCCATCTCATGCGCCGGAGCCACGGCGGTGGAGGAGGCGGCGGCGGCGGGGGTAGTCGGCGTCGACATAGCTCCCGGAAGACCAAAGAAACCCTAGTAGACGAAACGAAAACCCCAGAAACCCTAACCAAGGCTCAGAAAAACCCTAGGAAGCCCTATAAGACACTAGAAACCCTAACCAAGTCTCGTGAGGAGAACGACGGAGGGGAACGAGAAGAGAAAGAGAGAGAGAGAGAGAGAGATAGAGAGAGGGATTATTCGATTTTTTTTGTATAAAAAAATTTGAGATAAGATTTTATTTAAAAATAAATTGATGAATAATAATGCGTATTTATGAAGAGAGAATGCGGAGTAGTCGGAAAAAGATTGCCGCGTCGCGCCTCCGTGAGAATTAATCGGCGATTAGGCGCTTCCCCCTCCCGATTAATACTCGTAGTAGGAGGAGGAATCGCCAACCATGCAATATATATTCATATTAAACCGGTATTTTTTCATTAAAAGAAAAAAAGGTAAATTTCAAATACCCCCCTGTCGTTTCGTATCTTCTCACTTTAGTATCATGTGGTTTAAAGTATATCAAGTTAGCCCCTGTAGTTTCGCACTTTCTCACTTTAGTGTCCTGTAGTTTAAAGTGTGTCAAGTTAGTATCTTGCTGTGATTTTATTTTTATCTTTTTATTATCTATTTTATTAATTTTTTTCGTTACGACAGAGTTAAAATTAAAGGGTAATAAAGTGAATATATTCGATTCGATAAACCTAGGTAGGGTATATGAAGATTTTTGTATATAATTTAACGAAATATTAACAGACGAAAAAAAAAATCAATGACAAAGTTAAAACTAAAGAGTACTAAAATAAATATTCAATAAATCTAAGTAGGGTATATGAGTTTTTTTATATATAATTTAACGAAAGATTAACAGAGAAGCCGAGAAAAAAAAATGAAACTAAAGTGTACTACATTAATGCACTTTAAATCACAAAGTACTAAAGTAAGAAAGTACGAAACCATAGTATAGGGTACTCAATTGATACACTTTAAACTGCAAGATACTAAAGTGAAAAAGTGAGAAACGCATGGTGTTATTTGAAGAACTAGTTATAACGAAGAACTAGGTATACCGGGGATAGGTACAAGTATGGATTTTTATAAGAATAAGGGTATTTTTTTGTTTGAATGAAAAAATTTGAGTACAAGCTAGAACTAGAAAAATTATGTTTGGATGGTTATTGAAAATAAGAGAAATAGTTGATGATTATAAATAAAAAATAATAATATTACCCCTCTCATTATATTTGAATTTAAATTTTTAATTTTTGAATTTAAATTTTTAAATTTAAAATTTAAAATTATAACTTTTAAAATTGTTCCCACCCACTTAATGGTGTTTGGGTACAAGAGGGGGGATAACCCCTTGTCCCCCCTCTTGTACCCAATCCAAACACTCCCTGATTTCTCAAAGAAAAAAAGAGTTCGACCCGTAATTTTCGAAACTGAACCGGTTAGGTTAGATCCGGTTTTTTTACCCTTTCTTTCGTTTTTCTGTTTTTGGTTTTTTCGAGAGAAAAGTATATAAGCATGTTTAGTTTATTTCTAGAAATAAACTTTTTAAAACTAAGATTTTTTTAAAAAACAAAATTTGTTGTTGTGTAGTTGAAGATATGTATTGATCGCAAATTTATACTAGCACGGTGAAAAATTGTGTTATTTTGATAGTTATAAGATGTATCATTAGTTTGTTTTATAGAAAAAATTTTTGGATTAAGCATGCAATTGGATCCGGATTAATGGAATTCCTGTTCCGATCCATACTGAATGGAATGATAATTGGGGACGAAAAATAAGCAAAAAAAAAAAAAAGGAAAAAGTTCAAATACCACTCCTGTGGTTTCGCAATTTCTCACTTTAGTACCCTGCATTATAATGTTTATCACTTTCGTACCATGTGATTTTATTTTTTTATTTTTTGTTATCTCCTTCACTAATTTTTTTTATTAAATCGAGTGACAAAGTTAAAACTAAAGGGTACTTCGATAAACTATAAATGGGGTATTTGAAGTTTTTGTACATAATTTAATAAAAAGTTAACTGAGGGCTGACGAAAAGAGAAAAATAAAATCATATAGTACTAAATTGATACACTTTAAACCATAGGGTACTAAATTGATACACTGGAATACTATTGCTAGCAAACGGGCTCCGTTGCCACTCATTTGTTTTCGATGATGGAGCCTCCAAATTAACGATCGGCACCATTGAACATGATCTATACTACTTTGAGTATTTAGAAATCAAATTTTATGATTTTTCGCTATTGTTCTCTTAATCATCAAGTAGACGTAAAAATGAACGGCTGAAAATAAATATCCTCTAAAAAATGATGATAGGAATTTTCTAATCAAGATCGAGAGTATAGATTTTGTTCTAAATAGTTTAAAGAATTTCTATTTGAATAGCTTTACACCGTTAAACAAGAAAATGCCTCATATCTACCATTAAAATTACAAAATTTGAAACCATTTGATTATTAGGTCAATAATGTCAAAAAGATTTGAAATTTGATTTCTAGATGCTTCAAGTGGTATACATTATGTTCAACAGTGCCGATCGTCAATTTAAAGGCTTTATCATCGAAAACAAATAAATGGCAACGGAGCCCGTTTGCTACTAATAGCATTCCAGCTCATCTCTCTCTCTCTCTCTCTCTCTATATATATATATATATAATGTAAAATAATTTCAGGTTTGGCTGGAGCTTGGGTTCGGGTTCGACTCGGGCTCGAGTTCGGGTTCGGGTGCAATCAAAATTCATACCTGAATTCAAATCCGTCGGATTTTTATTTTTGATATGCATATCCGAAACTATATCTATTTAGTATCAGATAAATCTACTCCATTGGATTCAAGTTCGGATAAAATTTTAGATATCTGTATCATTGACATCCCTAGAAATGGTTGAACGAGAAAAGAGACTATATCATATAATATTTTATTTTATTTTTATTTATCATAATAATATATTTAAAGGCAAATTATATGCCACTCAGATCAATTGACATTTATCTATAATTCAGATCATTGTAATTGCATTTTAAAAATTATTACTAAACAAATTATATTATTTTTGCTAAACTGATCTCACCTAATTTAATATAAAAGATTTTCTATAGTAAGTAATGCTATTTGTACAGCAAGAATTAGAGATGTAGATTGAACCAGATTGGTGGACCCTCTGTTTCGATCCACTTCAAATGAGGCCGTAATTAAGTGAGAATAAAAAATATAAAAAAGTGTAGCTTGTTTCGAATCTGTCCGATTCGCCAAGTAGATGGAGCGAGAGGCGAGAGACCCTTGCTTACTGCTATAAATTCATCAAAAACCCTCTCCTACCCCGATCCACCCGAATGGATTCACAAGTGAGAGTAAAAAATATGATTAAAATTAGGCTAAAATATAAAAAAATTCTTATAAATACCCACTTTTTACTATTTCTTTTTTACTTTTAAAATCTATTTTTTGTACTCTAAAAATTTTAAAAATATTTTTAGGAAAGTATGACTTTAATGGAGAAGGCAAAATGACTAAATTATCCTTATTTTTTTTATAACAAAAAATAATTTTTTAATATATTGCTGTAATTTTGAATTTTTTAATATATTGTTGTAATTTTGAAGGGCATTTTCGGTATAAATTATAAAAAATAAACGGAATAGTAATAGAACCCTAATATAGGAGGGCCAAATGTAACAACTTGAAATGTTAAAAAGATAAAATATAGAATTTTGAAAGTTAAAAAAAAATAAAAAATAAGTACTTATAAGGAGATTTTCTGTAATTTAGCCTTAAATTAACCCGTCATGAATCTGTCCCGACCCAACATGAAATGGAGCGGGAGGTGGAAGACAGCTCCCTCCTTTGGATCCGCTCCGTTTGCATCCCTATCTAAGATGTAGGTGTTAATCTTATATCTTAGCCTCTTGATGATCAGAATGTCCTCACTTATTTTATCAATTTTTGTATTAAAAATTTTACAGAATTGTCTAAATCCTAAGAAATATTTTCTATATAACAGATAATACCCATTAATACATGCAAAGAATTCAAAATATGATAAATCATGAAATATAACAAATAATTTGAAAATATAATAATTAATTAATTTATGTAAAGATGCTTTAATTAGTTAATTAATTTACAAAGAACTCATTATGTTTGGTATTGTTTTATTTATCCAAGGGTTGTAGTCCTACTCCTAAGATTTATACAAATTTTTTTAGGCCAATTTGCATAAAAAATTCATAAATTTTGAGCTTTTACAAAACTGGGCCACCTTTTTTGATTTTACAGATTCGGTCCGAATTTTCAACAAACTGACAAAAATACCTTTATTACTTTTTCTCTCTCTTCTTTCTCTCTCCTCTTATTTTCTCTTGTTCATTTTTTTTCTTTCACCGAAGAAAGCAGCGGAGGCAGAGGCAGAGGCAGAGGCGGAAACGGCCCGCCTCGCCTCTCACCCTCATGCTCTCGCCCTCGCCCGCGCACCCCCCACCTTCCTCGCCTCCGACCCCACCGTGGCCGCGCCGCAACACTCTTTTTTTTTTTCCTCTCCGACTCTTCTCCACCGTCTCTGACAACGACGCCTCTCTTGCCCTTCCCCGCCCTTCTTGTCCTCCCCTTCTCCCTCCTCCAAAGCCGCCTCCAACGACGACGCATCTTCGCCGACGACGACACCGTAGAGGTCGCTGCAGCGCTGCAGCCTCAGAGCGGGGGGTTTTTAGCGGCGTCGTCACCGGCGCCGTGGCCGTTGGCAGAGAGGGGTGACTAAAAAAAATTATAGAAGAAGCAAGAAAAAAAAATAAAGATAAAAAATTATAGGAAAAAAGATATGAAGATGAAATTGCACCGTTAAAAAAAAAATTGTACTGTTTTAAAAGAACGTTGCACTATTATGGACATAAGTTGTATTACTTAAGGTGTAAACTGCAGATCTAAGATGAAAATTACACTCTTTAAACGAAAATTGCACTCTTTGAGAGATATTTACACTATTTTTTTTCTTATTGCACTCTTTTAGATATAAACTGCATCCATTAAGATAAAAATTACACTCTTTAAATGAAAGTTGCACTTTTTGAGAGATATTTACACTGTTTTCCTCTTCTTACATCCTTTGAGATGTAAACTGTATCTCTTTAAGAGATATTTATACTGTTTCTCTTCTTGTTGCACTGTTTTTCCTCTTGTTGCACTATTTTTCTTCTTGTTATACTGTTTCTCCTCTTAAAGGGTGTAGTTTAAGAGAAAAAACAATGGCCAACTTTTGCAAAAGCGCGAAACTAGTGGATTTTTTATGAAATTGGCCATTTTTTTAAGATTTTAATATTAAAAAAAATTATGACTAGTGAGAAAAACTTTGAACCTTAGATAGGCAAGTTGAAAGAAAAACTTTATAATTTCTCACCAGTCATATCACTCTCTTTTGTTTTAATATTTAAGGCTAAAATATAGAAAATTCTTCTGTAAATACTACTTTTTCACTTTTATTCCTTAACTTTTAAAAACCTATATTTTACCCTCTCAAAATTTTAAATTGATACATTTAGCCCCCCTTCGTTAGTGTTCCGTTACTATTCTATCTATTTCTTATAATTTTTACCTAAAATTTTCTTAAAATAACAAAAAACATTAAAAACTATTTTTTAAAGAACAAGTAAGGACAACATAATTCTCTGAAAATATTTTCGAAATTCTAAGATATTAAATGTAGGTTTTTGAAAGTAAAAAAAAAAAAGTGAAAAAAATAAATATTCACACAAAAATTTTCTATATTTTAACCATATTAAAATTCAAAAGGAATCATATAAATTCTAGGGATAGCATTACAACCCTCGAATTGACATTGTAATCCTATCCAAAAAATTTTCTATATTTTAGCTATATTAAAATTCAAAAATAATTAAAAATAAATTCTAGGGACAGGATTACAACTCTTGGATTTTCAAAAATCTAAATCCAAACCCGACTATAAAATCCAAAATTCAAACCCAAACCCGACTCCAACGGATTTTAAAAATCCATTTCCAAACCTAAATCTGACAAAAAAAATTCGAAATCTAAATTTGAACTCAAAAACCCTAACCCAAAATAATTATTTCTTTTTATCATATTTCAAAACATATTACATTAAATCTAAATTTTTAAATACAAATTAAAATATAATATCAAACATTCACATATATTATATAATGTAAAATCAATTTGTGTTTGGATCGGATTCGGGTCTGGAAAAGACAAAATTCATGTCCGAATCTAAATTCATCGAGATTTTTTTTTTTATACCGATATCAGAAACTATATCCATTTAGTATCTGTCTGCCATCACGAATGACGTATCTCGCACGGTCGATGGGTTTTGCCGTGGGGTTGTATTCATGATTCAGATTAGTATTTGTATCAAGTATTGCAGGTCCATGGTTTCCAATAGATGTAAGCATCTATTGTTAATTACCCCCGTGGCATTGGGGCACCTTCGATTAAGAGACCTTTGTAAATATGAGATTGAATGAATCGTATCTTGGTTTATTGAATCCTAAGTATATGTATTGGGATTCAGTTGGATTTGAGATTGACTAGGTCCTAAATATATGTGTTAAGACCTATTCGATATTAAACTCTATATATTATAGTCTAATTGGCTCTAAGTATATGTCTTAGAGTCCGATTATATTCACCTTGGTTGTATATTCCAAGATGGAGATGTGACCATACCCCAAATATATGTATTGAGGTAGGTCGGATTTGATATTACCCAAAAGTAGAGAGTGGCTTATTCCTGAATGTATGTATCAGGAATAGCCGAGTTTAATATATTTTTTACTCTAGTTATATGTGCTAAAGTGAGGATCTGACTAAGCCCGAAGGTATTGCGTTAGAATTTGTCGGATTTGATTTGCATGAGCTCTAAGTATATGTATTAGAGCTCAATCGGCATAGATTTCACTCTAGGTAGATGTGCTAGAGCAAAATGGCTGACTAGACCCTAAGGGCATGTTTGTTTGGTGTAAGTGGAGTGATGGAACTCAAGTTCCATCACTTCCGTTATTTGTTTTGGTGTAAGTGAAAAATATAATGTAACTCAAGTTACGTAAGACCTCCACTTTACCTACTCTCGACTTCCTCCTCTAAAGTGCCAAACTCGACTTCCACCACACTCAACCTCCTCTAAAATATTTATTAAACAGTAAAACCTAAACTCTACTTTCCTTATAATAGATTAGAATTACCTTATTTATAATAAATTAGGATTATCTTTAAATAATAATAAAAAAATCAATTATATAATAAGTTAAATTTTATAGCGGTAAATTTACTATTATATTTAGGAGATAATGGTATCCACTTACTTACATCAAAACAAACAACGGAACTCACAAAACTAATTTCACCAGCACCAAGTTACATCAAAACAAACATAAGAAGTAATTGAATTTAACTTTCAGGCTATACAAGTTACATCAAAACAAACAACCAAAAAATAATCAGACTTCAGGAAAACTCAAACACCACTGCACTTGACTTACGTTGGATCTACAGATTCGTCAATCCAAACAGACCCTTTAAGTGTATGTGTTAGAACTAGTCGAACTTGATTTGACTTCCACTCTAGGTATTAGTGCTAGAGCAAAAGGGTGACTAGACCCTAAGGATATGTGTTAGGGTTAGTCAGATGAACTCTAAGTATATGCATTAAATTTCGAATAAATTTGATATCATTTGACTGAATTCTAAGTATATAACTTAGAACTCTGTCGATTTGGAGATATTTTGCCTTAGTTATATGTGTTAAGCCGATTGACTTAGCCCTAAGTATATGTATTAGGGGTAGTCGATATTTAATTTTTACTCTAGGTATATGTGCTAGACTAAAAAAAAAGGTTCATGATGAACTTTGGGTATGATTTAGTTCATATATGGTTAATGAGATTTGGGTATTGGTTCATGAGATTTGGTATATGGCACATTAGGGTTTGGTGCATGGTTCATGAGATTTCGTTCATGAACTTGGATATGATTCATGGATTTGATGTATGAATTTAGTTTATGGACTTGGTTCATGATTCATGAACTTGGTTCATTTGGTTCATAAACTTGGTTTATGGTTCATAAGGTTGGGTATGTAGGATTTGGTTCATGAACTTAGATTTGGTTCATGGATTTGGTATATGAACTTGGTTTATGGACTTGGTTCTTGGTTCATGGTTCATGAACTTGATTCATTTGGTTCATGAACTTGGTTTATGGACTTATTTCATGGTTCATGAGCTTGGTTCATTTGGCTTATAAACTTGGTTCGTGGTTCATGAGATTAGGTATGTGGGATTTAGTTCGTGGTTGAGTGCATGGGTCATGAACTTGGGTACGGTTCATAAGATTTGGTGTATGGTTCATAAGCTTTGTTCATTTGGTTTATGAACTTGGTGTATGGATCATGAGATTTGGTGTATGGTTCATGATATTTGGTGTGGTTCATGAGATATGGTTCATGGTTCATAAAATTTGGTTCAGGAACTTGGTATATGGCTCACGAGATTTGGTTTATGATTCATGAAATTTGGTTCATGAATTTGGTATTTGGCTCACGAGATTTGGTTCATGATATTTGGTGTGGCTCATGAGATATGGTTCATGGTTCATGAAATTTGGTTCATGAATTTGGTGTATGATTTATGACATTTGCTCCATAATTCATGATATTTAGGTATGGAATTTGGTTCATGATCCATGTAATCTGGTTCATAAAATTTGGTTCATGAGTCCATATTTGAGGTAGGGTTTGGGTTTGGTTGGATTAGGCTTTTATGATGGATTCAATTGGGTTTGGATTTTTATGGTGGACTTGATCGGATTTGGGCTTGGATTTTGGGTTTTTTATTTGTGGACTTGATTTGGGTTTTAGGTTTTTAGGTTTTTTATTTGTGGACTTGGTTCGAGTTTAGGTTTTATTTGTAGACTTGGTTTGAGTTTTTTAAATTTTATTGCAATTTGATTTTTTTGGTCTAAAAGGATTCTCTTTCCAATTTTATTGCAATTCGATTTTGGGTCCGAAGAAATCTTCTTTTGATTTTTGTAATTTGATTTGGGATCCGAAGAAATCCCCTTTTAATTTTTATTGCAATTTTGATTTGGGATCCGAAGAAATTCTCTTTTGATTTTTATTGCAATTTTGATTTGGAGTCCGAAGAAATTCTCTTTTGATTTTGTAATTCAATTTGGGGTCCGAAAAAATTCCCTTTTGATTTTGTAATTTGATTTGGGGTCCGAAGAAATTTTCTTTTGATTTGGCAGTTCGATTTGTCTATTCGGCCGGCGAATTTAGTTCGATATTTTCAAAAGAGATTGAAGGGTCCGAAGAAACGGAGAATCTTTGATTCCCCCCCTCTTTTTTCGAAAACACCGAACCGGCGAGGCTGGAGATGACGGCGGTGAAGATGATGACGGTGGCGCGGATCTGTTCGGCCGGCGAATTTGGTTCGATATTTTTAAAAGAGATTGAAGTGTCCGAAA
This sequence comes from Ananas comosus, assembly GCF_001540865.1. Classification (NCBI taxonomy): domain Eukaryota; kingdom Viridiplantae; phylum Streptophyta; class Magnoliopsida; order Poales; family Bromeliaceae; genus Ananas; species Ananas comosus. The sequence goes on from NC_033625.1 coordinate 6,595,362, forward strand.
AAACAGGAAATCTTTGATTCCCCTCACCTCTTCTTTCGAAAACACCAAATTGGCAAGGCTGGATATGATCACGGCAATATAGATCACCCATTCCATCAATTAACGGCTTCGAATGGAGTATCGAGAGATTCGAAGAAACGGAAAGCCATTGGCTCCCCTCCACTCTCCCATCAAAGTCGTTTAGATGGTATGGATGACTACGGTAGCAGGACCTAAACAAAAAAGAAAAAGGGAGAAAAAAAGAGATTTTTTTTATTTTTTGATATATTTTATTATTATTATTATTATTATTATTATTATTATTATTATTATTTATCTTTACCTGATGATCAGATGACGGGCTGGATGAAGCGGCACGACGGTGCGGCTCCGTATCGCTATCGTCTCTCTGTATCTATTTTTCTCTATCTATTTGTTCTCTCCTCTATGTATCCCCTTCCTCTTTTTTTATTCTCATATTTATAATAGAAGGGGAGATCTGAGGAATCGGAGCGATTCATGGGTTAGGCGAGAGATATTTTGAGGAGTTGATTAGGAATTCGAAATTCGAAATTGAATTTTGAATCGATTGTTGGAGGGATAAATATTTGAAATTCGAATGAATATGGTTGATTGGGAGATATTTTGAGAGTTGGTTGGAGGGATAGATATTTGAAATTAGAATGAATGTGGTTGGTTGGGAGATATTTTGGGAGTTGGTTGGTTAGTTGGGAGATATTTTGGAAATTGGTTGTGATTGGTTGAAAGCTATTTTGGGAGTTAGTTGTGATTAGTTAGGAGATATTTTGGGAGTTGGTTGTGTTTTATTAAGAGATTTTTTGGGTGTTGGTTGAGAATTTGAAATCGAATTTCGAATAGGATTGTCAGGATAATAGATATTTTCTAGGGTGTGGATATAGGTCGTCATTGATTGAGCCCACTTTAATAAAATTTGTTGAGCACAAATAATAATATTCATTGGGCTGAAATGAGACCCGAATTATTGCATAGGCTTAAAATTTTAACGGGCCTTCATGAGACCCACCAACTCGCATTCATGAATGGATCTATTGCGAATTTAAATTATGATTATTGCCCCCAAAATTTTATGATCAACATGAAACCTATTAGAATTGTATGAATCCGAATTTAATCGATTTTAATTATGATTAGGGTTACTTTACTCCTTTTTCTTTTCTTTTCTTTTTTTTTACTTCAAACAGTATCAAATAAATCCGTCCCATTCATGTTCGGATTTGGATTCAATTAAAATTTCGAGTATCCGTACCCATTGACATTTCTATCCAAGAATGCCATTCATGATTTTTAGTAGAATAGTATATTTTATTTACTATATGATTTATTTTATTTTAAAAAATTGAGGTGAAGGCTAAATATTTAATTCAAAACAAATAATCACAGTTCTCATATATTAATATTATAAAATTTTTAAGTAAAGTAACAAAATATTTATTTTTTAGCATAGTGTTGGATTTGTTGTAATTTGTTCTCTTTTTTTCCGGGAATATAAATTAAAGAAAATTAATAATAATTAGCTTGAAATGTAAGGAGACCCCCTCAACAAAAGGTTATTTTGAAGTCACTCCTAAAACTACAATTGTTTTGATCGGCTACCATAACTTTTTTATTTTTAAGAAACGAGTAATTTTAGTCAAATAAATTAAAAATTTTATCAAATCCATCGATGACTCTTTCTAATTAATAGTTTTGATTGCATTTTCGCAAATAAAGCTGAAACAATTAATAGCTAATATGTAATAGAGCTATAAAATTTAATTTTTTAAACTTGCATAAGTATAATTCAATTTTTTTTAAAAAAAATTAGAAACAAAGCAATGTCAATAAAAAATAAAGTTAAGGGGCATTTCTTTCTGTAAATTTTGAAATTATTATAAATATAATTTCCAAACTTTAAAATTGCAAATGGAGATAGAAACTAATCTTTGGAGAAGTTAAATGACCAATTTACCCTTGTAAAAGTCTCCTCCAAAAATTTCATGCGCTTATACTTAAGAAAAAAAATGTATCGAGACCCCTCAACTATAGCGATTTTTGGAATGGCACCTAGCAACTTCAATATTTTTTAGGGATTAAATGCATACTGATTCCTGCAAATATAGTGAATTGCAAATATATACATATAAAGTTCAATTTTCATATGTTGTCCCTTCAAAAGTTCTAATATTTTTAAATATGTCCCTCTAATACGTTACTGTTAAAAAATCGTTAAAGAACTGTTTATATTTTCAATTTTGACATCATAATATGTCACTCTAAAAGTCACAATAATATAATATAAGAGGGATAAAAATATCAAAAACTAATCAGGATTAAGTATGTAATACAACGGTAAAGATATATTTGAAAACATTAAAAGACTATTATACGGACAATATATAAAAATTAAACTTTATATGGATATTTTTATAATTTACTATATATATAGGGACCTACATGCAATTAACCTTATTTTTAATCGACACTCTTTTAACTTTTAAGTTTTACAATGAACTAGTCTTTTTTTTTTTTCTGTTAAAAAGTTTGTTTAACTTTACTAACTTTTCAGCTGTTAACATTTAATTATTTTAATTCCATTGGGTAAGAATAATAAAATTATTAAATTTGGTAAATTTATTGATGGACTTGATAAACAAGCCAATTTATTTGACTAAAATTATTAATTTTTAAAAAATAATAGTTAAAAGGTTTTAATAAAAAAAAAAGTTAGAGTTAAGGGGCTATTTCAAAATAAATAGATGGTAGCATTTTCCCTCAGAAAAAAAATGTATGGAACTTTTTTGAACTATGAATTATTTTAATTTGACTATTTAATTTTTTAAAAATTTTGATTTTACTATTCAATCTTTCAATTTTTCGGATTTGAGTCCATTAACGACACTTTAACTTCAAAATTTAAATGTATCGTTTTTTTTTACAGATTTAGTTAGTATATTTCATGCAATTCTCGGACTATAAATTAATTAAAATAAGTAATTAATTTAAATTTTAAAGTAAAAGTACCCTTACTAACTCAAATCAAATAAATTGAATGGTTGGATAGTAAAATTAAAAATTTTAAAGATTAGATAAGTAATGTATGATTTTACTTTTTTATTTTTGTATTATTTTTAAAAATGTTTCGAGACCTTTCGAATTTTAGCACTTTTGCAAACATGTCTCCAAATTTTTATATTGGTGACTAGAATTTCTAAACGTTATAGTGGGAGATAGGATTAGGCTGTTTCATGGTCGAAGTGGTGTGAGGTTGGTTGAGCTAAACTTTAACACTTTCGTGGCGGTAGGCCAGGTTAGGCAGATTCATGTTTGAAGTGGCGTGAGACTGTTTGGACCGAGTGTGTCTGTATACTTAAAGGGAATTGGCTGGTTATTTTCAATAGTTCGAGCTTTTGAAATTGATAGTTTATGCCAACGATCTGACACTTTTTAAGTACTGCAAATTATTCACCACTTTATTTAAAATATTATAACTGTTTGAGGTGCTCATAAAAGCAGTGGACTGTTTACCATATTTATCGGATTCAAACTTAGAATATAGATACTTATGTGAATACGATTAATATTTTACCGCTTTCGAATCTAATATGTTTAAGCCGACGCAACACAAATGGATCTAATATAAGTAAAGCTGCAGAGATAAGTGGGCCTAATTTTAGAAATAAAAATATCATAGGCTCATATTTAGCCTATTGATAATTAAAAATCTCTAATGATCTAACTGACACTATTAGATAAAATAAAATTGAGATAAAAATATATATGAATATGCTTTTGTATTTTCTGGTGGAACTGTAACAAATATATTATAACCGACTTATCGTGATAATATTACGTACGAAAATAAACAGAATATTTGTCCATCATACTTTCTCACGGTATGTAACGCAATCTTCCTGCAATTCCAAACGAAGCATTGCTTACCAAAAGTTCCCATTTTAGAGGGCCTTTCAATGTAATTAGTCGATTATTCATGGACTTGGTCGCAAATAAATACACACTTTTGCCCGTTGGAGGGCTAGTGAAAGAGGGGCGCTCCCTCCGAGCCCAAGTCCACACCTCGCCCCCGCCGCCGCCGACGCCGACGACGCCGCCGCCGCTCCGCCGCCGCAAATGGCTTCGCTTCTCCACCTCCCCGCCGACGACTCCGTCCTCCTCGTCGTCACCCATTCCAACATCAAGAGCTTCTCGCCCGAGATCCGCTTCTCGCTCCAAGTACTACTCTCTATATCTCTCTAGATCTCTCCTGAATCTCATCGATCGGTTCCTTAATGGCGGCGATCCCGATCGCAGATGAGCGTGGAGGCGGTGAAGGAGAAGCTGTGGAGGAAGTGCGGGACCGCCGTGGAATCCATGCTCCTCGAGCTCCACGACGACGCAGGATCCAAAATCGCCGACCTGAGCGATAATCTGAGGCCGCTAGGGTTCTACTCCCCGCAGGATCGGTTCGTCTCCTCCCCTCTTCTCGCGAGATATGTGTGCTTGATCGATTCCCTCTTGTTTGATTTGTTAGGGTTTCTTTTTGGTAGAAATATCAAGAACTTGTATAAACTATGATCTATTTTGATCTGGAGATCTAACTTTTGAAAGTTTTGATTTTTGCTGCCTAACATTCAATTCATTTGATTTGTTTGATGACACTTGCACTTCAGAATTTGATTCCCGTTTGTTTTAATGGGCTTGATTAGAGCATCTAGTGCTATACACCTGACTACATTCCCAATAAAGCAAAAAAAAAGGGCATCCAAATTTAGTAACAAAGAGTCGTTGAACGATTCAAATCAAACAAATTGAAAAATTAGGTAGTCAGGTTAAAATGCGTTATAATTCAGGTAAGTTTCATTTTTACACTCTTTTTACCACATATATGCATGGTTGTTGTGTTCTTTTATGCAAATGTATATTGGCTAATGTAGATTGTCTTGAACTCGTTCGCCACGTTGTGGGATTGGGACTTTAGAAAAATAGCCTGCACATATATCTTTCAAATCAAGTAGGGTTGTAATTAAGTTAGTACAGGAAGAGAATTTGAAAAGTGGAAACAATATTAAAGATTAAAGAGCTGCGGAAAGTTGGTAGATGAGGATATGCACCGGCAATTTTACTGACTTGGGAAAAATTATTTTCTGTTGCTAAAACATTAGTACGATTCTTTGATGGGCTTTAGAAGTAATAGAATCACTCAAGTAAATTGCTATCTGTAATAAAAGGTAGAAAAGCATGGACCTTACCTAATACTAGGCCATATATTTTATTTTCGCCGCATTTACTGTTGCAGTTTAATTCTCTTTTTTTTTTTTTCCACTTGATTGGATTTTTCTTATATAATCCGAAGGTACCGGCTGCATATTATAGATCTGGATCCTTCATCTGTGACCTCTGGCGGCTGGTTAGAAGACACATCACTCGTCGAAAAATATACAATATCAGAGGAAGCATACAGTAAACTTGATTGTAAGTTTCTCAACCATATTTTTGTGCACTAGTCATTATTAGTGATCGATTGAGGCCTGTATACTGTCTCTGCTTCGAATTGAAGAGGGCAGCGGGTGTTGGTATTTCTAGTCAATTTCTATAATTTCCCTGAATATGGATAACCATCCTTTCTTTTCCTGTAAACTTCTTCCATCTTTGACAATAGTGACATGTTCATGTTTGTGTGTGTGTGTGTGTGTGTGTGTGTGTGTGTGTGTGTGTGTGTGTTCATTTTCCAGCAAATTTCCGGAAATTTAAGGAGAAGATGATTTCTCAGAATCCTACCCATGACAAAAAGGTAAGCATGGGTGGCACTTAGGTGTTTTTACTTTATAGTAGTGTAGGTTTCAATGCTGATTGTAGAGTAGGTAACATGCTAGCTATTATTGTCCTGTTCGGTCCTTGATCTAATCACACTTAACACCAGTTTCTAGAGACTTATGGTTTATTCTAGCTGTTTTCCCTTTTTGGTCTTCTCCATTGCACATCATGGAGGTCTGGATCTCCCCGTCCCCTCTCTCTGTGTGTGCACATGCGCCCGCATACATGGGCACATATGTGCATGTTATGTTAGGGCACCCTACAGCTGACAAAAGTTCATTTTTGTCACTTGAACTTGTTTATGAGCCACTGATTTATTAGCTATGGGCATGTACCTTTGAGCAAACTGTCTTTTGGGAGCTTCCTATAAAATTAACAAGGGGTTGGATGCCCTTCATCTAACTTGAGCTTCCAGTGCAAAGAAGAAAAAGATCTTAAACCAAGAAAAGGTACCACTAAATAAACAGTAGGGGCTGTAAGACCTCATGTAAAGCCCTTCTTACAAGATCTTCTCTAAGTTGCTCCTCATAGAATTTTCACACGATGCCTATTGCTAACTGTAATATTTTTGTCCTTCAGCTGGCAGACAACTACATGGAAGAGTTGTGTGCCAATATCAAGGTTAGTATATAATTTTTGTTTCTTCGGCTGTATCAATTTTGCAGACAAACAAAAGCTCCTCAATGTTCTTCTTTTTTCCCATTTCCATGGCTCTAACTGCATCCGAGGTGTTGCACATTCAAGCGTCATAGAGTTTACCCTATGATGGATTTGTTTTTTCTGAGTATATTGAGTTACCTTTCCATAGAAGAGTAATACTTCTCTTTTTGAAATTTAATGTGAGCAAACATTTTGCATGTGATAGAATAGGGAGTATGTTCCTTCTTCTCTATACATATTAGCTTTACTTCTCCTTTATGTTTTTACAAGAAAATGTTTTTTTTGCTAAGATATTTCCTGATTTAGGTGGGTGATAGATGTGAAGTTGAACCAGGTGCAAAGAGGGGAGTTGTCAAGTTTGTTGGAAAAGCAGAGGCACTAGGACCTGGATTTTGGGTTGGTATTCAGTACGACGAGCCTCTGGGAAAGCATGATGGCATGTATGTGGCTTACGCTGTGTCGAAGCATTGTTATGTTTCATTGTTGCATGTTTTCACCTAGGATACATAGTGCAAAGTGAAAAATGATGGCAATTTAAGGTCTTCCTATTATGATATGGAATTAGGAAAGAAGATGAACTTTCTTTTCTGATGAAAATATAACTAGTTTAGACTGTAGTCTGACTGTTTCCATGTTCAAGTACTCTCTTCTTATTAGACATACTAAAGCTGCAAGTCCTACTACTATAATAATTGCAACTGCCTCTAACATGAATAAGAAAAATAAAAACCCTCTCGTAGGTTTCGATGAAACTATTCTTTCACAGTCATTTATAGAGTTGTTATATAATTGTCTTGGTTTCTAAATTTCTAATTTGACATGTACAAGTTTAAAATTTGATCTACCTTTTCCTGAATCTTGCTTATGTAGATATTCTGTGCCGTTTGGTTGATTGCATGTAGCTGACACACGAACTCATGTAGATTTGCAATAGTCCAACTTGGTACCTTTTACGTGAATAAAATGTTATAGTCATAGTTCTATGTGATTAATAGATAGTATCACTAGTCCAACTATATTCTCCATCAACTTATGTTAACCTGTGTTATTACTAGCTCTAAAGAATATTTATCTCACTCAAACCCGAGGGAAGAAGGGGAGAAAAAAAAAAACTCAAGTCGTAATTTCTTACTTGTTGCGTTTCATTTTCACTCTCTTGCATTTGGTAACCCATGATTGTAGTTTTCTCTACTTTTTATGTTTTATTTTCTCTAAATGTGTGTATATATATTTTTTCAATCATGAGCCAGAATATAATTCCGAATACTCAGTTTCTCTCTTAGAGAAACATATCTCATCCTCCTTGTTTAGATCTTGTGTCTATTTCAAGCTTTTTTGGTGAGATAACTAAATAATCTCAATACCTTGTGATGGATGTTAACATCGTCTTATTGTAAGAATGGACTCTACCTATCTTCCACTCAGCCTTTACGAATGCCACAAACAAATTAAACCCCGCTTACTCCTGTCATTTCTAGTAATCTTTCTGAATATCCTACACTTCTTGATATTTTTGCTGCACCTTCTGAGCACTCTCTGTTGCACTAGATTCAATTTTAACAAGATGGTCCTGAATATATAATTATCGAAAGACTCTATTCTTTACCTTTTATTAGTATTATTTAGCTAATATTCTTTTTTGGTTTTCCGTAGGGTGAAAGGTATTCGCTTTTTTGAATGCCCACCGGGACATGGCGCTGTCGTTAGGCCCGACAAAGTCAAGGTATCATGACTATTCGACAATGCATACTTTAGTTGCCGATTATGTTTCGGAGCTTTACATTTTGACACAAAACATACTGTAATTAGGTTGTTGAAATAGGTTTTACTCTTTAAATTAATTTAGTATCGAATAAATTGAAATTAAAATGGAAGTGTGGAATCTACTTCTGACAAGTATTTCATCTGCAGGTTGGGGACTTTCCTGAGAGAGACCCATTTGAAGAGGAAGAAGAGATATAACAAATATTGAAGTGTACATAAGATAATTTTCTTCTTGCTGACATTAATGCAAATTTCTGTGCTTTGTTTTGCATTTACGATCCTTTTTCTGATTCGAATTGTACTTCCATTTTGTTGTAACCAAATATGATCGACTTGCGCTGGATTCGAAGAACTGCTTTGTAATTTTAAACTATTTATCGGTTCTTGTTTTGAATCTTATGTAGTCACATTTAAACTGGTCATAGTTCAGATACGTTTCATAAGTTTTTGGGCAATGCTACTATGAACTATTTTGAATCGATTATTTAATTTTTTGAAATTTTGATTTTTTAAATTTGTTTGATCTGAGTCGGTCAACGGTGCTTTTATTTCAAAATTTAAACAAATTATTTCTGTTGATAAATTGTAAGTAGTATACCAACTAAATCTATAAAGATAAACGATATATTCAAATTTGAAAGTTAAGATTTAGTGATTGACTCAAATTTGAAATTTGGGGAATTTGGATTGCGAAATCAAAATAGTCCGTGATTTAGGTGAAGTTTTGTAATGAGGGGAAAAAAAAACTTTAATTTGCCCTGCATTATTTACTGTGTTGTTACTTCACTACATTCCAGGTTAAACAGTTTTACTTTGTTGTCCTATAATTTTCTCTTTGTATTACTAAGATAGTATATTGAAACTAAAATTTATAAACAGGACTAAAATTAAATTATAATGTTTCTAAACAGGATTAAAATTAATTTTAAAGCTAAAATCTGTAAACGAGACTCAAATTAAATTAAAAAGGAAACAGGATTAAAATTCAATAATAAAGTTAAAAATCATAAACAGGATTAAAATTAAGGGTAACTTCAAATACCAATCATGTGGTTTCACGCTTTCTCGCTTTAATATCCTGTGGTTTAAAGTGTATCAATTTAGTAATATGTGATTTTATTATTTTTTTTTTGTCAGCTCTTTCGTTAACACTTCATTAGATTATATACAAAAAACTTCAAATATCTCATCTAGATTTCTCGAGTATTTACTTGAGTACCTTTTAGTTTTAACTTTATCACAATTTTAAGAAAAAAAAAATAGTAGAGGGGATAATAAAAAGAGAAAAATAAAATCATGAGGTACTAAATTGATACATTTTAAACCACATGGTACTAAAATAAAAAAGAACAAAACCACAGGGATGGTATTTGAAGTTTTTTCTAAAATTAATTAGAAAGGTAAAATTTATTAACAGGATTAAATTTAAATTAAACAAGGAAACACTAAATTTTACCTTGCGTTCTTAAGATAGGATACTAAAATACTAAAATTTATAAACAGGATTAAAATTAATTGTAAAGTTAAAATTTATTAACAGGACTAAATTTAAATTAAACAAGGAAACACTAAAGTTAAAACTTTCATTGTGTTGCTAAGATCGGATACTAAAATACTAAAATTTATAAACAGGATTAATGTTAAATCATAAAGTTAAAATCCATAAAGAGGATTAAAATTAATTATAAAGCTAAAATTAATTAATAAGACTAAATTTAAATTAAAAATAGAAACGAGCTCTTATCATAAAGTTAAAAATCCATAAACAGGATTAAAATTAATTATAAAGCTAAAATAATTAATTAATAGGACTAAATTTAAATTAAAAATCACTAAAATTTATTAATAGGAATAGATTTAAATTAAAAATAGAAACACGCCCGGTGGGACTCGAACCCACAATCGCCTGATTAGAAGTCAGACGCCTTATCCATTAGGCCACGGGCGCTCTTCGGATTAAAAATTATAACAAAATATATTTATATGTTATTAAATTAAAATGTCATTTATTAATAAAATTGAATATAACCTACAATGATGTAGATAATAATTAAGACTAAAAAATATATGTTAGAGCATCAATATTTATGTAATTTCAGTATTGATAAATGATGATGATCATTATATATGATTCAACCGCGTAGTAACATTTGAATGTAATGGCAATTTAACAATTTTAGCGTGGAATTTATGGGGATAATTTCCGCGTATGATTAATTTAAAAGTCCCCCCCCCCCCTTTCTTTTTATGTAATATTTAAAAGATTCGTTGGTGTTGCATTCAATCATGTGAATGAAGGAACGCATAATAACAAGTATGACTTCTTTATAATAAAAGTTATAATAATATTTGTGGCTAAGTGGAGTTTGTCATTATTATTTTTATAGCAAATTTAACTATCTGCCTTTCTTTTTTATTTTAATGGGGCTTCATTTGTGTTTTAGAAATGAACCCAGAACTTAGAATTTTAGATACTAATCATCAAATTTTTAAACAAGTGCGTTAGGTACCGTTAGTAAATGAATTTGATTGTCAACTAAAGTGGAGGTGAGAATGTCAGATTGAATAACACATATTAGGATTTCAAAAAATATAGAATCTAAATTTACTATAAATAAAAGTATGTTTTTTTAAAAAAAAGCGGATTGGTTGATATGGTATATTTTATCATTTCTCACCTATTAAATTTAAATGTAATTCTAATCAGACCTTGATAGTAAATCGATCTGAATTCTAAATAAAGAGATATTAGTCCCGCCATCTTCTCATAATCTGATATAATCTCTCCATCATATATTTTTCAGTTAGAATTTGTTTGACCCTACTTTTTCAAGTGCATGTTTTGAAGCAAGACAAGTAATTAAGCTTGTTTTAATAGGTTTCTGGAAGCTACTTTGCAGAGCTCAAGCTTCCTGCAAAAGCTCCCCCCAGTGCTAAATTGGGCAGTCGGGCACAACTCACAAGTGCTGCTAAACATGGTATCGGCCACATAATTTGGCCTAGTACATATTTCAGAAAACAGAAGCTTTAAATCTGAACTTTAACTTCTACATTTTCATATTTATAATTAAATTTTATATATATATATATATATAGGTAGTTTATAGTAGTAGGTAACGTATTAGTATAATATATATATAGCAGGGTTTTACTAGTTAAGCCAGCAGCATCCTTATGCTTCCTAATTTTTCTAATACCCAGCAAATTTTGATAGATGGTTAAATGGAGCAGGAGAGGGAGAGATGGAGGGAGATATGGGAGAATTTGAATGGTTTCAATTTCTTTTCTCCTTGGGAATTTAGATCCAATATCTCCTCCTTCTCTCATTCTAATTCCACCCATCAAACCTTAATGAATGCGTTAGAAAATTTAGGAGCATAAGCGCCTCGCCATCTCCTAATCAGGCACAATAGCCCCTACTTTTATCATATATAGAGATATAGTATATATACTGCTACTAGCTGATCAGATAGTTACCAAACCTTGTACTATTGATTTTCGGCCGTTGGATGAAATGCATGTGCGGTTTAGGATGATAGTGGTCCCTAGTTAAAGAGTTGATAGGTGGCTCCCCCGTAGGGTTGAGGTGGGTGTTTGTTTAATCAGGTACTAATCTAACGGGTGGAAATAATCAAAGGGTAGACTCTAACGGATAGAAACTCAATAAGTACCAAAGGGGCGGTTGGTACTATCGATTAAGTATAGGTAAGGGACTATATTATATATATATATAGATTCAGCTGAAAATAACTCTTGTGAATAGTAAAACGCTGCTTTTTGCTTGGCTATAGTTTTTACCTTGATGGAAAAATTGTGCTAGGGGTTAAGGAATAAATATTAGTCGGTTAAGGGAGGTCTGAGTGGGAGCAACTAGGCGTTATGGAAGTGCGTCAATGAACCCACTGGGTGGTATAGATATTCTATCCAATGCATTAGAAACAATTAAAAAGAGCTTGATCCAGAAGGTAAAAAAATTGTAGCCAACAGTGAGGATTTTTGGCTACTAATAGTAGCCCAGTCCACAGTCTCTCTCGTCTCTCTCTCTCTCTCTCTCTCTCTCTCTCTCGTCTATTATAATGGTATATAAGTAGTAGACTAATAATTATATATATAGTAATTATATAATATTATCGCGTAGTAACAAGTCGTTCTTACTACCAGATTTTGTTTTTCGAGGATAGAGGGGCTTGCTAAATTGACGATTCGGCTTCCGTTAAATAATGATCTAAACCATTTAAACAAATACCTAGAAATCAAATATTCACGCACTTGATCAGATATTGTTCTTTATTCCAATCAACGTGAATAAAAAAACGATGGAAATGGCCTGAAAAGATAAATACTCTTATAAAAAGTAAAAAATGATGAGTAGAGAGTCTTGCAATCAAGATCAAGAAGTATAGAATCTTAAGTTTAAAAGAATATTTCTAAACAAAAATATCAATTGATTCTGGTATACTTTACAGCAACTACAAACAAAATGGTCATATTAGCGACACTTTGTGAATATAGGTACATGCAAAAAAAGTGACTTAGGCTAAAATTACCGACACTTTTAAAAAGTGTTACTGATATGGTTGGGCGATCCTAGGGAGGTATATAGTGCAGTTACTAGAGCGTCGCTATAAGCTAAAAGAGTGCTAGGCCTAATTTGACGCAACACTTATTAAGCATTTAGCAACCGCCGAACTCATATCTCGATTGGATACGGTGGCGCGCGCAGGGAAGAGCGACGACACCAGAAAGGCCTCGTGTAAACGTCTAGAATTTCAGTGAAGTAGAGCCTGAAGAGAGAAGAAAGAATGGGTAAATTGATTTTTCTGTTTTTTTTTTTCTCTTTTCTCTTTAAAGATAATCGGAACCAAATTGTTGACTCGGTTGTGTGCGTTGAGTTGAGTAGAGGTAATCTTTTATTTTTAGTTGGATTGGGCTTTTATTTAGGCATTGTAGATATTTTTTTAAGTTTTAGGATAAATGGGCACGTTACTCAAAAAGCTGTCCGCAAACATGGTTGCTCCCTATAACCTAATTCTGTTGTAGGGACGCCGGGTTGGGCAGTTAACAAAGAAAACGGCCTCTTACGACTATTAAAATTCAATTTTTGAAACCTTTGATCATTAGGCAATGGATTGTCGGAAAGATTAAAATTTGATTCTTTTCAAACACTTCAAGTGTCATTAGATCATGTTCAACGGACCGATCGTCAATTTGGACAGCCCTATCATCGAAAACAAATCGGTTAGTAATGAACGCGTTCGTTTACTAGCCGATTGTATTCTAGTCAGAGTTGAGCTAGGAATACTATCGCGTAGTAACGGAGCCGTTTACCTCACCGATTTGCTTCGATGATAGAGCTTCCAAATTGACGATCGGCTCCGTTAAATATGATCTAAACTATTTAAACTACCTAGAAATTAAATTTCACGCACTTTTGATATTGTTCTTTTATTCATCAAGTGAACAAAAAAATGAATGGCTGAAAATAAATACTCTTTAAAAAATGATGATAGGAGTCTTGCAATCAAGATCAAGAGTATAGATCTTAAGTTTAAAAAATTTTCTAATAAAAATTCAATTGATTTGGATATCTTTACGCCGTTAAACAAGAAAACGCCTCTTATCGACTATTAAAATTACAAATTTTGAAACCCTTTGATCATTAGGCAAATGATGTCGAAAAGATTTAAAATTTGATTTCTAAACACTTCAAGTGGTATAGATCATGTTCAACGGAGCCGATTGTCAATTTGAAAGTTCTATCATCAAAAACAAATCGGTAGTAAAACGACTCGTTTACTACCGATAGTATTCTAGCTCAACTATATATATATATAATAGCAAAATATGCTAAAAATATATATATTCATAATAGCAAAATATGCTAAAAATATGCTAAACTTTTCATTATTGAATTTCAAGATTTTAGTTTTTTCTCAAGCGTTTTTTTTATTCTTTTTCTACCCAATTTACCAACCAACACAACAAAGCCAATAAACATAAATAAATAAATAAAAGCATCATTAATTTCATCATTGCCATAACTAACAATATTAATTATTACTCATAACCATATCATGATATAGTAATATAATAATAATAATAATAATTGAACCTCAAAAGGAACTCAACCAGAGATCACACAACAAACACTCTCCAATTCTCCACCATCGATCTCAATTAGAACCCCCCTCAACAAAAAGGAGAAAAGCATAAAACAAAAACCAAAAAAAAAAAAGAGAAAAAAACAAATGAAAAACTAAAACATGCATATATGCACCATATATCATCATCCCCAGGCAACGTTATACACACGTACGTATTGTGTGTGTACGCATGTATGTAGATTGATCAGTACGTACGTACGTAGAATTGTGATTAATGACTAGGCCGTGAGCTCTTCCTCCTTGTGGGTCTCGATGACGAGGTCGGAGCGGGGGTAGGCGACGCAGGTGAGGACGTAGCCGGCGGCGATCTGGTCGTCGTCGAGGAAGCTGCCGTCGGACTGGTCGATCTCGCAGGACGAGCAGGAGCCGGCGCGGCAGGAGTAGGGCAGATCGATCCCCTGCTCCTCCACCGTGTCCAGGATGTACACGTCCTCCGGGCAGCTCACCTCCACCTCCCCCGTCGGCGTTATCAGCTTCACCTTGTACGCCATCGCCGTCATCCGTCCCCCCCGCCGCACTCCCACTCCCACTCCCACTCCCGCTCCCGCTCCCGCCCCGCCAAACAGACCGCCGCCACCCCCCGCCCTGCGGGGGAACGCGACGGTACTGCGCGGGGCAAACAAGGGCGTGGCCGTGGGCGGCGACGACAGAGCTGCTATGGTAGCGGTGGCGGCCGCCATTGAATTGTTTAGACTTGGTGGTGGAGAATGTGGAGGAGTGTGGAGAGGGAGAGATAAGAGGAGGGCGGGGTAGGATATAAGATGAGGGGGTGGAGGGTGGGGAGGGGTGACACGTGGAGGGAGATGAGTGGGTGGGTTATCCTGCGTTAGGGGATAGGGGGAGTGAGCACGTCCACACGATGGTTGATGGGTGGTGATTAGCGATTGGTGATCGGGGGAAGAGGGAGAGATAGGGGGAGGAGATCACGTGCATCTGTTTTGGGTTGGAGGGTGGGAGATCCGGTTTGAATTTGTGGTTCGGATTGAAGCTCATTTTGTTCTCTCACCCATTTTAGACTTAAATAAGTGCTCAAAAGTCGGAAGTACTAGTTTCTTTATATTTTCAATAATAAAGCAGCTTTATACACACACACACACGTATAGAATTGAGCTCCTATACTTTTAGGCCATGTTTGGTAATAGGATAATTTCTTCGGGGTTAAATTTTTTTATTCCTAGAATATTGAGATATTCTAGGATAGAGAGGAATGAAAGTAATTTTTTGTTTGGCAAAATTTTTACTTATTCTCTACAATAGACAAAATGATGTTTGGTAACTTTCTTGAAAAAAGAGAAGAATAATTAGTAAAATTGATTGAAATATTTTAAAATGCCAAGTTTGCCCTTATATATACAGTGAATTTTTTTCTTTGTATAATACATATACAATACTTGATAAATTTGAATATAATTTTTTCAAATATAATTACAATACAAAAATTATAATTAAGAAATAATAATTTTTTTGTGCAGAGCAGTGCAATATGCAGTAAGTAAGATAATTTTAAATTAATTTATACAATTAGAAATCTATAATAACCAATAATATATGCAATAGTAATTAATTTATTTAACTGTCAATAAATTTACATAGTTAAACAAAAATCCTAATATAAATTTACATAGTTAAATAAAAATCCTAATATAAATCTTAATACATTGAACAAACCAAATCTCTATATGCTCAGAGAAGATACGAGAGTTTTGATAAGTGGGTAAAGTGGCGCGGTTTTCAAGGCAACCCAAAAAGAAGGCCGCTGCCTCTCGGGTTTCAGGAATAAATCTTATTCCATGGTTGGGAAAGAATTAAATTAACGGGTTATTCTACTGAAAATTGGAATAGTCCGATTTGACCAGTATAAATTGTTTTGGTACTTTTTTTTCGTTAGGCAGAATAACGAGAATAAATTTGATTATTCTGTAGTTATTCCGTTACCAAACGGAGCCTTTAAAAGCATAAAGTCATTGATGCTTGTCAGTTTACAGCCTTTGGATGAAGATTTATAGGGGTTAGGATAACAGTGATGACCTATAGGGTTGATAGGTGGCTGGTGGAATAGCATAATCTAAGGAGCGGAGTTGGTCAAAGAAATAAATCTAACGGTAGAAAACTTATAAGTACCAAAAGCTTGGTACTTTTAAAAATGCCATAGCTGGACTATATAGAGAGAGAGAGGGAGAGAGAGAGAGAGAGAGAGAGAGAGAGAGAGATATTAGATATTACTGTTTTTAGCATTTGAAATGCAAATGATGTCTAGGATCTGGCCCAACTAAGATTAACTGTAGAGCCCCACTATCAAACTAGGCTCATAAAAGTCCAGGCCCTGTTATTGGCTTTTGTCCATTCAGATCCAACAAGGAAAAGCATGGTCATTTTGAAGTGGGCCTCATCCTAGGTCTAATACATTTTTAACTTGTCCTAAAAAAACAATTTTAAAGTGCTAAATTTTGACCCAACCACAATTTAATGGGCTAGAGTAACAACAACACTATGTATCAATTTGTTTCTTTTTTTTCAAAATAAAAATAAAAATTGTTCCACCAAAATTGTTCGGCTGGATAATTTAAATTATCGGAGAAGAAAGAATTTTGAAGTTTATTGATTGTAAAGAAAATTACAATAGATGAAAACAAAAGTAATTTGGTTTGGATTCTCTGCTTAGACTTGACCTTTCAAAGAACGCTACGTTCGGCCGTTTGGAACAAATAGAACTATAAATCTTTGAGAACTTATCAATTCGGTCAAAAATCTTAATTATGATTGAAACCTTTGAAGAACTTGTCAAAGGAAAGAGTTAAATCTATTAACTACTTAATCTGTTCTCCAACTAAAACTAGCAGAAACTACTGAATGCTAAAACTACCTACACTCTCTAAACCTCTTTCTCGAACTCTTAAATTTTTCTTGAATGAATGCATCAATCAGTAATTCCTTTTACCCTCTCTCTTTAGGTATATATAGCCTTTATAAATCGGACTCCGAGTCCTACAAAATTTCAGTCAAATTTTGAAATCTTACTTTGCAGTTATCTCTTTATTTATGATGAATGGCCGAGATCGCTTGATGCAATGGTTTAGATTTCTTCTTTCTTATTCAAGTCTATCTCATCTTTTTTAAGTATCAAAGGCTCAGATCAAAAATCGGGAAAGATGTAACTCGTCCTAAACCCGCCCCTATCCACCAAGCAAATACAGCGGGAGACGAGAGACCCTTTTCTTTCTTTAATCCGTCCCGATCCGTCGAAAGTCTACCAAAAATCTGCTCCAACCTTGATTCACCCCGAATAAAACAGTAAGTGAGAGCCAAAACTAGGATTAAAAATAATTCGCTCAGAATCTGCTCTGACTCGACAAGAAATTTAGCAAAAAGTAATTCAACGAAAAATCCCTCCTGCACCCAGGATCTATCTTGTGCATCTAACGCTAACAAACAAACTAGATATTGAAAAAACAAAGTATGTAGAGATATGTATTTATGCTTTGCAATGGAACCACAAAAAATATATTATCACCGATTAATTGCGATATATGAAACACAATATTACTTATGAAAATAAATAAAAAATTATTTATTCAAGTAAAGTAATCACCTCGTCATACTAAACAAAGCCTTCTTATTTCTCTAACAATAACAATAAAGAAAAGAAAAAACTTTAAATATCACTCCCTATATTTTCACGTTTTCTCACTTCAGTACTATGTGATTTAAAATGTATCTATCCTATAATTTTATTTTTCTCTTTCCGTTATTCTCTATATTAATTTTTTCGTTAAATCAGTGACAAAATTAAAACCATATAATATTACAGTACCAATTCTGTAAACCAAAGAATAATAAGGTGAATATTTGATAAATTATAGATAGGGTATCTGAACGAAAAGTTAACGGANAAAAAAAAAAAAAAAAAAAAAAAAAAAAAAAAAAAAAAAAAAAAAAAAAAAAAAAAAAAAAAAAAAAAAAAAAAAAAAAAAAAAAAAAAAAAAAAAAAAAAAAAAAAAAAAAAAAAAAAAAAAAAAAAAAAAAAAAAAAAAAAAAAAAAAAAAAAAAAAAAAAAAAAAAAAAAAAAAAAAAAAAAAAAAAAAAAAAAAAAAAAAAAAAAAAAAAAAAAAAAAAAAAAAAAAAAAAAAAAAAAAAAAAAAAAAAAAAAAAAAAAAAAAAAAAAAAAAAAAAAAAAAAAAAAAAAAAAAAAAAAAAAAAAAAAAAAAAAAAAAAAAAAAAAAAAAAAAAAAAAAAAAAAAAAAAAAAAAAAAAAAAAAAAAAAAAAAAAAAAAAAAAAAAAAAAAAAAAAAAAAAAAAAAAAAAAAAAAAAAAAAAAAAAAAAAAAAAAAAAAAAAAAAAAAAAAAAAAAAAAAAAAAAAAAAAAAAAAAAAAAAAAAAAAAAACTATAGAATACTAAAATGATATATTTTAAACTATAATTTTTTTTTTTTAGAGAAAGATAGCATACTATCTGTTTCGTTTATTTTTTGTAGAAATAAACTCAGCTGGAAATGTGAATCAACTAGAAATCGAATTTGGGATCTCGGGTACCAACCATCGAACCTTTTGTCACTTGCGTGAGGAACGGTCGGTTAAAAAGTATTAAAGTGAAAAAGTGCGAAATTACATAGATGATATTTGAAGTTTACCCTAATAATAACAATAATAATGATAATGATAATGATAATGATAATGGAGATGATATGATATTGTTGAGCACGATTGAGCAGAGATGAAGCCACACGCGTCCACCAACCCTCGCAAGGTTTGGGGGTTGTCACGTGCGGGGAGCGTGCACACGTGGAGTTTGACCGGCTTCCATTGTCACAAGGCACGCGTGAAAGGGTGACTCGGTTGCCGGCCGCCCGTATACGTAGTTCAATGAATTTACTTTCTCGCTNTGAAGAGCTAATAATAGTAAGCAGGGAAATTAGGGGTGGAGAAGGGGACGAGGGGGCGGGAGCAGGAGGAGCAGTGGAACCTGCGCTTGGTCCTGAAGCAGATGGGGAGGAGGAAGCAGAACCTGCAGGCGCTCTCGACGTCGGCGGCGACGACGCCGCCTCCGCAGAACGGGCAGCTCCCCGGCGCCTGCTGCGGCGCCCCCACCACCCTCTCCTCCTCGTCGCACACCAACACCACCGGAATACACATCTCCTCCTCCCCCCTCCTCAATTCCCTCAATTCCCCCAATTCCCCTACTACCGCTACTACTAAGATCTCGATTTCTCTCTCTCTCTCTCTCTCTCTCTCTCTCTCTCTCTCTCTATATATATATATATATACTTTTACGAAGAGGAAGGGGTTTGTTGTTGTTGAGAAGAATCAGATGCGCAACGGAGGGAAAGGAAGGTTCTATAGACTTCTAGGATCCTCTCTAATTTCAAACACTAGAAATTACTGTGAGACAAAAAAAAAAAAAAAAAAAAAAAAAAAAAAAAAAAACTTTAAAAATAATTACAATCAAATTTCACTAATCCAATTTAGTTGATCACTTGGGCCGTTAGAACGAAACTCAAAATGCTCCAGTCTTTTATTTATCAACAAACGTCACGTCACGTCACGTCTTTTTTTTTTGGATAAAATTTTTGATTCTTCGAAAATGCTACGCAAGCCCATCAAACAGCTAATTGGATTCTGTCTAGTAAAAAATAAATATACTGTGTGCTTTTTTCTTTTTCTTTTTTTGAGGAATTCTTTAATTCTGTATCGTCTTATTTTGTTTAAATAAATTTTTCGCTCTCGAGCAATTTTCCTCAAAAAAAAAAAAAATGACGCGTTCATGTGAGATATTAATTTTTGACGCATCATCAATCACAATACTGCTATGTCACTTCCATATTAATGATGCATCAATATTTAGTCAATTGAATTGGGTTGTATGAATTGATTGTAATAATTTTGAAAATTCAAAATACAAATCACAACAAATTGAATTTTGATGATCAAGGTATCACCAATAAAACAAAAAAAAAAGAGACTACTATTGATTTGGGAAAAAGAAGTATTGATTTTTGACAAAATTGAATAAAAATTTATCACAAGTATTTTATAATAGTAAAGATATTCCTCCCACGGCGAAAATATGTTGGAATGAAAGTACAATGAAAGATTTTTTTTTTTTTCTGCTAATACTATAGAAATTATATTTTAATTAACTTATTACAATATGCGTGATATAATATTATTTATGAAAATAAATAAATTACTTCCTATTGGAACAATCTTAATAGTTTNTTTTTTTTTTTTTTTTTTTTTTTTTTTTTTTGCACATATACCCTCCAAAAGGTCAGGCTTTTACACTCCAAAATCTTGTTATTTATTTATATTTTTGAAGACCCAATTGCTTACATAAATGCACTATTTCAGCTAGGATTTTTTTTTTTATTTTAATTTTCTTTTGGTGAGGGTGCTTGTAGCCCCACTCCTCCCTCCCAACACAAGAGTCGCACAAATTTAATGGCTTATCCAAAAAAAAAAAAAAAGTGAGAAAATGATACACATTGCAAATTATAGATTATCCATTTGAGATTATTATGATAGTCAAACTCAGAAACACATATATAATAATATGAGAAAATGATACACATTGCAAGTATAGATTATGCAATGTGAATTCTTTTTGAAAAAAATGTAAATAACCAGATTGTTTAGCATGCATTTTTATTGCGTGAGCTGATTGAAGAGATAATAAATCAAAATTTAAAAATGAATGAGAATGTCATGTGCAAGCGACCTGAGTCCATAATCTTGTGAGAATCGAGAACCTTTATCTTTGTTGATATGATATCCAATTTTAACACTAAAATGTGGATGAATTTGAGGATTGTTGGCTTAAATGAGCCAGCATTCTGCTCTGTGACAGGAGGCTAAGTAAGCCGAGTCACGTTCGAATTGGCGTGAGGCTAGATTGGGCCGAGTCATGTTAGAAGGGGCGTAAGGCTAGGTGTGCCGAGTTAGAATCCAGACCCTTGGGCGCTATATCTGTACGCTTTAAGTGAATTAATTGCGTATTTCTAACAGCTCGAGCTTTTGGGATTAATAGTTAGCACCAACGATCCGACAAGTGGTATCAGAGCCAGAGTTCACGAGTTTGATTCCCGCATGCTGCGAATTTGTGTAGGTACTGGAGGGGGGATTGTCAGCTTAAATGGGTCAGAGCCAGAGATCACGACTTCAATAAAATTAATGCTGCGAATTTGTGCAAGTGATGAAGGGGGGATTGTCAGCTTAAATGGGCTAGTATCCTGCCTTCTGGCGTGAGACAGGATTGGGCCGAGCCATATTCGAAGTGGCGCAAGGCTGAATGGGCTCAGTCACAATCGAGATCCGTGAATACTGTATTTATACGTTTTAAGTGAATTGTTATGTATTTCTAACAGCTCAACCTTTTAGGGTTAATGATTAGCGCCGAGTCACAATCGAGACCCGTGAACGCTGTATCTGTATGTTTTAAATAAATTGGTTATGTATTTCTAGTAACTCGAATTTTTAGGATCAATGGTTAGCACCAACGATCCGACAAGAATTACATGTGTACTAGACGGACAAAGCCAAGAAGGATTTCGGCATAAGATTTGAGATTTGACAGAGAGATATAGATTTTACTGAAGACCGTTTCAAACGAACGCCACAGCAAAACCCAAAAAAGAATGATTTGAAATGTAGGACCATACAAATAATTGGAATTCAAATGATTACTGTCGAATACGGGCGTGAACGCGAGCGAGCTCGGTCTCATGCCGAACACGAGCTAACCAACGGACAATAAGTTAAATGGATTAGATTATATATATACAAAAAATAAATTTATAAAATCTTACCCATTAGACTTTGATCTAATAGTTAGAATTTTACATATAAATAAGTCTTTTTATAATTGAGCTCGGCTTTATATTTTTTCTTTACTAAACATAAAATAATAAAAATATATATTATATATAATTATTTATTGAGGAAAACTTTAAATACCATCTATGTGGTTTTACACTTTCTTATTTTAGTGTCATGTGGTTTAAAGTGTATCAATTTAGTACACTGTGGTTTTCTTTTCATCCTTTTATTATCGATTTCACTAATTTTTTTTCGTTAAATTAATGACAAAGTTAAAACTAAAGGATGCTAAAGTAAATATTCGATAAATCTAGGTGAGGTGTCTAAATTTTTTTTACATAATTCAACGAAATATTAACGAAAAAGCTGACGAAAAGATAAAAACGAAACCACATGTGTCACGCCCCGGATTACACTTTCCCCGGGCACGCCGACAAATCCGCCGTATACAAAGGAATTTCCCCTATATACGAAGCGTTAGCTGTACCTGTAAATCAAACACTACTACGAACAGTAGTAGAGAGCTGCTAGAGAAAACAGAAGCTAAACAAACTGAGTTTCATATACATAGTCCAAATCCAAAATACAAAGCTACTCGCACTGGCGAGTTAAGTCCACTATGTACATAAACTCGAAACAAAACATCTACCTGCAGTAGGGGCACCTCTAGCTCAGCACGTCGGGTAGGGCTCTAACTCGCGACGCCCTTACCTCGATCCTGATCCGCGGAAGGCGCAGCAGCCGAAACCTGTGGCTCTGCAAAACGGGGGTAACAACTGGGCGTGAGAACTACTATAAAAACAAGTAGTCCTCAGTGGGTACCGCCCAAAACAACATCGGTCCACCCACTAAGTCTACAGGAGGGAGCAAGAATAGTAGGAAAAGCAGGAAACAAACTCAACCGCTACAAATCACTATACTATCATGCTCTACACTAACCAACTGTAGGAAATGTCAAATCTGACCCAATCCAATCGGGACTGTAGACATACCCGTCCCTGGGACTGTGAACACACCCGTCCCTGCCCCGTTGCGACTATCGGGCTCTATCCACACTAACTGGTCCGTGGAGAGCAAGTCCAACTGGCATGAGCGACACCAACGCAAAAGCACAAGCCTGACTCCGGAGTGGCACTCGTGGGCGCTACCCAACCGAGTATGCAGCGTATCTCTGTCGAGCTCAATCAGGCTCCAACTAGCCAAAGTCAAGTAATCGACTTAAACTGGTCTAACAACCAACAGGTAACGTGCCCTCGGCACAATCTGACGCCAAAAAGGCGATACGGTCCACCGTCAACTCTGACGGCACCCAACAGTCCGAAACGGCCTGAACGACCCTGCAAAAATTCACTCGGCGAACCAGCACGAGTGTAAATACATTCTAAACTACCCAAGGTATCCATTGCACTGACTCGGCAACGATACAATCGAACACGGCTCCTAGAGCTAAATCTGGTAGTTTAAGCATATGACGGGTCAAAACGCAGGTTTTCTCCTAAGTCAAATTTCAAGTCCAACATGTATAATTTAAATATTCATTTCAGCATGCTTCTACATTCATATTACATTCAAAATGCTAATCGATGAATTAAAGCATGATTTACAACACTCGAACTATACACGTTGACTAACATGCACTTAGGAGCGAAACCGATGAAACACCCACCTCTAATGCAATTCCTGGCAGCAATAGGGTCTCGGATCCTCAAGCAACACTGCTGGAAACCTCTTCAAACCAGCAACAAAGCCCCTTAAGATCTGGATTTACAATGCACCCAAAAATCCAATAAAAATCATCAAAATCCACAATTCAGTCCAAGTACACAGCAGCAGAGAAGAGAAGGGTTTCGACCAAGCTAACCTTCACCAAAATCCACAAGTAAGGACTTCGTGGATTCTTCTCGCAGTCCCGAAACCAACGAATCAAGTCTCGACGAAATCCGATGCTCCTACGTCGAGTACGAGCTGAAATACTAACAGTCGACGATGAATTTCAGCAAAACAGCATTTAAGCTTAAATATCTCAATTCCAATGTCAAAACTCACCAAACGAACTCCAAATCAGGTGGAGAGGGTCCCAATTCCAGTACTGGGTGATAGGGAAAATAACTCAACTCCACAAAGCCCCTGCTTCCCAAGTTCACCCCAAGAAAACATCAAAAATTGGCAAATTCTGTCCAAAGCAACAACAGCAGAGGAAAACCTGAGTTCGACTGAGCTAACCTTCACCAAATTCTGCAAATTAGGGCTTCGTGGATTCCTCTGGAAGTCAAGAATCCAGCAAACCAAGTTTCGTTGAAATCCGACCTTCCTACGTCACGCACGAGCCAAAACACTGGAGGTCGTCGCTGAAGAACTGCAAAATCAGCACCTTGCAATTCTTGGAGAGGTGGATCTTGATGCAAATTGGAAAGATTTGAGGGATTTGGGAGTAAAATCTAAGTCCTCTGTGAAGAACAGGTAAAAGAGCTCAAAGGGGGCGCTTCTCAGCTATTTATAGGCTGCTGGATAGATCAGATAAGCCCCAGGAAAAATAGCCGCAATCCAGTGCCCCTGCAGAAACGGGCGTTTCTGGGCGCCCGGAACCATGTTCTGGGCGACCAGAACATCCGGCCTGCACAAAATGGGCCCCTCGGACTCTCCGCCCGCGGTGTGCTGCGCCCGTAAACGGCACCGGCGGAACTCACCTACCGCCCTGCCACGCGTCGAAGCAAGCGATATTCACGAGGTGAAATTTCTGGACCCACTTCTGGGCGCCCGGAACATAGGATCCGAATTGGCTTCCAGTTTCAATTAAAATCAACACTCGTTTCTGGGCGACCCTAACAATGTTCTGGGCGCCCGAATCTGGCAAAACTTCAGTTTTGCTTATTTGAGTGCGCCGAGTCCAATTCTGCATCCAATTCGTGCAGAATTGACTCCGACTCAGTCCGACACTCTCCAGAGATGTCGACCAGTCTATAATACTGAAGCCAATCCTATCCAAAGCTCAGGAACACTACAACATGACACTAACTTAATACACTTTAAACTACAGGGTACTAAATTGAGAAAGTGTGAAACCACAGAGGTAGTATTTGAAGTTTACCCTTATTTATTTATAGGGGCAATTTCATAGATACCCCTTTCAAAGCTTAAAATATTATGTATGCCCTTCTAAAGATTAAAATATCATATATACCCCTGTAAATATCGAAAATTAACATCAATACCCCTACTGTTAGTTGTTCTAACTTTACCATAGTTATTAAATGGTTAAAGATGGGTTAACTTTTAATATNAAATTAACATCAATACCCCTACTGTTAGTTGTTCTAACTTTACCATAGTTATTAAATGGTTAAAGATGGGTTAACTTTTAATATGACCAGTTTACCCTTAGCTCCCTTAAGTAAAAATGTATGGAGACCCCCTCAACTATATGTCCTTTTAAAACAGCTTCCTCAACTTTTATATTTTAGTTGACATTCCATTAATTTTTAGTTTTTAAAATATTAACTAATTTTAGTACATGAAAAATGAGAATTTTGTCAAGTTTTTTTTGATGATTTCACTAAATTTAGTGGCGCTATTTATATTTTTAGCAAATAAATAACTATGTATAAAAATTTAAATAAAAAACAAAGTTGAGGATTTTTTTCGATCTTTCTTTAATCTTGGAAGCTTCCAAAATATTTTAACCAAAATTATTCACGATAATTTTATCTGTATTAAATGCATTAAAAAACTGAAATATAATATATTTTAGCTTTTGAACAAAACTCTCTCTCTTTTTTTTCAATCGACAAAAAAAATGCATGCATATAGTTTTGTGATTTATTTTTGCTTAAATAGAAAAAAAAAATTAAATCTACCATTTATTTCAAAATTACTATTACTGATTAGGAATGCGAATTGATATAGGTATATCTGAACTCAATTTTGAATGGATGAACTTAATTGATGCTGAGTAGAGATAGTTTCAGTTATAGGTGCAAAAAAAGAAGTCTCATTATATTCTAATTCAGTTATGATTTTGATCTATATCCAAACGGAACTTGAACCGAAATCCGAAGTCAAAAACAAAACCAAAATTATATAAAAACATATTATATATAAAATACATTTTTTTATATATTTTTAATAAATAATATATATTATAATTTTTTATATATTGGAGGGTATTTATGATATTATCAATTTTAGAAGGGTATTGATGAAATTAATGGTTTCCATAAGGGCATCTATGAAATTATCCCTTATTTATATATATAAATATATAATATAAATTAAATAAATTATATAAATATAAAATATATATATTTCGAGCTGTTATCGAGCCGAACACGAGCGAGCTGATCCTAGCTCGTGTTTGGCTCGTTTATTAAACGAGCTGAAAAATTTAGCATTTGCTCGGCTCGTTTAGTAAACGAACGATTCGAACTCGAGCTCATTTCAAACCGAATATGAGCTGGCTTGCGAACAGCGAGCTGGATTACCACCCCTACTATCGAAGATATATTTCAAAAATGGGTGCGATATTAGAGAATATCTCCTACAATTTTACCTAGAGTCCTCCCACGTGAGATTCGAACTCATAACTACTTACAAATGCACATCCCATGCACCCAGATACCTTATTCTTAATGGAATTTATCTATTTATTTTAGGGAAGGACCATCAATGGAAACATATGTCACCGCATGCAAAACAGCCCTTGCTGTTGAGTAGGGGTGGAAACGAGCTGAGCCCGAGCGAGCTTGCCTCAGCTCAAATTCGGCTTGAAATTAATTTCGAGCCTAAATTTAAGCTCAAGCTCGGCTTGAAATTAATTCGAGCCGAGCTCGAGCGAGCCTAATTTCGAGTCGAGCGAGCTCGAGCCCTAAGCGAGCCGCTTGAAATTCTCAACATTGTACGATTAATAGTTTAATTTGTATAGAACATTATTTATAATTTGATACAAAAATATATCTAATAGTTCAAGATACAAAATAATTATATGAAATACGATATTATAATATAAAAAAAAAATAATTTACGAGTTGAATATCTAATTTTTTCAGCTTCGCATGTCTTCTCTTCCGCCTTCAATTTTCATATTATTCTTTTTCACCTATGCGGTCAAAAAATGAATAAATTATATAGACAAATATTAGATTAAACTATCTAATTATATATAACTAAAATCAAAATTTTATATAAATAATAATTTTCTACCTTAAAAATATTCTGTATATTTTCTCAAGCACACAATTAATGGCAAGGTAGGCAACAGCGGGCGCGTGCTGTTACTTGATAACTTGGGGGGCTTCAGGTTTGGCCGCTTGAGGAGAGAGAGAGAGAGAGAGAGAGAGAGAGAGAGAGAAGGAATTTAAGGCTTTGTAAAAGAAAAGGAGGGAGAGAGTGTAAATTTAGTAAAATTTTACCTTTTTGTTGGCATATTGGGTTTGTTCTTATGGCCCAGCAATATTGGCTCAATTTTAACTAAACTTAGGTTACTCACTTAGCCTATATATATATATATATATATTCGAGCTTTTCGAGCCTAATTCGAGCGAGCCGAGTAATACTCAAGCTCGGCTTGAAATGAATTTCGAGCCTTTTTTTTTGTTCAAGCTCGGCTCATCTAATTTCGAGCCGAGCTCGAGCGAGCCGAATATCGAGCCGAACGCGAGTCGAACGCGAGCCGGCTCGCTCGTTTGCCAGCCCTACTGTTGAGAACAAGGTAACAAGTTTTTGTCTTAAAACCGACCATTCCTAGAGCAAGTAGCAAGGGATTGGTGATTGGTACCCGAGGTCCCAAGTGCGAATCCTAGTTGATTCACATTTCCAGCTAAGTTTATTTCTAAATGAAATAAACGAAACAAGTAGCGTGCTACCTATCTCTCAAAAAAAAAAAAAAAAAAGGTTTTTTCTCAAAAAAAAAAGAAAAGAAATTAATGATCAAGGTCACAAGTTACATATATATAACTCTATTAGTTTGAAATATAATTTAATGAGCATTACTATCGATCATTCCTACTGCAAGTGGCAAAGGATTTGATGGTTAATACCTGAGGTTCAAAGTTTGAATCCTAATTGATTCACATTTCCAGCTAAGTTTATTTTTAAATGAAATAAACGAAGTGGGTAGCATGCTGTACCTATTTCTCAAAAACAAAATTTAATGAGCATTGTTCGATCTATGCACCAACAAAAAGTGGTGTATATCTTGCACCCCCTTATTCAATAATCAAAATTGATCCTTGTCTTGTTATTTTTTTTTTAAATACTAAAAATCTAATAATTTTATAATCTCTAGAATAAAGGGATGCAAGATGTACACTCTATTTTATAGTGTACAAGTATAATTTTCTGTTAAATATAACAAGATCATTATCTGTCAGTTTAAACTTTTAGAGTATAACGATTGTTTCACATAATTCAACGTGGTATCACAGCAGGAGGTCCTGAGTTCGAGTCAAGCCATGTCCTAGCAAAATTAATTTTCTCTTATTTAATTCAAAACCAGGTCATGGACCTATTAAAAAATCTCGAGGCCAGATTTGAATATAAAAATACCATTTTACCGGCTTAACTTTTTAGAGACAACTGTTTATCAAAAAATCTCGAACCCAAACGTGAAAATAAAACTATAATATTCTACCGACTTTAGTTTTTAGAAACAACTTCTTTAAAAAAATCTCAAGCCAAGATAGAGAGAATGATAAATATAAAAATACAATTTTCTGTCCGCTTAAGTTTTTAGAGTTAACCACTGTTCCGTATAATTTAATATTTTTCTATTTTAATATATTTCTCTAGCTCTAAAGTGCCTAAATCAAAGCAAAAATTAGAAGAGGAGAGAGAGAGAGAGAGAGAGAGAGAGAAAAGTGGAGAGAGAAAAAGGGGTGGAAATAAGAACAAGCCTAGATTATACTTCAAGCTATCATTAATTAAAGGGTAAACTTCAAATATCACCCTTGTGGTTTCTCACTTTCTCACTTTAGTATCATGTAGTTTAAAGTGTATCAAGTTAGTGTCTCGTGGTTTTATTTTTATCTTTTCGTCAGTTTTTTCGTTAATATTGTATTAAATTATATGCAAAAAATTTCAGATATCCCATCTAGATTTATCGAATATTCACTTTAATACTCTTTGGTTTTAATTTTATCACTGATTTAACGAAAAAAATTAGTAGAATCGATAATAAAAAGATAAAAATAAAATCACAGTGCAGTAAATTGATACACTTTAAACCACAGGGTAATAAAGTGAGAAAGTGTGAAACTTAAGGGATAGTATTTGAAGGTTTTTATTAATTAAATAAACTTCTTAATATATTTTTACTTGGAAAACATTATGCACCAAAACTCCAATCATGCCAAATAAGTTCCACAAGTACAAGGAAAGCAAGAATTAATTAATGAAACTGCAAAGCGTGACAAAAAAGTAATATTCTCCTTAAATACATTAATTGCATTAATTTATACATTTGATGCTACAAATTGTAGCCTATATAATACGCTTATTAATTTATTCTCTTCCATAGGAAAACCCACAAAATTAAGAAATTAGCATGGGTATGAAAAAGGCCTTTTTAGTTAGTTAGGTTATGTTAGGTCGACACAAATCAATGAGTAAATTGTATACGTGCATGGTTGATGATAAGCCACATACGATTATAAATTCCATGAAAAAAAAAAAAAAAAAAAAGCCCTCATGTGATTATGAAGTTCATGTTGAGCACAATTATTGGTATGCTCATTAATTATATTCACATAGGTGAAAATATAGTGAGACCCCCGCAAGTACGGGCGATCTGAAATAGCACCCCCAACTTTAAATTTTTTTTTTGGCTAAATTACAGAAAATGCTCATGCAAATACCTTTTTTTTTTCATTAATTTGTCTTTCCTAACTTTCAAAAATCTATATTTTGCCTCCTTTAAAATTTAAAAAATATTTTCAAGGCCGGAGAGGGGGTTACAACGTTAATGGAGAGGGTAAAATGACCAAAATTACTCTTATTTTTTATATAAAAAATAATTTTTTAATACATTTATGTCATTTTTGAAGGACATTTTTTGTATAAATTATAAGAGGTGGACGGAATAGTCATGGAACCCTGACGAAGACGGCTAAATGCAACAACTTGAAATATTAATGGGGTAAAATATAAATTTTTGAAAGTTAGAAAGGAAAAGTAAAAAAATGAGTATTTATAAGGGGTTTTCTGTAATTTAGCCTTATTTTTATTGACTAATTTAACTTCTAATTTTTTTGAATTATATTCTTGTAGTTAACTATGTTAGAAAATTAATATTGTTGACTTTCATGGCTCAAGTAGTCATTAGTAGTTAATTAATCTAATTTTATTCACTATAAAATAGTTTAAATAGAATTATTAATTAATTTGGCAAAATTCTTAAACTTTTTGGCTAAAATCGATTAATTCTAAAAAAAATAAAGTTAAGAGGGTTTCAAGGAAAAAAAAACTGAAAAGTGAGGTTCCTTTTTAGAATAGCAAATAGTTAGAGGGTCTTCATACATTTTACCTACTCACATAAATAGAGAATTGATATGGCAAATGCAATAAATATTATTGTTACAACACATGTATTGTATGTGATCATATTTTGAATCTTGTTGTTCTTGCAATAGTATACATTGCTTTAGCAATAATAGTGTGTCACAGGAGTTTTCTTATATGTCAATTTTAGTGATCGAGCATCTGAATCGATAATTGGTATTATTAAACATAATCAATTTAGTATACTAAAAACTAAATTTTATAATTTTGGCACATCTAATATTCAATTATATATAGTTCAAAAAAATTAACAATTTTCGAAGACTAATGTAAGATGAATTCAACGTCACTTGATCACTAGGCATAAAATAACGTAAAATCATAAAATTTGAAATAGCTTAGATCATATGTAACGATATCGATCGTCGATTCTAATGCCTCATCTTCAAAATCAATGCGGAAACAAACTCCTTGGTTTACCTCTAGAAGCATTGTAGCCTAATTCAGATAAGATACACATGTACTTCAAAACTGCATGATTAGTTCATGATTGAGTGATGAGTTGTAAATTTGTAGAGGAATATGTGTTCTCTAGATAGGATTTTATTTATTTTTTTCTTTTTGAGAGATGTGTTCTGTTGGATCTAATCATCAATACCTATTTTTATACATTAGGCCCCCATTAATGAGCTCTTGATGTGGAAAATGACCCTGCTACATAAGCCTTTATCTCATCAACACATGACACCTGTATAATTTATGATTAATTTGCATTTGGTAATGGACAAATGATTCAGATCCTCTATAGCTGCATATGTTCAATGATCAATTGGAGAATTTTTGTGTTAGTCATCAATAAGTAATTGATGGAAGATATATCCGATTCTGGAGGAGCTTCTATTTTCTATTTCTGGTGTATTGTCATAACTTATACGCTATTGAAGTATCTGCCATTCATACCATCTATAGTGGGAAAGGCGAAGGAGATGAGGATCTTTTGGTTTGGTACGTAAACAAAACGTCGATCTAAAATTATAGTGTATGAGTCAATCATGTTCTAAGAGTGTTTACACAATGTGTATTGCGACATATCGTATTGTAGCGATAACTAGTTATCACATAGGCACAATACAACTTGTAAAATCATGTAAGGGCCTATTCGGCCTAAATTTAAAATTTGAACTAGAATTTAAATTTTGATATTTGAAATGACAAACCAAATTTCAAATTAAAAAATTTAGAATTTTAATGTTTAAAAAATAATACTTGAATTTTAAATTTGGAAGTTAAAATTTAAATTTTAAGCTTTAAAATCTAAATTAAAATTTTAAACTAAAATCGAAAAGTTATCTAAAGTTTAAAATCTAAATTTAAAATTTACAATTCCATATTTAAATTGAAAATTCAAATTTTAAATTTTAAAATTTTGAATTTTAAAAATTTAAAAGTTTAAATTTAAAATCTAAATTTAAAATTTGAAATTTAAAATATAAAATTTAAAATTTAAAATTTAAAATTCAAAAGTAAAACTTTAAAATGTAAAGTACCAAATTTAGAATTTTAAAATTTTTTGAAAAATATTTGAATTTTAAATTAAAATTAAAATTAAAAAGTTATCTAAAGTTTAAAATCTAAATTTAAAATTCAAAATTCCAAGTTTAAATGAAAATTGAAATTTTAAAATTTAAATTTGAATTTTAAAATTTAAAGTTAAAATTTAAAATATATTTTGAAATTTGAAATATAAATTTAAAAATATAAATATAAAATTCAAAGTAAACTTTAAAAATAAAGTACAAAATTATCATTTAAAATTTAAAATTTCATATTTAAATCTAAATTTGAGCATTAAAATTCAAATTTTAAATTTTAAATTTTAAAACTTAAAATTAAATTTAAAATCTAACATAAATTCAAAAGTTGAATAAAAAATTAAAATTTAAACTCAAAATTTTAGTCTAAAATCAAAATCATATTTCAATAAGTAGATCTTAACTACTTTTGATTTTAGGTCTCTAAAATTAGAGAATCGATTATAAAAATCAGAATCAAAATTTGAAAGATAAATTGTCAAAAGCTCTATTGAGTAAAAAATCACTTTTCATACTAAAATCACTTTTCAGAACTTAGGCCAAACACTCTCTAATTTTGTAGTTACTGAATTACCGTCCTAGAGATTTGGATTACGATCCTCATTTGTGTTTATGTAAATAGAGATTCGTGTCCCAGCTTCTTGAATATAAATATATAGGATAAATTTGTGGTTGTTTTCTTCTTGAGACCCTGTCTGCCTCACTCTATATAGCTAAATTTATTTACTTAATAAATGAACCAGATAACGTGCTACTTTTCTCTCAAAAAAATTAATTGTGATTGTTTGGAATAAGAACCGACTCATTCGCAAACTTGGAACACACACAAAAAAAAAGTCAAAAATTGCTTTATGCTTCAATCAACTAGGATAAATTAAACGTTTGGTCCTCAAACTATAAGGTGTGTGACACTTTGGTGTTTAAACATTAATATATAATAATTTTTGGCTCAGACTTTCAGAATTATTATAATCAAGTCTTATAATCCAATTTAGGGGACGAATTATTGATGTATAGCCAATGTAAAAGTCATGTAGTACAGTTTAAGATGTCTCATCATTTTTATATAAACAATACATCAATATTTAGTCAACTAAATTTGATTTATAAAATTTGATTACAATAATTCTAAAAATTCAAATCAAAAATTATTATATATTAAAGTTTGAGGACTAGAATGTCACCTGCCTCATAATTTGAGGACCAAAAGTGTAATTTACTCCTCAAGTAACAAATTCATTCTTTGTTCATCATTTTTTTAAAAAAAATTAAAGATTACAAAAAATAATGATGCTGATATTGTATTAAATTTGCAATTATTATAATATAAACAAGGTGATAAATGGTTGAAAATAATTGAAATTGGGCATTTAATATTTATTTTATTCGGAGAATAAAAACAAAGTTAGAAAAAGATATTTTTGTCCACTTTAAAATGAAAAACCGCGTAACAAATGGGTCCCACCAAGTTGGATTGTCCGATCCAACCATTGATAACGTGAACTCTACATTTTCTTTTTTTTTAAAAAAAAATTGAGATTTTCTTAATTACTAATTATTCTAGTTTTATTTAATAATAAGTAATTAATTTTTTTTCCCGTATTTAAAGAACTAAAATTGTTCAGTTTAGACAAAATTAGAAGTTTTGAAATAACAAATATAAAAAAATAAATAAGTTTGGAGTAAATTTTAGAATGGCTTATAGTCAAGGGTGTAACCGGTTCGGTGTGGTTCGGTTTATCTTTATTTTTTAAATTGAACTAAATTTTTCAGTTTGGTTAAATATCAAACCGAACCAAATTGATCTAGCTTCTGAACCGAACCAAAACCGCGATTCGAGCTACTCATTTGGTTTCGTTTGGTTCCAATATTTGGTTTCATCTTATACCTAGAAAAAAAAAATTATTTACAAGTTTTCCATGCTAAATGGATTAATTTACAAGCATTTTGAAACAAAAATAAAATAAAGATACAAAAAATTAAAAAACACTCATCTCAAATTATTATTTAATATACACTAATATATATATATATATATATAGAGAGAGAGAGAGAGAGAGAGAGAGAGAGAGAGAGAGAGAGAGCTAGCCTACTATACTATCGGTAGCACGGAGTGCTCCGTGCTACCAAGTTGTTTTCGATGATGTGGCTTCCAAATCGACGATCGGCTCCGTTAGACTTGATCTACACTATTGAAAGTATTTAGAAACTAAATTTTATAATTTTTCGATATCATTTACCTATCAAATAAGTAGTCTAAAATTGAACGGCTGAAAATAAAAATCTCATAAAAAATGATGATAAAAGATTTAAATTCAAAATCAGATATACTGATCTTACTCTAAATAGTGAAAAGAATTTTCTATAAAATTTTCATCGCATTTGGATTGTTTTACACCGTTAAACTCACAAACACACCACATCGGCCATTAAAAATTATTGATTTTGAGCCCTTCGATCACTAGGCAAATGATATCGAAAAATCACAAAATTTATTTCTATGTACTTCAAATATCTAGATCAACTTCTAACGGAGCTGATCGTCGATTCGAAAGTCCGAACACTGAAAACAAAGTGAACACAGAGGGATCCGTGCTTCCATAAGCATACAGCGCTCTATAATTAATATATATATATATATATATGGCCAATTTGCATAAAAATCTCAATAATTTTACGCTTTTTGCAAAATGGCCACCTTTTTAGTTTTTACAGATTCGCCGAATTTTCAGAAGGATGACACAATTACCTCTGTCAAAATGCATAAAAATATATGCTTTAAATGCCTAGAAAATACATTGTTAAGTCACTAAGTATAAAAACTCTTGAAATGACAACTGACTAAGCCATAATTATATGTACCTTTTCGTGAAACAGCAAAACCTCATTCAGACAAAATAAAAAAATAAAGAATAATTAATAAGATGAAAGAGTGCAACATCTCTTAAATAGCGCACAAACTCTCAAATAGTGCATATCTGTATAAGTAGTCAACATATGCATTGTTAATATACATTTTGCATGATTTTTACACTAAATTACGCACAGTTTAGTATATTACGTGAAAATAATATATTACAACATACTATAAAAATTATACAATATATGTACAAACGGTGCATATTTTACACTATTTATTCATATATTTACACCATTTGTGTAAATATTGCACGATTTTGAAAGGATGTTGCACCATTTAGATGTGTGTTGCACTCTTTCTTTTTGAAAATTAAATTTTATTGCATATTAAATAAAATGTAAAACTTCTTGAAAATGACAAATGCTAAGCCATAATTACATGCATGTATCTTTCTCGTGAAACGAGAAACCTCATTCAAGAGAAAATAAAAAAAATAAAGATTAATTAATAAGATGAAAGAGTGCAATATCCTCTCAAATAGTGCAACAATCTCTTCAAAATAGTGCAATATCTGTATAAGTAGTGCAACATATGCATTGTTAATACACATTTTGCATGATTTTTACACTAAATTACGCACAGTTTAGTATATTACACGAAAATAATATAATATATTACAACATACTATAAAAATTATACAATATATGTACAAACGGTGCATATTTTACACTATTTATTCATATATTTACACCATTTGTGTAAATATTGCACGATTTTGAAAGGATGTTGCACCATTTAGATGTGTGTTGCACTCTTTCTTTTTGAAAATTAAATTTTATTGCATATTAAATAAAATGTAAAACTTCTTGAAAATGACAAATGCTAAGCCATAATTACATGCATGTATCTTTCTCGTGAAACGAGAAACCTCATTCAAGAGAAAA
Organism: Ananas comosus; assembly: GCF_001540865.1. NCBI lineage: Eukaryota > Viridiplantae > Streptophyta > Magnoliopsida > Poales > Bromeliaceae > Ananas > Ananas comosus. The sequence goes on from NC_033625.1 coordinate 6,631,456, forward strand.
TAAAAAAAATAAAGATTAATTAATAAGATGAAAGAGTGCAATATCCTCTCAAATAGTGCAACAATCTCTTCAAAATAGTGCAATATCTGTATAAGTAGTGCAACATATGCATTGTTAATACACATTTTGCATAATTTTTACACTAAATTACGCACAGTTTAGTATATTACACGAAAATAATATAATATATTACACGAAAATAATATAATATATTACAACATACTATAAAAATTATACAATATATGTACAAATTGTGCATATTTTACACTATTTATTCATATATTTACACCATTTGTGTAAATGTTGCACTATTATAAGAGGATGTTGCACCATTTAGGTGTGTTGCACTCTTTCTTTTTGAAAATGAAATTTCATTACATATTAAATGAAGTGTAAAACTTCTTGAAAATGACAACTGCTAAACCATAATTACATGCATGTACCTTTCTCGTGAAACGAGAAGACTCATTCAAGAGAAAATAAAAAGAATAAAGAATAATTAATAAGATGAAAGAGTGCAACATCCTCTCAGATAGTGTAACAAGCTCTTCAAAATAGTGCAATATCTGTATAAGTAGTGCAACATATGAATTGTTAATACACATTTTGTATGATTTTTACACTAAATTAATTACATACAGTTTATTATATTATATGTTGCATATTATTTTCGCGTAATATATTAAACTGTATGTAATTTAGTGTAAAAATTATGTAAAATGTGTATTAACAATGCGTATGTTGCACTACTTATACAGATATTGCACTATTTTGAAGAGCTTGTTGCACTATTTTAGAGGATGTTGCACTCTTTCATCTTACTAATTATTCTTTATTTTTTTATTTTCTTTTGAATGAGGTTTCTCGTTTCACGAGAAAGGTATATGTAATTATGGCTTAGCAGTTGTCATTTTCAAGAAGTTTGACACTTTATTTAATATGTAATGAAATTTAATTTTCAAAAAGAAAGAGTGCAACACACATCTAAATGGTGCAACATTCTCTTATAATAGTACAACATTTACACAAATGGTGAAAATATATGTATAAATAGTGTAAAATATGTACCGTTTGTACATATATTGTATAATTTTTATAATATATTGTAATATATTATATTATTTTCGCATAATATACTAAACTGTACGTAACTTAGTGTAAAAATCATGCAAAATGTGTATTAACAATGCATATGTTGCACTAATTATACAGATATTGCACTATTTTGAAGAGATTGTTGCACTATTTGNTCTCTCAAATAGTGCAACAATCTCTTCAAAATAGTGCAATATCTGTATAAGTAGTGCAACATATGCATTGATAATAAATATTTTGTATGATTTTTACACTAAATTACGCACAGTTTAGTATATTATACGAAAATAATATATTATATTACAACATACTATAAAAATTATACAATATATGTACAAACGGTGCATATTTTATACTATTTGTGTAGATATTTATACCATTTGTGTAAATATTGCACTATTATGAGAGAATGTTGCACCATTTAGATGTGTGTTGCACTCTTTCTTTTTGAAAATTAAATTTCATTGAATATTAAATAAAGTATAAAACTTCTTGGAAATAACAACTGCTAAGTCATAATTATATGTATGTACCTTTCTTGTAAAACGAGAAACCTCATTCAAGAGAAAATAAAAAATATAAAGAATAATTAATAAGATGAAAGAGTGCAATATTCTCTCAAATAGTGCAACAATTTTTTCAAAATGGTGCAATATCTGTATAAGTAGTGCAACATATGTATTGTTAATATATATTTTGCATGATTTTTTTTTTTTGAGAGATAAGTAGCACGCTACCCGCTTCGTTTACTTCATTTAGAAATAAACTTAGCTGGAAATGTGAATCAACTAGGATTCGAACTTAGGCCTCGGGTACCAACCATCAAGCTCTTTGCCACTTGCTTTAGAAATAAACTGTATGGCTTAGCAGTTGTATTTTTTTAGGCATTTAAAGTATATAATTTTTATGAATTTTGAAAGAGGGGTAGTTTGGTCATCCTTCTGAAAATTCGGCCCGAATCTGCAAAAACTAAAAAGATGGTCCACGTTTGCATAAGCGCCAAATTAGTGAATTTTTTATGCAAATTGGCCTATATATATTTATGTTTAACTATCTGAGTTTTGGTTCGGTTCGATTAATTTAGAAGTGCAAACTAAATCCAAACGGGAAATCAAAATTTCACAAAAATCACAATGGAACTGAAGCAAAAACCAATTTAACTAAACTAAATAAACTTATTTGATTTGGTTCGATATGGATCCAAATTGTGAATGAACACCCTTATTTATATTTAACAGTTAATTTTATGCAGGTTCCTGCAAATATAGTGAATAACAAATATATTTCTGTAAATTTCAACTTTTATATTTTGTCCCTACAAAAATTCTAAAATATTAAATACTAATCAGGATTAAGTATTTAACCTACGGTTAACTATATTTTTCTAACGGATTCTAACGGCAGAAATATATTTGAAAATGTCAGGACTTTTGAAGGAATAACATATGAAAGTTAAACTTTATAAAAATATATTTGTTATAGTAAATTATATTTATAAGGACCTGTATAAAATTAACCCTATATTTAATAGTGTTTCCATACATTTGAGATTTTTTTTTTTTTTTTGGCGTGTAGTTAGTTAGATTCCCCACAACCCAAGTTTTTGAAAAGTTTGATTCCAGGTTCAAACCCCAACGGTCAAAAACTGACAAAAAAAAAAAAAAAAAAAGTGGATTCACTTTTTTGCCCCTCAATTAATGGTTGGTTCTAGAATTGTTTACGAAGTCAATGTTTCTTATTCTAAAAGCAAATTCAAAAAGAAGGCCCCAAAATCACATACACCATGCATTGTTGTTGGAAAATATGTACAAGTTCCAACTTCCAGGCACGTAGTCAAAGGAATGTGAAAAAGTCGCAACGTAGTTGCGTATGTTTTCACGAAATAATAATACAGGTGGGAAAAAAATATAAAATTTAGGCCTATACGACAACGATCTTTAAATTCTTTAAAAAACTTAATTATGTTATGTAGAAATTTAAAAGTTTATCTAAATTAGATGCCTACCACAAAATGATAAGCCGAATGAGATCAAACCAGATTAGAAAAACTTTGGGCCATTCTTTAGAATCTCGATGAATCCAATCCCATTGTGCAAGAATTATTAAATTAATATAAATTAAAGGGTTAATTTTATATTGGTCTCTGCGAATTACAAATATATTCCTATAAAGTTCAAATTTCATATGTTGCTCTTGGAAAAATCTTAATATTCTCAAATATGTTCATGTCGTTAAAATCTATTAGAAAATTTTAGTTAATCATAGGTTAAATACTTAATTCTTATTAATTTATGATATAACTTGACATTTTTGTCCCTCTTATATTATACTGTTGTGGCTTTTGGAGGGACATATTTCAGATGGCAAATTGATACTTCACTTAAAATATGAATAGTTTTATAACAGTAACAAACCCAAGGGATATATTTGAAAATACTAAACTTTTATAGACACAATATATAGAAGTCGAGCTTTATAGGGATATATTTACAATTTACTATATTCTAGACTTAACATGTTTAACTTTCTTAACCTCTTGGATTTAGTCATTATCCAAAATGTTATAGCTGGATTAAGAGATCCAGTCCTATTATACTTTATATATATATATATATATATATATATATACTACTATATGATACGAGAGAGAGAGAGAGCAGAGAAAGGAGTATGTCTTGTGTGCTTATTAGGAGGCACGGAGGGGGTCTTCCGTGGCTCCTAAGCCGTTTTAGATGATCGGGAATCTTTGATCGACGATCGGACTCCGTTAGAACTCCGCTTGATCTAGGTATTTGAGCTATCGAGGAAATATTTTTGCAGTTTTTGATATCATTTGCCAGTAATGTGAAAGATTCAGATAACATTTTTTAATGGTTGATATACCTGCCGTTTGCAGTTTAAAAGGTGTAGAGTATTCCAAATGAGATGAAAATTTTGGTAAAAATTTTTATACTTCTATAACAAATCCATATTACTGATCGAAACTTTAGTGGCTACATCATAGCTTTTTTGTGATTTTTTATTTTCAACTGTTGATGTTTGAGTTACTTTCGATCACAAGGTGAATGAATATTGGAAAACCGCAAAAATTATTTCTATATATTTCAAATATTGTTAGTAAGTCTACGGAGCCGATCATCATCTCGAAAATCCATCATCAAAAAACGGCTTAGAAGCACGGAGGCCTCCGTGCTCCTAAAATACAACAACAATCCTACTATATACTATAATATATATATACTATAACATATATATATACTATAGATATATATATTATACTATATATCTAATATATATAATCATATATAGACGAGAGAGAGAGAGAGACGCAGAGAGAGAGAGTTGGACTGGGGTAGCTATTGTAGCCAATCTATTGTGCTAACAGCTTTTTTTAGCTTTGGATCAACTTTTTTCATTATTTCAACATTGGATTAATACTATCACCATTGGGGACCCTCAACCTAGCGCGCGGGACCACTCAACTCTAACCGACTAATTCATTCTGACCTACACATTTTCATCAGGTTTTTAAAACTTGAATGAAAAAGGAGCGTTTTACTATTGATTCAGCTAATTCTATAATTATCTTAATATATATATAGAGAGAAGAAGAGAGAGAGAGAGAGCAGGAGGCTTACTAATGCTCATCGGAAGCACGGAGCTTCGTGCTTCAGCTCGTTTTTCGATAATTAGCGATTCTCAATGGTCGATCGCTCCAGTTCCTTGATTAGAGTTTACAGTACCTAGAAAATAAATTTTAATGATTTTACCGATATCATTTGCTTAGTGAAGAAGGGCTCAAATCAACGGCTTGAAATAAAAATCTACCAATATAATATACACTTAAATTTTTAAATCAAGATATTGCCTCGTTTTATATAGTAAAGAATTTTCTATCAATTTCATGTGAATTTCGATATTTTCTACAACGTTAACTTGCAGATGGTCACTATGGCCATGAATTTGTTAATTTTGAGCTCATTCGATTACTAGGCAAATGATATCGAAAAATAAATAAATTTTTCTCTTAGTCTCAA
>NC_033625.1:6636675-6672478 GCF_001540865.1 Ananas comosus
ATATATATGATATTATTAATATATACTATAATATAGTATATATATATATATAGTTGAGCTAGAATACTATCGATAGCAAATCGGCACTTTTGCCATCCATTTGTTTTCGATGATGGAGCCTCCATATTGATGATCGGTACCGTTGAACATAATCTATACCATTTGAAGTATTTAGAAATTAAATTTCATACATTTTCGATATTGCTCTCTTATCCATCGAGTGGACACAAAAATGAACGGCTGAAAATGAATATTCTTAAAAAAATGATGATAAGAGTCTTGTAATCAAGGTCAAGAGTATAGATCTTGTTTTAAATAGTTTAAAGAAATTTCTAACAAAAATTCAATTGATTTGGATATCTTTACGCCGTTAAACGAAAAAACGCCTCATATCGACCATTGAAATTACAAAATTTGAAACCCTTTGATCATTAGGCAAATAATGTCGAAAATATTTGAAATTTGATTTCTAAATACTTCAAGTAGTATAGATCATGTTCAACGGTGTCGATCGTCGATTTGGAGGCTCCATCATCGAAAACAAATGGGTGTCAAAAGTGCCGGTTTACTATCGATAGCATTCTAGCTCAACACTCTCTCTCTCTCTCTCTCTATATATATATATATATAATCTTGGAGGTGACTACCAATGAATAAAAGACTTTAATAGCTAAATCAAAATTTCAAATATTTCTCCCAAAAATGGATCATAGTTCAAATTAATTCCATGCATTTTCATCATTGATAAAATTGTAGTCCTCTATATATTGTATGCTAAATAACTACCTGTATGGTTTATATAATATAATAATAATAGTTTTTATATACAAAAGGGCTGCTTATGACAATTTAGTGGGGAATATTTTATACTTTGACCAAATTGGATAGCTTTACATATAAAACAATATATATTTTACAAAACTGTGACAAAATTTGAAATGCTTTTTTTTTTCACATCAAAATTAATGAACTATATATATATGTTGCTGTAATTAATTATTTGATTTTCTCATGATGTAGCTTTTTCTGTCTTATTTAAAGGATGTCAAAGTCTATTTGGATTTTTTTTCTTTTTTAATGTTAAGGATTATTTATGTGAATTAGGAGAAGGGGATAATGAATTTGAATATGTTTTCTTCTAATGTAATCACAAAAAAAGTGCACTATAGCTATTTTTTTTTCCTTTGTTTTATTTTGGTCAGGTCAAGGATCATTACTTTATGGGAAAACTTAAAAAACCCCCCTGGTTTCGCACTTTTTCATTTTAGTACCATATAGTTTAAAGTGTATCAAGTTTGTACCCTATGGTTTCTCACTTTATCACTTTAGTATCCTGTGGTTTAAAGTGTATCAAGTTAGTTCCCTGTGGTTTCTCACTTTATCACTTTAATACCCTGTGGTTTAAAGTGTATCAAGTTAGCATTCTGTGATTTTATTTTTGTATCAAGTTAGTACCATATGGTTTTATTTTTGTATCAAGTTAGTACCCTGCGGTTTTTAAACCACGGGTACTAAATAATAAAGTGTGAAACCACAAGGTACTAAAGTGATAAAGTGCGAAACCATATGGTACTAACTTGATACATTTTTAAACTACATAGTACTAAGTGATAAAGTGAGAAACCATAGATACTAACTTGATACACTTTAAACCACATGGTACTAAAGTGAAAAAAAATAAAACCACAGTGCGGGTATTTGAAGTTTTCCCTTACTTTATTGTATCTTTCCCTCGTTTTTATTAGAATTTTTTTTCCACCCACTTGTTGTGAGGATTTATATTTCAATAATTTTTTAAACCTTATATTCAATCTCTTTTTTAATGAATATTGCACACAGATTCTCTCGCCAAATAAAAAAAAATAAAAAAAAAAGCTATCCATCCTTAATGGCATACCAAATAATAAGAACTACATTAAAAGGTCGTTTAATCAGATATAATTATAAACACANCTTGTTGTGAGGATTTATTTTTTAATGAATATTGCACACAGATTCTCTCGCCAAATAAAAAAAAATAAAAAAAAAAGCTATCCATCCTTAATGGCCAACCAAATAATAAGAACTACATTAAAAGGTCGTTTAATCAGATATAATTATAAACACAGTACAATTAGAGATGCATATAGTTGAAAATATAGCAGTTGTAATTATATGCATTCTGTTTAGTTAAATGTAGTAGAAAGCGCTGCAACTATAAATAATTTATTTGGTTGTATACCGTTGAGAAATAATTTTTAAAAGTTTATTATTTTATATATATGATGATGAAATTACCTCCAATATAAAAGAAAAAAATAATTAAGGAGATAATCATACCTTTTGTTTAAAATTACTCTCTCCAACTGCTGCAATTGGACCTCCTCTTGCAGTTTCTACTTCTACAGTTGAAGTTAAACACAACAAACTAAACACTAAATTAGCATTTGTATGCAGTTACAACTGCAGTGCAGTTGTAATTACATGCAACCAAACGGCCCCCTAAAAGGGATTTAGGGACTGTTTGGTTTCGTGTAAGTGGAGGGGTGAAACTTAAGTTCCACCACTTTCGGTGTTTATTTTGTTGTAAGTTAAAAAAATAATACAACTTAGGTTATGTTAGACCCCAAATCCATTTGCTCTTGACTTTCCCCTCTAGAATACTGAACTCAAATTCCACCGTACTCAACTTTCTCTAAAAAAATTATTAAATGTTAAAATCTAAACTCTATTTCTTTTAGAATAAGTTAAAATTACTTTTTTTTAAAAAAGGAATTAAGATTACTTTCAAACAATAATGAGAGATTTAATTATTTAATAGGTTGGATTTTATAGGAGCAACTTTACCACTATATTTAGGAGTTAACATGATCCATTTATTTACATCAAAACAAACAAACAAACGAAACAAAAAAATTTAATTTCGTTGTATCAAGTTACACCAAAATAAACATAAAAATAATTGAATTCAACTTTCAGACTGTATGAATAGCATCAAAAGAAACAATAAAAATATAACCACACTTCAGGAAAACTCAAACAATACTGCACTTCAGTTATGTTGTATCTAAAGATTCATCAATCCAAACACGCCCTAAGCAGATGTTAAAAGATAATTCCACTAGCTAGATATGGATAGAAACGAGAACTCCGAATATATATGGATAAAACTTTAGTAGGAAAGCGGGATTCACTATCACGTGTTAGTTTTGCTTCCATCCATTCATTAGTTGGGCAATTTTTTAATAGTAAATTAAAAAAGATTAAAACTCTAGATAGAAAGATTATAATCTTTGTATAAAGATAAAAATGACACGTGGCGATAGATTAGATCTTCTTAATGATTAGACCTTCTTAGCAATACTTCATTGGTGAGCTTCCCACTAAAATTCGTCAAATATTTTTTTAATATTATATCCAAAAAATATTAAAATTCTAGAGTGAAAGATTATAACCTTTGGATAGAGATAAAAACGACACACGGTGATCGATTAGGTCTTCTTAACACAACTTCGTTGGAGAGATCCCCATTAAAGATTTTGTTCTGAAAATATAAGTCCAAACTAATTCAAATAAAGTAAAGATGTGTTCTTTTTCGAAAAGTCTAAAATTATTGTTCTCAAGAGCTCTTTGGTTTCTAGGAAAAAAAATATTACAATTAAATTTCAAAGCTAATTTATGACTAAATATTGACATATTGCTGAAATAAAAATAATATAATATTTTAATTATTGGCGCACCACCAATCACAATACTGCTACATCATTTCTACCTTAACGATATATCAATATTTGAATAATTAAATTTAGTTACAGGGTTTAATTGCAATAATTTTAAAAGTTCGAGTCAAAATTTATAATAATGTAAAGTTTGAGGGCGAAAATGTGATGACTCTCATAGTTTGAGGGGCAAACATGCAATTTACCCCCTTTTTTTTCCCTCCTCTCTTAAATTTCTCTTTTTATATATCATTTATATAATAATGTAAAGAGAAGCATAATTAATATTGTTCACTAATTAAAAAAAAAGGTTTTTGTCTCCTTATCAATATAAAATATACTTATTTTAAATAATCATTTAATATTCTTTTTACAATCACAAACACAATTATTGCATGAATGTGGTCCACCATGTCAATTAATGAGTGCTTATTTGTTCGCTTATGTGGATTTATTGAGTTTTTTTTATTGTACTTTCAGTTATTATTACATATATATAATTTATTTTTTTTAGCACTGTTAATTCACTGAAAATTTTTGCAATTTTTTCTTCCTTATTAATGATTTATCAATTATATCTTAAAATTATTTGACTTATTTATTCATATGTCGGTTGATATAACAAATAAGTACTGTCAGTAAAATCGTTGAATAAGGTAGTGCTCTTTTCGATGGATGTTCAATAAATTATAATATTTTTAGATTAAAAGTTGTTTATAATACGTAGCAAATTATTATTAAAATGAAACCCAAAATGAGAAAAATGAGATGGTTCATAGATGACGTGGTGGACCAGGTTCACGTAGCAGCCCTTTTTCTCACGCAAGCCACCAAATAAATAAATAAATAAATAAATAATAAATTACCTAATTCCCGTTTCCCGTTTCCAGTATCCCGTATATTATTATTATACAAAGAAACAAACGAATACGGCTACGAGGCCGCATTTTTGGCCTCTGTAATCATCCTATCTTACAGTGCAAGTTATTGTCGTTATTAAACCTCTCACTAATTAATTAATTAATTTAATTAAGTAATTAATTATACTTAAAATAATGTTAAAAAAATAACTAATTATTTATTACATAGTGTCCGTGTGGGCCCCACTCTCGACGAACCTTTCCTTCTCTTCTCCGTCCCCCCTCTTCTTCCTCCTCTCTCTCTCTCTCTCTCTCTCTCTCTCTCTCTCTCTCGTCTTCGTTCCCATTTAAACCCCCCGTTCTCGTCTCTCTCATCTTCTCCTCGCCGAATCGAGAGCTCTGAATCGAATCCTCTTCGATCGCTTCCGTGTTCGCATCGGTCGCGTAGATCTCTTGGAGTCGCGGGGGAGTGCGGATCGAGAACGGCGCGCGCTCGGCGCGGGAATCGGTGGTGGTTGGTCTCCGTCTCCTCGCGGAATCGGGCTCCGAATCTTCTTGGATTCGTTAGGTGTTCGAGTCGATCGTGTGGATCTCGTGGAGGAGGCGAAGGGTGTGGATTGTTGTTTGGGTTTTGCCGATTCGGTAAGCGATCGAGCTTCGGGTTCTCCTTCAATTTGTTAATTACTCGAATCGGTCGTGTGTAGAGGGTCGAGAAGAGTGTAGTTGGAGAAGGACGGTTTTGACGCGGGAATTGGTAGTTGTTGTTTGGATTTTGCCGATTAGGTGAGTGGCGGGGCTCTAGATCCTCTTCGATTCGTTGATTGCTCGAAATCGATCGCGTAGTTTAGGAGAAGGAGAGTGTCGTAGGAGAAAGGCGTTTTCAACGCGGGAATTGGTGGTTTTTGTTTGAATTCTGCCGGTTAATTAAGCGATCGAGCTTCAACTCCTTTTCAATTTGTTACTTGTTCGAATCGATGGCGTAGATGAGGAGGAGGAGAGCATAGTAGGACAAAAAGCGTTTTTGATCCGCGAATCGATCGTAGTTCTTAGGATCTTAGCGATTGGGAAAATGATCGAGCTCCAAATCGTCTTCATTTTTTGTTCTTCATTTTTTGTTTCTTTGGATCTTACCAAGTTGGTAAACGATTTTGGTTTGGGGATCTGAGTATACTTAAAGGATGTAGATCGATGCATTGAAAGGGAGAAGAGGAGGTTGAGTTTTGCGGTGTTATTTAGCTGGATTAGTATTTTCTTTGTCTTTTTTTTTTTCTTGTAATTTCTTGGGTATTTGAGGGTTTTGTCTAAGATTCGGGATGTATGGTCCTTGAATTCGATGCAATTATTGACAGATTTGGTGTCGTTCAATTGTGGATCTGATTATTGTTTGTTAGATTACTCGCTTGTGTCTTCTTCCATTTACTTATTTATTTATTTTTTGTCTCTGTCCTCATAGGTTGCTGTCCTCGTCGGGGAATGCTTTTTGAGGGGTGCGTAATCTTTTCCCCCTTTTTTTGAGTTTCTTTTCTTGTTTTTTTCATATATATTGCAACTGAATTTTTTAGGAGAACTAAGTCTCGTTCTCTCGTCTACCTAAATTAATTGGAACATATCTATGTAGGTTTATATTCCCATGCATTAGTAGATTTATAAGGTTCTATATTTTTTTTGTTTTTCTGATAAAAAAAAATCTCCTGGCTCAGAAGACGAATTTTTACCCTCTGTTAATGCCAAGTAGCTCATATTCTATCCACCGCTAGTGATTGATCGTAGTAAATTTCACGAAATTTTTGGTAGGGCCTTAATAAAATTGATTTCTGATCTCTTTAAAATGTTCATTTTATTTTGGCTGTTCAGGCCATCGTAAAAAATGGTTATAATCTGGAACTTGATTGATGAGATTATTGGCTTTTTTTTTTTTTTTTGTGGTTCGAATCACATTTACCAAAGGAATTTGTGCATGCTGCTTTCACCAAGTGCCTATTTGGCCTAATGTTTGGAACAGCTTTTTTTTTTTTTTCCAGATTAAGAACTAGTAACTGGATATTTCAGCCGGTTGAAAATATGAAGCTTTTGCTTGATATGAAGGCAAAATGAAATTCTTACTCCAGAAACAGATGCTCCATTAGAAGCTTTCACTAACATAAAGTCGTTGGGGGTATTTTATTGGAAAAGCTGGTAGTTCTCCAAATAGCTCTACTTCAAAAGCATTTCTATAGAAGCTCCACTTGGGCCAACTAGGACCTAAAGTATGTAGTATTATACGATACCATAGTGTCATATTTTTTGTTCGGACTTCGGACTTTGGAAGAGGAAACACTGGACCAATTATCTATTTGTAATAGTCGCAATAATTAGTTTATTTTTAGTGCGAGAATTGAGAAATGGGATGCACATGACACAAACATTGAAGCTGCTTATTAAGTCTTTTTAACGAGTTCCTTTTTCAAACATGCGCTGTCTTGTGTTATTTATTGATGCAATGATGTATGCTATTTATAATTTTCTTTATTATAAAAGTGAATAAACACTTACTTTTTTTATTTCTTTTACAGGATTCCCTTGTTGAAATGAGTACACTGAGCAGGTAGATATTGTTTCCCTAATGCTCCATGTTCAAATATTGGAGGAGTCTCATTCTCAGCTCTTTGTCTAGATTTGTCTTGTAATAACATGAGATTTTCTTTTATTTTACTTTCATCTTCATAGCAATTCTTATTTGGTCTTTAGCCGCTACATGGGATATAGATATAGAATGCTTTAAAAATGGAATCATTAGGACAATGCGATGATTTAGTTGTTTCAATTTCACTGTAGGAAATCGTGTATTCATTGCATCCAAATATAAGTTTAGAACTCAAGTAGATGGAGGAGAAATACATGAGAAGCACTTCACCCTAGGAATCTATTGTTTTATCAGCAAGGTACATATACTAATTCATAAAACACACCGTGTCGAATGTTTCAGACCATACAGTGTAGTGCATATTTTCACGTTAGGCTCTCAAAGAGTGTACTTGGAATGCATACTCCCAACATCACCCAGAATCCCCTTAACGTTCTGAATACTATGTTCTTGCTGGTTTTCATTCTAATTGCTAAGTTCATCATTTGGCTATGTATTGGTAAGTTGATGTTCACATTTAGATGGTTACTTAGTCTTGTATGAAGACTTTCTACTCTGTTAGGGCTATTGATTTTCTTTTTAAGTGATTTTATGTTATCATGAAGACTATAATTCTGTGTCAAATTTAGTTGGCAAGTGAAGCGATTATTGACAAAACGTTACTGAAAAATCATGAAAAAATTGTGAAACCTGCAGGGAGGAGGAAGTTGAGGTTCTAGACACTGGTCAGAGTCAACTAAACTTACAAAATGTCGATCACCTTAAAGAGAATGGAATTGGAGGTTCAGTTAATGAAGTTGAAGTTCACTCTTCCCACACTATGGCCCCTATAAATAGCAGAATACTTCCCGCATCAGCAGAAGAAAAGTCAAATCCACTACTACTGGAAAATCATCTAGATGGTGATTATGGGGAAGTCGGACACACTAATAATTTATCTAGTGACGGTCACTCCCCAAGTGCTGGTGATGATTCAGATGGAACAGATAATGATACCGACAGCATTAGTCCGCCAATCTCATCTGTTTTTTATGCTGATCCAGACATCTGGATGCCGCCTCAACCAGATGATGCGGAAAATGATGCGGAAAGTGTTGCAAACAACGATGATGATGACTACCAAAGTGATGGTACAAAGTGGGTACAATCAAGTTTCCCAAGTATTGTCGATGAAGAACAACAAAGAAACCACAACCATAAAGAGGAAAGGAAAAGAGCAATGTTGGAAGCTATGAATGGGCAATTCAGGATGCTTGTAGGCCGATTTCTAGCATCTGAGGGTATTGGGTTTCCTGAAAGCGAGAGGAGTGAGAGTTGGCTTGACATTGTGACTTCTTTATCTTGGGAAGCTGCTTTTTTTGTCAGGCCTGATGCCAGCGAGGGGAAGGAAATGGATCCGTGTTCGTACGTGAAGGTGAAATGCATTGCATCTGGTACTCGCCAGCAAAGGTACAGTTTATTTTTGTGGTTTTATTATATCTCATTGATCGAAAAGCCTTACCTTAATTTGTGATATAATATTTGATTACAGTGAAGTGATCAAGGGTTTAGTTTTCAAGAAGAATGCTGCTCATAAGCACATGCCCACCAAATTCAATAACCCTAGACTGCTACTTCTTCGGGGAGTCCTTGGGCACTCTGATGTTGGCTTGTCATCATTCAATTCCATGGAACAGGTAAGCTAGGGCCTAGGATAATTCTTTTTATTCAATAGTCAAAGTTACATGACTGGGAAAAAAGGGAAAATATGTCAAACATCCCTGAACTTTAGCATGGTTTCCCTGAACTTTAGCATGGTTACAGATCGTTATGCAAACTTGGAAAAGTTAAAAGGAGAACTACATGAACAATCTGCCTATTTCAATCACTATCCACAGCTGGTTCCCATCAGTTTTAAAAAACGGTCAGTCACATGAAAGCCGAATGACTCAATGCCCTAAATTAAAGGCCTAAGTTTCTCAGGGTCACTTCACACTTGAAGATCATGTGCTAACACCAATTCCAAAAATAGTGAGAAATTGGGGTTTGAAAATGGCAGATTGTTATGTATTTCTTAACTTTCGAAAAGTTCGGCCGGTGAACTGCAATGGGCTTTAAAGTTCATTGGGAATCTGGATATTATTCCAAAACAGTAATAATACTTAAAACACTGTTCTGATGATTTATTTCTTCTTTTTTAACCAGGAGAAAGACCATTTAGAGAAGTCCATTGGTAAAATGCTGGAAACATGCCATCCCGAAGTCATTCTGGTAGAGAAAACTGTTTCACGTAATATACAAGAACTTCTTCTAAAAGGAGGGGTAACACTGGTTCTTGATATGAAGCTCCATCGTTTGGAAAGAATTGCTCGGTGTCTTGGTTCTCCCATAATTTCCTTTGCTGATGTTCTGATGAAACCAAAGCTGAATAAATGTGACTTCTTCCATATTGAAAAATTTGTGGAGGATCATGATAGTAGTGAAGTTGGAAAGAGGCCTTCCAAAACTTTGATGTTCTTTGAGGGCTTTCCGAAACCTTTGGGATGCACGGTTGGTTCAATCTTCTTATGTTGCCTTACAGCTGCATATTAGTGAAGATATTTTAAAGAAAATGAAAACCTGCATCTAACCCCTCCAATAGTTCAATGTTTAGACTTTGCTCTTACTCCCTTTTGCACCACATTTTCTCTTTGGTATTGTCAGGTAGTCTTAAAACATGATCTTAATCTTTTTATGGGAAAGATCATTTTTAACCGAATATGTGATGGGAAGGGGGTTAATTGCTAATTGTCTAAAGTATATCTCAGGGAAGCAAAGTGTAAATGGTGTCATTTTAGTAGGTTCTCCCATTTTAGCCATTTTTCTCTATTCTCTCTGAGACATTTTATTATCTGATTGCTTGTTTCTTGTTGCAGATATTGCTGAGAGGAGAAAATAGTGAAGAACTAAAAAAGATTAAGCGAGTCATGCATTACACAGTCTTTGCGGCATACCATTTGATCCTTGAAACTTCATTTTTTGCTGATCAAAGGGTGTTTTTAACTGATAAGAACGCGAACAAAGAGGAAAATTCTGTTAGATCTAAAACGAAGCCATTTGTGGCTTCTGATGTTGCTCCTATTCCAGATGTTTCAGGGCCAGAAGGTTCCACTGGTATAGATGCTTCAGTACATGGATTAGATATTCCGATCTCTAATGGCACATTAACAAAATATACCAATGGGGAAACACTGTTAAATTCTTATTCACATCTGGAAGTATCTGCAGTTAATTCTGATAATTGTTTGGCTGGAAAGAGTGTTGGTCATGGTGATGTTGTTGATTCGTCGCTACCACTTAAATGTGAGCCATTACCATCTTCTGTCTCAGAAACTTTAAAGAGCTTTTATGGAGGTCACTTCTGCTTTGATGTGCTTGGTGCAAAGACTGTCGATATACCTGTTCCTTCATCTCCAAAAACAAGTGTTCATCCAGAAGGAACCTGTAAAACTAGTCAAGAAAAGCTGGATGATGAATCCTGCATCATCAACAAGGATGAATCCATTATTAGCAAAAAGGAGGGGCAACAATCAGATGTCATTAGATATTCTGAGAATCAAAGTGCTGACTGCTCTGTAAAAGTGAGAAGCAATGATGAAATTGTGAATATATTAGATCCTAAAAGCATAGTGCTTTTGACGTCTAGTCAGTCTATCAAAAAGGAGGCTGTTTGTGAGCAGGGCCAGTTTTCCCGCATAAATTACTATGGTTTTTTTGATATGTCTCTAGGCCGATATTTTCGAGATATCTTACTTAATCAGGTTTGTTGTTTTATCTCATTGATTATTCTAATGATATGATATGCATCATCATCCATCTAAGCAAAAGCTTCATAAATCCCTTTTGCAACAGGGATTTAAGTGCTCATCGGCATAAGCTGTATCTACCGTGCCATATCGTGCTAACAAGATATCGGTACAATACAGCCTCCATGCCGATGACACAGCTTAAAACTCTCTGTTCTTTAAATTAGTAAATAATTTTCTCAATAAAGTTCAAAAGACTTGATAAAGATATATAATTAGCAATTAGAATATTTTGTTGCTAAAGAAAAAAATATTTCATGCAATTATGTGTTGGCACACTTTTTTTTGTGACCGGCAAACATCTGTACGGTCCGTCATGCACCATGCTGTACTGTGCTGGTAAGTTTTCGGCACAACCTCATTCCACGACACTTAAATTCTTGCTTTGCAATATACTATATGTTGAGGGGTGAATCTTGAAAGTGTACTGCTTTGCATCAACAGTAGTTATCAATGAAAATGCTCTTGAAAGCATTCTTATTGACTTGCCTAATTATAGTAGTTTAATGTCATGTGATTGTCACATGGCATCTTAACGGTGCTTAACAGAAAATCACATGGCATCTTAACAGTGCTTAACAGAAAAATGGCATTTTAACGGCAGTTTACATTTTGAACCTTGGATTGGCAAGGCAAAATCGATCTATGCCTTGGGGTGTTTCTGAAGTTTTTTCCTACTTTTATTAGTGTATTTTCAATAATGAATGCTTGTTATTGTTGTAGAAACACATTTGCTCCTCATGTGGTGACCCTCCGGAGGCTCATGTGTACTCCTACACCCACCGCAATGGCAATATCACTGTTCTTGTCAACCAGCTTCCTCCAGAGAAGTGTTTGTCCGGTGAAAGAGATGGAAAAATTTGGATGTGGACCCGATGTTTAAGATGTGAACCTCAAAGTATGATGAAAACCAGCCCGAGGGTTTCATTTTCTACTGAATCACTAAGTCTTTCCTTTGGGAAGTTCTTGGAACTCGGGTTCTCAAGCCACTTTGCTGCTATAAAGCTTAAATGTGGGCATTCATTGCACAGGGACTGCCTAAGATTTTTTGGGTATGTGCATCATAATTAGATATTTCCTAAAAAATTCTTGAAATTTAGCTCGTAAGATTTGATGCGGGTTTCAATTTCTTCTTGCGAATTCCAGTTATAAAGATTTATTCCCTGAAGATTAATCCTTCTTGGTGTTTCATTATTAGAATTTCAATTTTAACGCTGAAGTTTGACCTCAATTTCAATTTCTTTCCTAAAGTTGTCTTGGTTCTAGTTTCATCCTCAGTTTCAATTATAAAAAAAAAAGAATCTAATAATGGTGCTCATGCATTTTTTTTTTTTTCAAGCAGTAGACGTAAGGAAGGACTCATTCGTTACGCATAACAAACTCCAGGGGCTAAATTGTTATAGTTAAAACTACAATGATGAGATCAAAATCTGGGCCAAATTTTCAAGAACCAAGCTTGTCATTAAAGTATTTGTTACGGGTTGTAGACCTTCTTTAAAGTGGTCATTAATTTTTCGTTTCCCCATCACTTCAGGTTGGGGTCCAAAGTTGCAATGTTCAGGTATTCATCAGTTGAAATATATGCAGCATGTAAGCCACCGGCAACACTTGAGTTCCATAACCCTAACAGACAAGAGTGGCTTATTGAAGAAGCAAGATATGTATGTTTTGCCAAATTATAGTTTGCTTGATGCCTCATACATGAATTTTTTTTTTTTCTGTTTTACTTGTATTTCATAATAACCTTATAATATTACTCTTGAAGGTTCGCGACAGAGGAAACCTGCTCTTCATGAAGGTTGCAGAGAAGTTGGAGGAGTTTAATAGCCTGCTCTCAACGGAATCAACTTTTTCGGCCCATGCTGAAGATTTTTCTGAAGTCACTGAGTTGTTGATGAAAGAAAAAACTGAATTTGAGGTTATTATTCTTATATATATGTTTACTTTTTATATGTGCTAGGCTGCATGACTTTTTTCATGACGATATCTTTATCTAGATGCATAGTATATTTTTTTTACTGGTTTCGTCTCTTCTGCTGTTACCAAACAGGCTTCCGTATTGAAGGTGGTCGATTATAGTGGGAAATCAGGCACAACTGTTGATGAGCTTCTTGATCTGAATTTGCTCTACCAGGATCTCCTTCTCGAGCATTATGTTTGGGACCGTCGTTTGAATCAGCTTCTGCTGTGTAAACAAGTCAAACAAGGAGATGCTGCTTTAACAAGCAAAAGCTCTATAGATAATAAAATATCCGAAGATATCCCTCAAGTTCCAGAAGATTCTAATCATGCCAGTGTGGATGTTGATGAGCCTTCTTATAGTGGAATCAATTATGTTCAAGATAAACAAGACAAGCTTGGGATGGCATTGCCCGAAGTTATTGAAGATATGAGCAGCAAGATTTTTCCAGCTAATGGTATTTCACATTCTAGTGATGGATCAATAAGTGAGGAGAATGTAGCTACAGGAAGTGACAAAGATGATCAAGAAGTATGCATGC
The DNA here is from genome assembly GCF_001540865.1 of Ananas comosus. Lineage (NCBI taxonomy): Eukaryota > Viridiplantae > Streptophyta > Magnoliopsida > Poales > Bromeliaceae > Ananas > Ananas comosus. The sequence continues at coordinate 6,650,182 of NC_033625.1, forward strand.
CCGTTATAGATAGAAATATGCAGGTGGGCAATTCAATACAAGTTATTGGGGAATCTTTTCTTGGAAATTCAACTGGTTTAGAAGTAAAGACCAATGATTCATTTAATGACGGTGGAACAAATTCCTTAGAATTGAAGAAGGAACATGGATTTCTTCATGACTTGAAATGCAGGTGTGAAGATACAGATAGATGGATTTGGGCTCCATTTTCTGAATCACGACTGGTGTACCGAAAGGAGCTTCAATTTGGTTCTTTGTATAAGTTTAATCTTATCAATTCCTATTGTCCATCCCATCTACCTCCAGTGTGGCAAAATTCTCCAGAGGAAACGAATTTGATGCAATTTACAATTGGCCCTGGTGGTAATGTTTTATCTATATCTGAAGATGAGGTATCAAGTATAATTGCTCATGCCCTAGTAATATCTGAGGACCGCCGCCATTTTTTGGATGCAGTGGTGGATAAGGAAGCAGGGGAAGGCAAAGAAGAATTCATGTCAGCACTAGAGAAATCGCGTAGCTTCAGCTCCGAGAGTTCTGGGAATTCATCTTATTGGTCATCCACAGGATCTTTCGATTTTGAAGGGAACCAATTGTTTAGTAGTTTCTCTTCAGGTTCATATAGTTTCTCATCATCGTCATCTGATGAGTTGAATTCTGGTTCTGACAGCTCATCTTTATTGGTTTCGAATGAACTACATCCCGAAATTCGTATCAATGGGAAAGTTGTCCTAAAGAGTAAATATACAGTTACTTGTATTTGCGCCAAGGAATTTTATAATCTCCGAAAGAAGTGTTGCCCATCAGAACTTGCCTACATATCTTCCCTGAGCCGTTGCAAGAAGTGGGACGCACAAGGTGGAAAGAGCAAGGCTTTCTTTGCAAAGACGATGGATGATAGGTTCATCATTAAGCAAATCAAGAAGACAGAATTTGAGTCCTTTTTGAAGTTTGCCCCTGATTACTTCAAGCATGTTTCTCATACGTTGGACACCAGAAGCCAAACATGCCTTGCTAAAATACTTGGAATATATCAGGTTGCTTTGCTACGATGTTTAAAGGGTTCTACTTTTTATTTGGGGAAAGCTTGAAAAGAAAAGAAAAACATACCATGATTTTTCAAATGTAACACTGTGTGGTAGCCGTAACAAGATATTAATCTAGGCATATGACAGTCATATGATTCATTAGAAGCTACTCTTTAATAAGGATTAGTTCTTTAATCAGACATGTTCTTTATAATGTTTCAATTAGTCTGGTGATTGTCATTGATTAGTTTTAAAGATATTCCTTATGATACATGGACAACAACCATAGGCTAGTGTGGTGTTACACTTTGAATAACCGGGTAGCGAACTGACATCAGACTATATTGTAGTGCTTTTCTTTTGTTTTTTTGTTTTTCGTGGCTTGTAGATTTTTTTTTTCCTTAATTTCTCTGACCTCTTCCTAATTTAATGTTACTTTTGCTGCAGGTCAGGCAAATCAAAAACGGCAAAGAAATAAGGATTGATCTTATGGTGATGGAAAACCTTCTCTTTGGCCGTAATGTCTCACGCACCTACGATCTCAAAGGCGCTGTTTTCTCCCGACATGTTTCTGATTCAAAAGGCACCGGGAAAGTTTTATTGGATCAAAATTTCGTTGAGGACATGCGTCTTTCTCCCATATATGTTGGCGGAAAAAACAAGCATCTTTTACAACGGGCCATCTGGAATGATACAGCTTTTCTTACCGTACGTATTCAGCCAATTTTTTTTACATGGCAACCCACTCTGAAACTAGTGCCATTTGCAGTCTCCCCACTGAAAGTTAAAAGCCCATATTTAACCCTCTCAATGCTTAGACCGTTAAGTATGTCATTCATGTTGCATTTTTCAGTTCAAGGATTGTTAGGTAGTCTTAAAATATGATCTGAAACGCATTACTCTCCTTTTATGGTGGAAAAGATCATATTTTAGGACTTTCTAAAATTTTCTGAATGAAAAATGTGTTGGGAAGGGACTTGAGTGCTACTAGGCTAGATACTATGAGGTTTAAGTTTTGGCTTTTATATCTCAGAATAGCAAAGTGCTAATGGCATTATTTTCAGGGGGGGGTTCTGCATTTTAGATGTTATGCATAGCCTAGATATGATTGTATTTTGGAATTGGAAATTTATAGAATTTCACCCTTGCAGTCAATTAATGTTATGGACTACTCTTTACTTGTGGGAGTGGACAAGCAACGGCATGAGCTTGTATTTGGCATCATAGATTACTTGAGGCAGTATACATGGGACAAACAACTCGAGACTTGGGTGAAAGCTTCGCTCGTCGTTCCTAAGAATGTCTCGCCAACTGTGATTACCCCAAAGGAGTACAGGATAAGATTTAGGAAATTTGTTACCAAATATTTCCTTATTGTTCCGGATGCTCTGAGTTCTGAGCCATGCGTTGTACCTTGTAAATTCTGTACTCATGGCAATTCAAAGTTGCCAAGGGAACTCGACAACAAGCAGATGGAGCAGCCAATTGAAGCTTGCGCGTGAATAATTTTGTACACGATTTCCACTATCACTTGTTATTTTAAAACAAGACACTATGAAGAATCTGTATCTTTATTTTTTTTTTTTTCTTGTTGTTGCCTTATAAAGATTGTATATAGGGAGTTCCTCGCTTACTAGTCCTAAAAAATTTGCAGTTTTTTAGCAAATTAGCGGTCGCAAGTGGGGTCTCCAATATGTGTGTATTATAAGTATTCTTTGTTCATTCATAGTAACCGTAGAGAAAAAAGCAAGTTTATCATATATCGTCCTCTGGGAACAAATATCTTTGATATAGCATGTGATTTATGTCCTGAAAGCTTTTTTAACTTGCTTTCACTGTATTCTCTTTTGACATGGACATTTATATAGTTATGCTGGGGCCTTATTCAGCTTATTCTGAGATCCTTTAATGACTGCCACTTTGGAAATGTGGGATCTTTGTTCATTTCCTTGCTGGGTATCAGTATAATTAAACTTCATTATTTCTCTTTCCTTTTCAGCTATAAATATTTCATACTGCCATTTGAGGTAATTACTATTAATAACTGTTGTTGTCTTTTCTTTTAAGCACATTCAAGGAAGCAATTGAGAAGCTACTGTGCTTGGGAGATCTGTCCTCTGTTCCCGTACTACCAACCGCTCGTATGATTCATAACGCTGTTAAGGTGAATCTAATTTAAAATTTGCATGCAACTAAGTATTACTATTATTTATATACATTAAGGCCCTTCATATAATATCTACTTAGTTTGTTAGGCATTTTTCTGCTGGTGAGTCGATTATACATTGATTAAGTAGAGCTTATGCATGGTTATTAAATTGTTCTCGTTACTGGTTCTGAACTTGTGCATGAAGTAGGATAGAGTGGAGAATTTAAAATATTTTGATTCTTGAACTTCTGTTTTTTTTTTTTTTTTTTTTTTTTTTTCATTTATCACTTCATATATTGTTTGGTCATTTGAATATATACCCCTTAAAGTTCACGTATTTGTATGTATAATCATCACTAGGACCCGACCTTTATTAGTATGGTCTCTTTTTGCACAATCTGACATCTTTTATTCAGTTGTTTCTAAGTTCTAGTGTATTCTATCTAACTTGTGTGAGATAATAAAACACCGTTCATTAGTAGCTTAAGCGTTTAGAGAAAAATGACTATTTCACAACATGCTTGTTGAATTAGGACTTCAATTAATGTGCTTAATCAATCAATAAGAGATCTCGGAAAAAAAAAAACTTTGGTATTATCTTCCTCTTTGTAACTTGATTGACATTATTAATTTTAATTTGTTATAATCTACTAAACAACTGTGAGTTTTTTTAAAAAAAAAAACTTGTGTTTACTTCGGCACTCTAAGACTCTATTTGGATGTCAGAATAAGTTATCCAGTGATAACATACACAATATGAAGATTTTCTTATGTAATACAACAAAGAGTTAGATTTTTTGCTCCTTAAAAGTTTTTGGTATTCATAATTCGGCCGGTATATTTTACGTACAAGATTTATCTTATTTCGAAAAAATGACTTGAAAACCGAATATGGTATTTCATTCTAAATATTTGATTACACTCCTCATCTGCCAGTAATACAAGCTTGTTGAGTAAATTAGATTTGCTCATCAGTGGTGAAATCTTTGCAAGTTCCTAATTAGGTCCTTGGTAGCTTCTCAAAATTGTTACTACCTATTTTTAGTGTAATAATTGTAGCTTCTCAAAATTGTTACTACCTATTTTTATTTCAGGGCCTTCACAATGCAGGGAATATAAAGATTTTATAGCAATAAAAAGTAACATTTATTTGGGATTGTGTTGGGCTTGGGCCGCTATATACTACTGGAATGAGAGAAAAAGGTTTACAAAATCTTATTGATAATAATAACATAACTTTATAGGATAAGAGTAATTGAAATAAATTTAGATAAAATTGGCTAAAAAGTAGAGGAAGACAAAAGAGTATCAAAGGTGTACAATGGTCTATGAGTAATAAAATTATTTACAATATTTAAATAAATTAATATATATATATATATATATAATATATATATATATATATATATAATATTATATAATGATCCGGCTACTATATTTAACGAGTATTAGCTTTCTTATAACTTCAGTAGTTTCAGCCTTAGATTTATTCCCATGATCATTTTCATGCCGTGTAGATTGATACTATTCACCAATCTACCCACTTAAGCTCTAGGGTAACTAGTCATTCTAAGTCAGGACCGCCATTATCTAGACGCTAGGGGTGTCAAACGGGCCAGGCGGCCCGCGCCGCGCTCGGCCGACGCAGTGGTCGCGGGCCAGCACGGCACGATACACTGGTAGCGTGGCCGTGCCGGCCCGGCGCGGGCCAGTTAAATGGCGGGCCGTGGCTGGGGCGCTCCGCGACCAAATGGCCCGCACAACCCGGGCAGCGGGACATAGGCTTGGGCGTGCCAGCCTAGAGGGTAACCAGGCCCGCCGCGCGCACGGCACGGCCTGGCCCGCTCGTGACCAAGGCCCTCCCGAAGCCGCGCCCAGCAGGGTCTTGGAGTTAGTGCCCTGCACCAATCTCCAATGCTTTGGTAGGCACCAACTCTACAATGGTTGGGTGTGGGACCGTGGCTTGGACCCCAACAGTCAAACGATATGGGCTGTGCTTTGAGTTGGGCTTAACTAAAATGCCCTCTCCAACAGTCAAAAATTTGGGTACTGTGTGTGAGGGTATTTTGGTCCCAAAAAATTTAAAAATTTAAAATAATTTAAATTTAATTATTTCTTTATAAATATATTTTTAATTTTTAATTTTTTTACTGATATATTATTTTTAAAAAATTAATATTGTTATTTATTTTCTAAAAAAATAAAATTTTAAATAAAATTAATAAAATAAAAAGGGCTGGCACCGAACCCGCGCTCGCAGCGCACGGCCCGTGCCAGTTCGGCCCGGGGACCGTGCTAGGTCGCGGTTCCAAAACTTTGGCCGCACGCAACGGCCCGATTTTGGGGCGGCTGTGTCGCTGGACTGGCCCGCGCCCGTTCGCCCGACAAAAATGTGGGCCGTGCCGGCCCGGCACGGCCCACATTACATCCCTATCCTAACCACACATCCCATCAATCAACGGTTAAAAATTTATGAGTACAAGGGGTTCTATATTCATAAGAGTATAGTAGCCCTAGCATATATATATATATATATATATATATATATAGACTTAGGTTGGAATACTATCAATAGCACCAAGCATTTTGTGCTATTAAGTTTTCGGTTCTTGGATTAAAAAATGTACGATTAGGATGATGTGGGCCTCTTAGGGTTGAGTGAGTTGTTGATTTAATAGTATAATCTAACAGGTGAAAATAGTCAAATGATTAAATCTAAGGGTGGAAAATTTAATAGCATCAAATATATGGTACTATTGATAGTATCCCAGTTGGACTATATAGATATAGATATAAAAAGGGTTAGTGAAGGGTTAGTGAGGGACGTACGTGTTGCCCTTCGACTCCCCTAACCCTGCTTTAACGCAATAAAATAATATCATACAAATAAAATATGGCCTATGGGCCATTGCTTTTTAAATATCCGACTCCTTTTTAACCCCATCAAATCTCAACCGTCCACCACTCTCACCATCGCCACTTTCAGCGAGGACACGTGTCCGACAAAATCCAACACGTGTCGACGCCTCCCTCACGTGCTCCCCCCCTATAAATTACGTGTGCAGCGTAATTAGTTGTAGTAGAAGATGCAATTAATTAACACCACTAATTAAACAAAGCAACTGATCAGTGTTACTGCAACACTAACAATTTCAATTCCAAGGACGTACGATATAAACAAACATGGCACAGAGCAAGGAGGATATCAAGTACGGCGCAGCTCAGGCGAAGGTGTCCGAGGATGAGTCGCTGAGGGTGGCGTACAAGCACGGCACGCCCTTGGAAGGCGGCAAGATCGCGGAGTCGAAGCCTGTTGATCTCTTCGCCGACGCCGGCAGGATCGACTCAGCGAATCGCGGGGGCGGCGACAGAGACGGCGACAGCGACGGCGACAACTCCGCCGCCCGCCCTGGGGAGGAGCCGGGAGCAGGCGAGGAGAAAGATGGCGCAAAAATTGCAGACTGATGAAATCAGGTCTAGTTTGAAAATGTGTCGTCTTTCTGTGTGTCGTGATGTGTCGGTACCTATTGTGATATTAGTTTGTACTAATTAAATAGAAGTGCTTTCAACTAAACTTTTTTAAGGTTTTATTTCGAATTGCGGAGTGCTTGTGTTACGTCGGGTAAAAGAAATATAATAAAAAAAACTTGTTTATATTTTTATATATAATATCGCATTCTGCGCATATTGTAAAAGCCCGTTTATTATATTTTTTCTATAATTTCATCAGAAAACATTACAATATATTTATATAGGATTAATTTCATACAGATTCATTTCTCAAAAAAAAAAATATTCATACAGATTCTTACAAACATAATGAATGACAAATGTACTTTTATAAAATTCAACTTTCGTATGTTGTTTCGGTAAAAGTTCTGATATTTTCAAATATATTCTTCTGATTCTTTACCGTTAAAGAACCGTTAGAAAACTGTTTATATTTTAATTTTGCTATCACAAATATATTCATCCAAGAGGTATAACAGTATAATATAAATGGGTAAAAATATCCAAAACTAATTAGTGTTTAGTATTTAATCTATAGTTAATTAAATTTTTCTAACGGATTTTAACGATAGGGGCATATTTGAAAACATTCAAGATTTTTGTAGGGACAATATATGAACGTTGAATTTTGTAGTGATATGTTTGTTATTCACTATGTTTGTAATGAGTTGTATGAAATTAACCTATTTATGTATATACTGTCACCCTAATTTCATTTTATTTATTAACATTAGTCGTTAGATGACTTAAAGCGCAATAGTTATATTTTTTAAGTAGTGTGTTATTATTGTTGTGCTCTGCGATCCTCATTATCAGGAGTTAAAATAATAGTAAATTCTTAATTACTTAGCTAATGTGAATATACTGCTAGAAAAGTGTGTACACTAGGTTTACACTATACTCGTTTGAGCTCTCTTAGTTAATATTAACTTCAAACTCTTTCCTGAAAATATATATATAAAAAACTCAAATATTGCTTAAATCTGACAATCTAATTGAATTTAAGGACTGCGTGATTGGATGCAATTAAAAACACAATATACTTGAAAATACATGAATTGAAAATATGATAGTTATAACTATATACATTTTGTTTCGTTGGATGTAGTAGAAAATACTGCAAATACAAATTATTTGTTTAGCTGTACATAGTTGAGAAATTTATTTTTAAAATTTCATTACTCTATATATATATATATTATGTGGTGGTGATAAAACTTCCAGCGTAAGAAAGAAAAAAAATTGTTTTTAAAATGTGATTAGACAAGCAAGCTTATCTTTTATTTAAAACGACTCTTTTCAATGTTATAATTAGAACTACGGCCAAGTTAAGGGGCTGTTTGGTTGGTGTAATTAGAAATATAATGTAGTCGGAGATATGATAATTATAATTATATATATCTTGTTTGGATGAATACGGTAAAAAATGCTACAATTATAAATAATTTATTTGGTTGCATATAGTTGAGTGCGTTTGTAAACTTTTATTACTATTACATCCTTAATTACTTTTTAAATAATTTTTTATATTAGTAGAAGTAATTTCACCATCATATATATAATTAGGGCTACTATACTCTTATAAGTGTAAACTCTTTTATACTCATAAATTTTCGTCTATTAAATCTACTCCTTTGACCATTTCCACCCATTAGATCATACTATTCAACCAACAACCTACTCAACCCCAGGGGACCACTATCATCTTAACCACACATCTTTTAATTCAAAGGCCGAAAGCCTACAAGCACCAAGAACTTAGTACTCTTAAAAGTATAGGAGCTCAATTCTAGATATACATATACATATTTTATGTACTAAGTACCAAGAACTTAGTACTCTTGAAATTTATAATTTGAAGATTAAAATTTATAAATTTTTAATTTTAAAAATTTGAAATTTATAATTTGAAGATTAAAATTTATAATTTAAAATTTAAAAATTTTAAATTTTTACATTTAAATTTTAAAATCTAAATTGTCAAATTTGAAATTTAAAATTTGAAATTTGAAATTTAAAATTTAAAATTTGAAATTTAAAATTTAAAATTTAAATTTAAAATTTAAAATTTGAACTTTGAAATTTGAAATTTTAAAATCTGAAATTTGAAATTTGAAATTTGAAATTTGAAATAAAATTTGAAAATTTAAAATCTAAAATTTGAGATTTGAAATTTAAAATTAAAATTTAAAATTTAAAATCTATATTTCAAATTTTAAAATTTAAAAGTTAAAATTTAAAAATTTTAAAATGAATCTGAAAATTAAAATTTAAAATTTAAAATTAAAATTAAATTTAAATTTAAATATTAAAACTAAAATAAAATAAAATTTTGAAGTTTAAATCCAAAATCAGAATCAGTTTTCAAGAAGTAGCTTTTTTCTGTTTCTGATTTTGAGGCCTTCAAAATCAGTTTTCTGATTCTAAAAAGTAGAATCAGATTTTAAAAGTGAGTTGCCAAACGCTCTATTGAGCCAAAAATCACTTTTCAGCCCAAAAGTGTTTTTTAAAAGCTAGGCCTAACACCCCCTATATGTTTTCTGAACAATACTGCTTGTACATTCCTAGACTATTTGTAAGATTTACACCTATCCATCCAATCCATTAACTAAAAAACTCAAATGAATTTTTGTGAATCTTAGGAAGGTGTAAGATTTATACGTATATAAATAGGTATAAATGTAGCGTTTACGGTGACAATTCATGGGCGCGAGGCCCACATTATTTGGATTTGAGCCCACCACAATACTTAGTCTCATGGGTTGGGCTGGCTCGGATTTACGCTTAATAAAAACTGCGGCCCAACCCAACCCGTGAACAAGCGTAATTTTAATGTTGTTTAATAAAGTGCCATTGAGATTTTAGAAGTTCTCGACCTCTTTTTTACAGCAAAACTGAAATTTTCAATAGTTTCTACTATTGGATTTCGCGATATAACTTCTGCTTTTCGTCGTAGTAAAAATTTTAGATTTATTATCGAATGCTCTAAGACACGATACGACATTATCCAAACAAAAAGATCATACCAAATTTAAGGCATGGAACCCCTAAACCTAATAATAGTCCACGCCAACTAGAAGGGTGATGATCACTAAATGCAACAATTATATCCAACATAGTGAAATATACTTGACACAACCATTTCTCTCTCCCTTTTATTAACTCTTATTATGGTATAAACCATAAATAATCAAATAGAGCAATAGTAATAGTGACTACAATAATACAATACCAATCTCCAATGCAAGTAATAAATCACATGTAAGAAATTGGGCATAAATATAATCTATATCATTTCCTTGTAAGAGCTTCTTTATATGAATATTATAATTTCTCACTCCTTGTTATTATTTCTAAAAAAAAAAGGCCAATTTGCATAAAAAATCCACTTATTTTGGGCTTTTGCAGAATCGGGCCACCTTTTTCGTTTTTGCAGATTCGGTCCGTTTTTTCAACAAACTGACCAAAATACCCTTATTACTTTTTCTCTTTCCTCTTTCTCTCTCCTCTTCGTTTTCTCGTTTTTTTTTTTTTTTCTTCCGCCACGCCATGTCCCGCTGGGTCGCCCGCTCCATCCACCTCCGCCTCCTCCCCATCCTCTCCCACGCCGTCGACGCCCGCTCCCCCGTCGACCTCCAGGACTTGCTGCTCCGCAAAATTAATTAAATATTAATAAAAATTTACTATTAAATTATCTCCATCTCCATCTCCATCTCCATCTCCATTTCCACACCCCCAAAAGCTTCGATCGCCATGAGTCCCGTGGTGACTAAGTCCTCTCCAACCCTCGTACCCCCCGCGTCGCCGACCCCGACCTCGACGCTCCTCCTCCCCCTCTCCTCCATCTATCGCGCCGCCAACGCGCGCGTCTCCGTCGAATTCATCCAGGTCTTCTCCCGCGGCGGCAGCGGCGGCACCGTCGCCGCCATCAGAGAGGGTCGCCGCCATTAGAGAGGGCTTCGCCCGCGCCCTCGTCCCCTACTTCCCCGTCGCCGGGAGGATCATCGAGAGCGTCCCCGGCGAGCCCATGGTCGAGTGCTCCGGCGACGGGATCTGGTTCGTGGAGGCGGAGGTCGATTGCGCCCTGGACGACGTGAACCAGCACGCGCGGAGCGGGCGCTGCTCCCGGCTAGAGGCCCTCGGCCGGGCTGCGGCGATCCGCCGACATCCCGCGGAAGCTCTACCCGGCGAGTCCCGCGACACTCGGTAATGAGTCGTAATGGTGCAGTCTCGAGCGGGTCCGCTCGCACGCAGCGTGCGGCGGCGGGCAACGCGGGAGCGCTGACGGTAATATTCTTTCTTCGTCGTAAAGGAAGTAATAGGGCACCATATACACCATTAATTTGTACGCATTAACACCCGTTTGAAGGGTAATTTCAACCATTACACCATTAAGGGTTATGATGTAATTACACTCAATTAATGGTGTAAACCATTACACCTGTTAATGGGTTAATTCCGCATTAACATTAATGGTAATGGTGACCATTACACCATTAATGGTGAAATTACCCATTACCACATTAATGGTGTAATGGTGAATTACACCATAACGGTGCGACACGCCCACGGAGCGGAGCCAGGGGTTGAAGCTCTGACGGGCATGCAAGGCTGCCGAAGGCGCCTCCGAAGCGCGCGGCGATCGCACAGCGTGCCGTGGCGCTCCGCGCGACAGAAACGAATCGAGAGGAAAGAGACAAGAGTGCGCGACAGAAACGAAAGGATGTCAATCTGGCGGGAGAGAACCGAAGCGATCAGAAATAAGGTGGATGGAGCGGGCTAGACCTCCTCTCGCGCCTTCTCATGAAGCGGGAGACGAGCTCGAGCTTGCGGGCCTTGAATGGTGGCGGAGAGGTAGTGAGTCGACGTGGGCCGAGGCGCTGCTTGGAAGCGTAGGTCTCCATGCCGAAACTGGAGGCGGCTTCTTGAACATGCCAAAGCGAACTGGGGAAGATGAACGCTGCAGGGTGGCCTCGGTGGCGCTGATCGAAGCGACGGCGAAGGCGTCTCGGGCAGCCGGGAGAGCATCTCGGAGTATCCCATTGTGAAGCAGAGCCACAGATGTGTCGAAGGTTAGAGGCGGACAGCAGGTCCTGGAGGTCGACGGGGGAGCGGGCGTCGACGGCGCGTGGGAGAGGATGGGAGAGGCGGAGTGGATGGAGCGGCGACCCAGCGGACATGCGTGGCGGAAAAAAAAAAAAAAAAAAAAAAAAAAAAAAAGAACAACGAGAGAACGAAGAGGAGAGAGAAAGAGGAAAGAGAAAAAGTAATAAGGGTATTTTGGTCAGTTTGCTGAAAAAACGGACCGAATCTGCAAAAACGAAAAAGGTGGCCCGATTCTGCAAAAGCCCAAAATAAGTGGATTTTTTATGCAAATTGGCCAAAAAAAAAAGTGTGTCATCTTTTTTTTTTGGCTAAATTTTAATTGAAATGAAAGAAATTTTGCTCACTTGAATAGATTTTACTGTAATTTACTGTGCTGATGTATGTAGACCCTTATTAATTCTCGAGTAATGCTATACCTACTTAGAAATCTTATAAAAGAGTAATTTAATCCAAGATAACATCTATAATCTATAAATCTATAAATAAATCTATATGAAGCTATAATATTTTTTGCCACGTTGCATGTTATCCTTAATTCTCATAGCCAAATTTAAATCAAATCACCTTCACCTTTTCTCAACGCCCAATCCTTTACTTCCCCACTCCTCTAATTACATGCAAAGTGCAACATTTAATTATATGCAACTTTAAATCCAACTTTAAATCAAACCACATTCTCCTCTTCTCAACGCCCAACTCACCTTCCTACTCCTCTAATTACATGCAAGGTGCAACATTTAATTACACGCACCATATTAATATTCTATCAATGAGTGGGTTTTATAACTTTAATCTACTTTCCTCCTCCATAATCCCCTACCCTCTCTCTTTTGTAATTCTTTTACATGCACCATAAAAAAAAATATCATCGTCTAATCTCCTACTCCGCACTCATCTCCCTCTTCCTCTCATTGTGTTAACGAAGAAGAAGAAGAAGAAGAAGAGCCTCTCAAGAGCATTGTCTCCTTCGAGAAGCATCGTCCGGCGAAACCGAGCTGCGGCTCATATAAGTGCCCGCTGAGCCGGTCCGCGCGAGGCCTCTGCTTACCATGCGAATTTAGTCATACAAATTGGCTGTGCTTAATGCGATATAGCTTCCTATATATCAATAAATTAAAATATAAAATTTATTAAAATTTTTAAATTTTGCTTTTATTATCTACACTAGTGTTATTAATAGACCAAAAGAACTAAAAAGAAATTGCCATGCAAACTCCAGTAAGAAATTATAACAAACTAGTAAATGGGCAAACCATTTTTCATTTGCCCACTTTGGATAGTATAATTATCATTTTACCCATAAATTATACCATCCTTCTATGACTTGTATGAAACATTTAAATTATAACTTCTAATCTTAGTACGTAATTATAAAAAATAAAACTAAAAGGGCCTAACACTTTCATCCTCTAACTTTAAATTTTACAATCCAATTTCGTTGATTAATGATGATGAGTTACTGATATGTCAGCATTATGATATTTTTTAGTCACCATCATGTTATTAGTCGTAGCAATCCACATTAACAACACATTAAGTTAACTAAATTTTATTATGAACTCAACAGTCTACAAACCATAAGTAAAAAATAAATATTTTAATCATTATTATGTCATCAATTATAATACTATTATATTAGCGATACATCACTATTATACTATGAAACTACATAATTCATAAAATTAGAACAGAAGTTATATTGGATTAAAATTCTAAAGATTGTGTGCTTTCAAAAGTACTAGGTACGGAACCTGCGCGATGCAGCGGGACGACAATACAACAGTAAATTATTATAACTATTAATATCATTTTTTTTCTATTATGCATTAGTATTTTTAAATATTAATATTTTGAACCTATAAGGGTTTCGATTAATAGGTTTGATGTGGTAAGAAGATAAAATTTCAAGAGTTGTGAGAGAGATAGCTCGAGTGCATTTCACGTAACACAGCGGAGTTGTCCACCCGCAGGGGGGGTGTTTTTTCGGAAAAAGTTGGTCGTACATCCGACCCGTGAGCCCAGCGGGTGTTTCTCTTTTGTTGGCTAGGGTACATGCAGGGGAGAGTGTGAGAAGATAGTGGCTTTTGCTGAGGTCCTTGGGATCGGACACGGCGGCTTTAGATGGTACTTTTTGGGATTCTCGGTTCGGTTGACGCATATGCTATAGTAGCGGATTTGCATATTACTTCCAGTTTCTTTCTTTACAGTTGTCTCTCGCTACTATATGTATGATATCCTTGCTCATGCCTGCAGTTGAAATTACAGTAGCGGTAGTGTTTTTCATATATATATTTATCTGTTCGTCCATTATCGTTGCTACTGTATTTTACTTACCCATATTTGTTGGTTTATCTCTTCCTGATCCGAGTTGAGTACTCCTCGCCTTCTAGACTTGCCGGGTACCACTGGGAGGGGAGACATGTTTTACATGTTCTCACCTCCCCACCCATTTTTCAGGTATCGTTGTGGCGTTGAGTAGTTGGGCGAGACGTGAGGTACGTGTAGCGGTCCGATAGAGCTTCCGAGCCTAGCGCTTATGTCGATTATAGCTATTACCTTTTTATTTCTGTGGATATTTATAGGCTTAGTCGGTCTACCATGGTTCAGTTTTGTTTTATTAATTGAATACTCTAAGTTTTCAGTTGGGTTTTTTGGAATGTAATAAAGGAATTGTGATTTCTTGAAATAAAGGGTTTTCTACCTCGTGGGTAGCGTTTCTTAAAGAATTAAAGGTTTCGTGGTAGCGTAACAGTTTCAAAAGAATTTTCCAGTGATTTTTCTATTTAAACACTGAAATGTAAAAACTGTGATGTGAATGATGTATGTATGAATGATCTATATTATTCCTTAATATTCAATCTGAGTGTGCGTTGTAAATATCCTAGAGTTGTACTGTGTATTTGATCGACTGCCGTGCAATTAGGGAGACTTCTGTCCGTTGCGTGAACAGTGGATTCCTGTATTTGTGGGAATCTGGAATACCCTTGGGCAAGTGTTTAAAAAAAAAAAAAATTATCAGTCGCTTTCGTTTGTTTTAAACTGAAAAGGGGACCACGGAGGCGTGACAGATTAATGTGGTATCAGAGCAAGGTTACAACCACAACACCATTCACAGGTTTGTTTTGAAAAGTAAATGAACTGAACAATTGGTTAGGTGACCATATAAGGAAGACTCACGGTAATATAGGCAAGGATGTGGGGTTTGGGTTGTGTCCCGGTATGTATTCGAGTTAGGTAAACTCGATGGCGCGTTACTTCTTTTCGTACTTCGGTTTTCGCACAAGCTGGTGTCTAAGTCGGATAAAGTTAGTGGCGGTGCACCTTTTTCGAACATCGAGTGGTGGACACGTTTCCTAGTGGTTCCAGTCCTGTCAGATCGGAGTGGGGCCTTGAAAGGCCAGATGATTCTGGGCCTATGGCGAGTGTCATGACTGCGACGCCCAGGGCCATCTCTCTACTTAGGACACGAGAGCTGTTGCGATGTCTCTACGGAGACGGGTGTATAGGACCAGTCTGGGTCGCCGAATTTGTAGGCGTTATAGGGTGTAGCCCAGGGTTTGGATTGCGGTTGTTTCAGCGACTGCATTGTTAGTTGTTGCTTCCGCAGACTTTGGGTAAATTGTTGATGCCTACCTCTCTTTCCTGATTGCTGGTGGAAATCAGCGTTCGGAATCTTTTGACTTTTACCTCGTTCATTTCTTACCGACCAGAAGTCGGAATTGACACAGTTTTGGTGTCATGTTTTCATTAAGGCATACATCGTATGCGGTTATTCTACACCCAAATTTGGTGTGTTGTGGGTTAGTTCGTAGTTGGGTCTATATTCGAGATGTTCTTAGGGTCGTTCTAAGTTCGAAATGTCGACTTGTAAAGTCAGATGTTTCCAGACTAGTATTGATTTGAGCTTTCTGGTTCAGTAGAGAGGTATCAAGTGGCTTTGATACAATAATATTCGAGTACTGTCTCAACTGGTTGTTGGTAGTGGATCTATAGGATATTTCGCTTTTTTTTTGATGAGTATATTGGCTGCAGACATATACTGTCGAAAGAGAAAAGAAAATATTCTTCCTTCCTGTTTTGGGACTCATGGATTGGGTCGGTATTTCTTTCCTTCGTAGATAGTCTTGTGAGGATGGTTGGGTTGGTATTCTTTGACCACGTAGTGGCCTTGATTATCTTGGCAGGTTTGCGCAGTTGATTTCTATCACTGCAGCGTGGTTCTGAACTCTGAGTTCGAGTCTTGGTGTTCATAGCTTTGTTGTGCTTCCATTTAACTAAAAGGTTTGTTGGTTTAGTTAGTTTCAGTTGTTGTCTTGAGGATAGTTGTTTAGCTTTGATTGTCATGTAAGGTGTTTATTTTTGAAGGATTGTAACTTCGGCCTTTTGTGGACTTTGGATTGATGCTTGCGGTTAATTAGGTGAACAGGTGCGCCGGGTGGTTCTCAAAAGATAGTTATCTGGTGTTTGCTCGAAAACACGATAAGCTAGGTCCCTTGTAGGACGCAGCGAAGGGTCTCGTAGAGACAGGTAGTGAGCATCACCGATGGTTGGTTCGTATAGTGGCATTGGCAATCCTGTGCACCAAGTTTTGGACTTGATGGCGAGTTTATTGGTTTAGTCGAACCAGTTTTATTTGAGCAAGCGAGCGAATTGTCGGAGCTCAATTTAGTTTTGTCAGCCTTCGACCTTGTTGGTCAGGTGAAAGGTGAGTTTGTGGGACCTTAGGACAGAATGTCAAAGGGGCTTTCCGTAGATGTGGAATTGACTTCGCAGTTGCCATGATCGGTTATGGGAGGACTGTAGCTTCAAGAGGTGTTTCTACGACTCGAGTTTTGGGAGAACGTTTGTTTTTCCGCTCGTGAGTGAGCAATGTTGAATTTTTGTTGGCTTAGTCGGAATATATTTTGCTCCGATCCAGGTATTTAAACTCCAAGTTTGGTGGTGTTGCGTAGTGATTCTTTTCTGTGAACCTTAGGACATGTGGTCGAGTCGGTTGAGGCTTTTTCGGACCAAGGTTTACAGGATGTTGTTGATCACGCGGTGTGTTTATGGTCCGCAGACTTTGGGATTTGCGTACGTGTCCCTCGATGCTCCTGTTCTTGTAGAACGCAGTTTATTCTCCCCTTTTCAGAGGTTTGTCTGTCAATTCTTAGAATTTGTTGACTGGGATCAGTATCCAAAGGTGTTACGCGTGGGGGCAATGTCAAGAGTTTGATTACTGTGTGGGTACGTGGTTTCAAGTTTCGATGGACGAAACTTCTTTTTAAGGGGGGGTGATGTAAGGGACTTTGAGATTTCTGACAGTGAATAAAACTCTCTGTTTGATATGTTTATGTGTGTAATTTAATTACATTAAGCCCTCGTCAAGTTTCAGGGAAAACTGAGTAATATGGAAGGAAGATACGCGATTTTTAGTTTTCACCTTTAAAGTGAATAGTAACTCGGTTTCCGGAAAGTACGGCAGTACGTTGAGCTTCTTGGTGCGTTATCGGACTCCGTCTATATCGGTCCAATAGCTCGTTTCGACCGGACCAAGCTGTTCTGGAAAATTAGTGCGCTTGACGGATTTTTGATAGTTTCGACGCACGGATTTCGGAGAAATCCAAATACATGTTTTATATGTTCATTTGTGTGTTTGCATTCTTTATTGAAGAAGGTTGGAGTTTGTATGTGAATCCCGTGATCGATCGAGAGCGAACGAAAGTGTAGCTTTGTTGTCTCTGAGTGCTGATTGCACTGGTGCGATCACGTTCGCAAATCTGAACGGACAGATCTGCAGAGAATTTGCACGGCTTGAGATCGAGGAAGAGCGATCGGTGTGGGGAAAACGGTATTTTTGCATTAAGTCTGCACAATTTTATTACGAATTCGAATGAGGATCAAACGCTGGAGGTGCGTACCACGCGATTTACTCGTGCTTGTGAAGGTTTTGAGTTGGAATTAACCGGTCGGAGGGATTTGTGCAAGCGGGCTTTGTATATTTATTGTCTTTAGGGTTTCTATGCAACGACCCTAGTTTCGGCCGACCTAGTCTTCCAGCTATGCGTAGGTAGACTCAGCAGGCTCTTACCCTGGCCGTGCTCGCGCCGGACCCGGCGTGCGACTCGATGCCGCCGGAAAACTCTAAATGGCGGTCATCTCATTCTCCACCCTCTCGGCCCGCGTTACTCAGGGAAACGCCCGAAGCGAGATCCTTCACCCTAGTGGCCAGAGATGTTACCTCCGGCGCGACCTCGCACGCCCCCGCCGTCGGCACGCGCGGCCGACGCCGCCGAGAAGCACACCTGTCCCTGCGTCACCTGGCTTATCACCCAGGCCCTGAGTCTGTGTGATCTTGCATCGCGCGCCGCCACCGGCTCCCCGTGGCCGCGCCGGCCTCTAGAACCTCCGGCGACTTCGGGTGCCTCACCGTCGTTCCCCGGCGCTGGCCGGTCGATGCGTGCACCCTGCGGCCGCCCAGAGCTTGACATGCGGGGCTGAGGCAGAAGCACCTCGGGCACCGCAGACAGCACCGCCACGGTAGTGATGCACCATGACCCCTTCGGCCCCGGCGACGGATCGCCGTCGCCCCGACTCCTCCGGTCGCCGCAAGTGGCCCGTCGCCGCCGCTACCCTCCCCCTGCGGGCGGCCAGTTCTGTTGCAGGCCGAGCCACACCCAGCCACCGCGCGCTGCCCTACGCCGGGCTGGCGTGAGCATAGGCTCCGCCTGGTCGGCCGCACTCGTCGCGCGCCGGCCTCCCTGTCGCCGGAGCTCCCTGTTTGGCGGATCTGGGTCAGTCCCTTCTCCTAGGATTCAGGTGGGACTTTAAGGCATCAATGACCGCCGTCTGTCGCTGCCTCCGTCGTCCTGACGCGCCGAGCCCCGGCCTCATCTGGACTTGGATGTACCCCCCTATGCGCCTGCCGTGTCCGGCGCGGCCGGCCACCCGAGCCCTGCTAGCTCCGGGTAAGACTATTTTTAGATTCCAGCACAGTAGCTTAGCTTTCCGGCCACCTTCCCGGTGTTCGAACGACTCCCCGAACGCCAGGAGGTGAGGCACGGTGATCATTGGGTTGTGCTTGAACACGATTGCTCACTCTGTGAGGGGTTACGGGATGCCGGTATAGCGGGTTTAGGTAAGATTTCATGATCAACCGCCCTGCGCGGGCGTTTTTGTTTTCGTCTGAAACGATCGCGCCGCAATCCGTGCGCGCGCGTGTTAGACGGCGGCAGTTGCTCCGAATGGTGAGCACGGGCCTCAGGCATGCTGAAACTCTTAGCGAGCAAGGTGTGAGTCACCCTTCGTTGATCCCTGGTCTTGCTTATACGGACTAGTCGGAGCATGAAATACATTAAAATGGATGTGGATTTCATGTATCGTTAGGAATTGTATGCCGTTCGCTTTGTTGTAGCTGTTGTTGGCGGCAGGTGGGCTGGGCCTAATGGACTGGATTGTCAAGGCCCGACCCTTTGCGAGATCGAAATGCATTTCGGTGGTTTTTCGCGAAAAATCCGCCGAGCGGAACGCAGGGTTCGGTTCGGAATTTATTTCGACGATGCTTTGTGAGCTATTGTGTAGTCGCTGAGCCTTGTTGGGGTCACATTCATCACATTGTGAGGTTCGGTAGATTGATGGTAGTGCAGCGAGGTGGATTCAGTGTCGAAATAAGAACTGTCCGGGAACCCGAGATTCGCACAAATTATCGGCGAATAATTGTGTAGGGGGTGTTATCTTGTGTGTTACTACCAAAAACTCCAAATTGGAGTGTTGGGGCAACAGGTGAATCGTGCACGAGTCGGTGAGTTCGGGAACTTAAGTGGAATCCCGACTGGCGGTGGTGTGTTTCGGGACTTCGGTGAGTTACGATGCATCGGTTTTTGGGAAACGATACGGGGTTCTGTGTGGTGGTTTGTGGACGTGTATGTTCAAGTGGTGGGTTGGTTTACTGAACCCGTGCGGATTCGTTAGGTGCACGGTCGACTTGTGAGTACGACAGTGTTCCGAGCGCAGAGTGACAGGTGGGTACTTCGTCCGAAGATGTCCGGTACAGTGGGTGCACGCTCAGGTGATATTTTTCGCTATCCCTATTCTTCTGTGCTATTTTTCGTATTATATATTGGAGCTTGCATCCCGTCGTTTTATTATTACTATAATATATTGTTTCGTATGTATTAGTTATGTGTAGGAGTAGAGTAATTATCCACTTGCTGATATCGGTAGACCTGATTGGTCTGTTTCTCGTACTTTTGTTCGGTGACCTTTGATGTGTCGGTTTCAGTAACTTTTCGTTTTTTTTTTCGAGTGACCTATGATCGGGATGCTTTTATCTTATATCTGTTGACCTGGTGATTGGTCGGTTGTTGCTTTATTGTATTGGGTTGGTCTTTCTTGAATTCTGTTGTTCGATGACCTTTGATGTCGGTGTACCCTGAGGGAGTAGGATTGTTCGGCTAGGTGCTGACGGTTTAGTTCTGCGACTATATCATTACACTCCTGTGACCTATCGGTCGGTTTTGCGTTCGTACTTTAGTGAACTCGATTCAGTATCTTAATTTTATTCTTTTTATTTACTCTGCTCTGGTTGTTCTATGTGTGTATCCTGTATGGAGTAGATAAGATGGCAATTCGATTGATATATACTTGTGACCTGGTTGGTCGGTTTCTCCTGTTTGCAATCGGTGACACTGTTTGGTCAGGTTGTTTACTTTCGATATTGACCTATCATCGGTCGGATTTCACGTTGTTACTTGATGGACCTAACGGTCGGTATGCCCAGAGGGCAGTGATTGTCGGCTGATTGCACGGTTGAGCTATTGGAATATGTTCGCATTGATCGGCCACAGTCGAGTGATTTTCACGTTACACCAGCGCGGTTGATCCCCGCCAGGAGGGTGTTCTTATTTCGAAAAGTGCGTCGTACATGACCCGTGAGAGCAGCGGTGTTCTCTTTGTAGCTAGGGTTACATGCAGGGTGTGAGCAGATAGTGGCTTTTTCCTGAGGTCCTTAGCCCGGACACGGCGGTTTAGATTGGTTACTTTTGGGGACTTCGTCGCGGTATGACGGCATATAGCTTATAGTATGCCGGTTGTTTGCAGTATGTACTTCCAAGTTCTTTTCTTTACAGTTGTTTGCTTACATTAGTATTGATATCCTGATTGTATGCATGAGTTGTACTTACAGTAGCGGTAGTTGTGTTATTCATATTATATATTCTCGTATCAGTCCATTATAGTTGATAGTGTTATTTTACTTACCATATTGTTTGGTTATCTCTTCTGATTCGGGTGATGTACTCCTCGCCGTCTTTCGGCTTGCGGTACCCACTGGGAGGGGAGACATGTTTACTGTTCTCACCGTCCCCACCATTTTTCACGGTATCGTGGGCGTTGAGTAGTTGGGACGCAGACGTGAGGTACGTGTGTAAGCGGTTCGATAGAGCTTCCGACCAGGTTATTTTCGATTTAGCTATTACCTTTTATTTATGTGGCATATTTATAGCTAGTCGGTCTACATGTGTTTCAGTTTTGTTTTATTAATTGAAATATCTAAGTTTTCGTGGTTTGGGAATGTAATAGGAATTGTGATTTCTTTGAATAAAAGGTTTTTACACTCGTCGGTAGCGTTTCTTAAAAGAATAAGGTTTCCGTGTAGGGACAGTTTTCAAAGAATTTTTGTGATTTTCTATTTAAACATCTGAATGTAAAACTGTTGATGTGATTGATGTATGTATGAATGTTATAGTTATCTTATATTCATCTGTTGTGGTTGTATCCTGGTCTTGTACTGTGTAATTTTGATCAGACGCCGTGCAAATAATAGGCGGAGCTTGCTCCTGTGACAGTGGATTCCTGTATTGTGGCTGGAATCTGGCATACCTGGGGTCGGTTTTCAAAAAGAAAAAAAATATTCAGTCGTCTTTCGCTTTGTTTTAAACGTGAAAAGGACCCCGGGGCGTGACAGTTTTGTTGTGAACTACCTTGGGTTTATTAATTATCTAGGAATTAAACTATATATGAGGATTCATATTTTATTTTTTTTATTATTGTTCAAAATAATCTGTCTTATATAACTTATATTGTTCAATATTTATGCGAATAATTGACGGGAAGGGCCATCCAATTTGCAAAGACATTCCTAGAGATATTGTTAAGTAGATCCGTAAACAGGACATTGTGAGAAAGTATTCTCAAATATGTTTCATATTTAATAATTTTTTAAATTTTTTAATTCTTTGGAGACCAAAATCAGAACTTTAGTTCTTTTTGATTCAATCTTAAAATAATTTTAAAAATGGAATCTAAATTTTTATATTGTTGGAATGCTAATGTGCCATCTCCCGCAATCCTACGTGGTCCGCGGGCGGGTACTTCATGGGGACGGCTGAGGGAGCTGAGGGAGGAGAAGGGTATGGACCCCTCTTCCTCTTTGTTGAATCAATTATATATATATAATATATATATAATATAATATATATATATATATATATATATAATATATATATATAATAATATATAATATATC
>NC_033625.1:6672578-6774202 GCF_001540865.1 Ananas comosus
TGGGAAAGAAGAAGAAGAAGAAGAAGAAGAAGAAGAAAAAGAAGAAGAAGAAGAAGAAGAAGAAGAAGAGAGGAAACTGAGAGATGAGAACAATAATGAGGGAAATAGTGTTATTATATATATATATATATATATATATATATATATATATATATATATATATATTTCCCATACAGAGAAATAAATGATTATTATACAAGAAATAAACAATATATCTTCTTAGAAAATTAATTAAGAACAAAAGTATAATGTTTGTAAATATTAATGATATATTTAAGCTAAAAGTAAAAGAACCAATATTATTAAAAGGAACTATAAAGCAAACTTCTTGCCACTATTTATTTTGAAATTAACCCTTAATGATTTTTTATTTAAAATGTTCAGTGGATTGATGATATATTGAGAGCTCCAAAGTAATAGTCTATTTTTATTTTTTTTAATATTTTTCCTTAAAATCGAGTTTTTCTAAAATTTAGTTGTGGACCCTCTGTGGTTAATTTGTCTTTCTTTAGGGTTATAACTATATTTTATTAACTTTATTCCTTAAAATCGAGCTCTTAATTAATTTTTGTATTTTTTTACAAAATAAAATATTTAACTAGATATTTTTATTTCTAAATTACGTTGTCAATTATTAGTTGGATTTAGTTCGTATTATTTGTTTTTTAGATGGATCGTATATTTGGAAGGGCTATAATTTTCTAAGAAATACTAAATTTAGAACTGGGGTTGACAAATGAGCGAGCCAAGCTTGTGTTCGGTTCGCTCGAGATCGATTCAAAATTAAATGAGCTGAGCTTGAATAGAAAATAAAACTCGAAATATATTTCAAGCTGGGCTTGAGTATATAATATGTATATTAATTATATGTGCATAGAGTTTAAGTTATTGGGCATATTTGTTGGCCCACAAAATCAAAACAACAAAACCTTACTCTTAAGTATTCTCTGTCCCTCTCTTTCACTTGCTTATAATGTCGCTTTACCTAAATTATTTTCTTAATATTATAATATCGTATTTCATGCATTTATTTTGTATATTAAATTACTAGACATATTTTTCGTATTAAATTTAAGATAATATTTATAAAATTAAACTATAAATTATATGATTTAAGAATTTCAAGCAGCTCATTTAGGGCTCAAGCTCGCTCGACTCGAAGTTAGGCTTGCTCGAGCTTGGCTTGAATTAATTTCAGCCGAACTTGAGCCTAAATTTAGGCTCGAAATTAATTTCAAGCCAAGCTTGAGCTGAGATAAGCTCGCTCAAGCTCGACTCGTTTCCGGTTTCCACCCCTATTTAGAACTAAGAAGAGGTATAATCTTATAATCCTTCATCCTAGTGCTATAATCTTATAACCTTTTTTGTGAGGGTTACAATTTTTTGGCGAATGCTAAATTTAGAACCAAAAAGGACTATAATCTTATAATCCTTGTTCCTAGGGCCTCCTAAAATTTAGTGAACTATTAAATGGTCCTAATGATGGTGTTGTTGGATTCCTAAAAATGGTGCTATAGAATCCCTGGGTTATTTTTAAGGGTAATATCAGATATCCAATGGAAAATAATTGGTCCTAATGATGGTGTTGTAGGATTCCTAACAATGGTGTTATAGGATCCTTGGGTTATTTTTAAGGATGATATCAGATCTCCAGCTCACTTCGCACTGTAATTCTAGCACTCCCTGCAGGCTACTGCCAAAAGTTTTTTTTGTCTACTCATTTTATCATTTGTTTAATTAAAAATAAAAAAAACAAAGGTTAGCAAATCCTAAAGATTAAACTTTACAACCTTTAGACGAGGGATTGTAGAGTTCATAATTTGGTTGTAGACTATGCTTTTTTCCTTTTTATTTTTTAGTGTCAATGTCACCAAAGTCCGAACGCCCTAAATAATATTTAAAAAAAGCACGTTTCCTGCACAAGCCATCCCGTACAACTTGTGGCATATATAAAAGAGAGAAATCATTGCCAGGTCAATTTTACTAGACCCAATAAATCAAACCGCAGGTTGGTAGAAGCTATGTTATTGACTCCTTTCACCAGGTGGCGAATCCATTTTTTGTTAGTAGCTGTGTGTCGCATTCCAACTGGATGGATATACGGATGACCGAGTAGACGAGATGATTTTACATCTTGTTTGATATACTTGGAGAGGAGAGAGGGGATGGGTCGATTCTTAGGCTGCTAATGCAATTATAGGGGACCTACTTTAGATTAGAGGTTGTAGATACTCTCGTGGGCCTACCACGTTCAAAGTGGATGTGAAGATTCAAGGTCGAAGATACTCTTCCATTTCTTTTCATCTTGTCTTGAGCATTAAAAATTTGTCCACTTCTTTGCTCTTGAAAATTATTTGCCCTTGTCTGAAAGAAAACTTGACTCAACGCAATCTGGTTACTTTTTTTTTTTCCTTTTGTTTTTTCTTTTAAAAAGTCATAGGCTTGCATGCACCAGCATATTCAAGCTCCTAAGTGTAACTTGAATATGAAATCCGTAAGTTTTTGAAGGATGCCAGCCCTACAGTTATTCTACATAGGATTTACAACATCTAATCAAATATTTTCATATTGCATAAAGATACATATTATATTTCCAACATCATTTGACTATGAAATCTCTCTTTTACATCTGATTAGACCTTCTTCTATCCTGTGTGGCATAATATGATTGGCTTGTGGTATATTATATGTGGTGTAACTATTACAACAAATACTTCCTTTTCCTTTAGATCACTGTTCTTATGTATTAAAGATCAATGATATTGACATACATAATCTAGAGGTATTACTTTGATTTATGCATGTATTTCAAGGTGCCATGAATTTGCTAATACTTCTATAATATTGTATAATAACCTGCTATGGAATCCAAAGGATTTCGCGTATGCATTGGGTGGAAATTTTTGGAAGTGCTGTTCCATTTTTTAAGTAGAATATTGTTTTCATAAGCTATTGCTTTATTAGTATACATAGTATTAAAGTCTTTGACTGGTTCATACATATAAGTTAAGAGCGTTATATGTATTAGCCAATATTTCAACAATTATTAAAAACAATATTCTTGAGAACTTCTTAATTTAATTCCACGTGCTAAATTTACACCAGTTGGTTTACATTATTGTATTTTATGTTGACAGTGCATCATTGGCATCCCTGACCCGGGAGAATGGTCCCAATGTGGTGAAAGGTGATCCAGCAAGAAAGGGTGAGACCACACCCAAAGTAAGCTCAGCGCACTACCACCGCTTCGTGCCCAACCTCAATGTCACCGACAGTTACCTCAAGTTCACCCATTTCCTCCACAACCTCTCCCCTGCTGGTATGCTTGCTTCTTTTATCTTATTATTGCAGCTTCCAATCATTATGTTTAGTTGGTAACATTGTATCCTCTCCCCTGCTGCTATGCATGGCTCTTTTATCTTATTATCGCAGCTTCCAATCATTATGTTTAGTTGGTAACATATGTAGAGTTGTAGACCCCTTTACTACATGAGAAATTTTTGCCAACAACCCCAAAGATGCATCTGTACTACGCGTGCACTGCATACACTGTATCCTGCTGTCCCCTCATTATATCTCATGCTTCAATTTCCACCATTTATTATTCACAACGAATTATTTGTGGTGGTTGGATGGCGGAGATTGTAGTATGAGATATGATGGGGGTTTGGACGATTGTGGAAGTTATGGACGCAAAAAACAGTTTCCTCTCAACTATGGGCTATGTTGACCCCAGAATATCTTGGATCTGACAACCCCTCTACATTCAGCTTTTTGATTTTCTGTAATTCAGTCTGTTGAGTTCAGAACTTTGTTTAAATCAATAGCTTATCTATTCGACAGAAGAGCTAATAGGATCATTAAATTTGATAGTATCATTGTTTAATTTATTGAATAATCAATTTTCTTAGTTAAAATCTCAGGTGTCTTCTCTGAAAAAGGGCAAAAAAATCTTGGGTGGAAGTTGGGGGTTATCGATCAGAAAATACTGAAATCCCTTGGGCCTATTTTGATATGTACTATAGTTGAGAGCATCGCCGTAAACTTTTACAGTTTTGCTAGGATGTTACTCACCATTAATGTCCTTATATATATCCATGTGCATGTAGAATTGTACGAGCAAGCCATTAGGTATGAGAAGGGTTCATTCATTACGTCCACTGGTGCATTGGCGACCTTGTCGGGAGCCAAGACGGGTCGTTCTCCGCGGGACAGACGAATCGTGAAAGATGACGCCACCACCGCCCTCGAGCTCTGGTGGGGAAAGTAAGAATTCTCACTCTCACCTTTTTTTTCTGAAATTATTGTTCTCGTTTGAAATTTTATTCATGTCTTTAAATCTTCAATCTTCTTTTTTGACCTGTATTTGTGTAGGGGCTCACCAAACATTGAGATGGATGAGCACACATTTCTCGTCAACCGAGAGAGGGCCGTTGATTATTTGAAGTCTCTGGAGAAGGTACTAGCATTGCCCTGTATGCCACCCTATCTTACTGTCCATCTATTGTCCAACATTATCTAGGAAATTAGGTCTTTAATCTTTTGTATGTTACTAGTTGATTTCTAGTACAAATCTAATGTTATTATTCCTATTACAGTTAGGAGAAAAGAAAACAAAATATTGTGGCTTGGAAATTCCTTAATCATGTAGAGTATAAATAACTAAAACACTGTTATTTGTTAGATTATGCTGTTAAAAAAGTTCTTTTAGGTCTCACCAAGAGATTCTGAATGAAATTGTTGGAGACTCGTAGTGTCATTTAATTCAAATCCGCTAGGTGGGATCATGGTCAAAATTGGCCTACACACACGGGGGAGTGTGAGTATCAATGATTAGGTTACTCTTTATCTTTCTTCTTTCAAAAGAAAGAAAAAAAAAACTTTGTTGGTAGTGACTAAGGACCCACTAATCAAATATTAACTAGAGAATCAAGATACTCGTTTCTTTAAGCTTAAGTCGATAGAAATAATGGTTGTTTCATCAATCCTAACTATGATGTAGTATGGTCTAAACATACATCTCCGTCAGTGGACCTATTCTCTTGTAATTTATGGCCTATTGATTTCACTGTCACATGCCCTTAGGTAAGACGCAGCTCAATGACATATGCCTCCAAAATTCATGATTAGCATGAAAATTCAGCATACCTCGTCAAACCTCAGTCATTCTTTCAATATACGTTGGCCTTGGTGTATGTTTCTAATTGAAATTGTGTATATTGATAAATGACTATTCTACACGTTTGAATAGTGGTCCTGATTAATATGCTTGTCCTCTTAAGTTCCTGGCATTTTCTTCACGTGTGCTTCCCTCCCATTCATCATCCCCATTTAGATTCGCTCCATCACGACAAATTTCCATGCTTGTAAGATTTGTATAGTGTGCACCGGTGTCTTGAAAGACTATTTTGCTACTATGCTATTGCTCTTCTCATCGATTCCAGATGTTATGGGTATTCAAACATGATATAAAGTCAAGCAAAGCTCTCCCTCTTCTCTTTTTTAGGTGTATGTAAATGATCAATTCCTGAACTGGGATCCCGAGAACAGGATCAAAGTCCGGATTGTCTCCGCAAGGGCGTATCACTCACTCTTCATGCATAACATGTAAGCATTTATATTAAAACTTTTAAATTAATTCTCCAGCCCTGGCTCAGTACCGTTTCCCAGATAAGTCCATCTTGACGTTGCCTACATTATATTAACTAAAAATATTAGTTAAAATAGTAAAACTCCTCTTGCCTTCTGAGACAGTGGGGATCAATATCTTGAGACTTGAGTGAAATACTTGGTACACATAGCTGTTGTATGTACATACGATAACTGCGTGGGTGACAGGTGTATCCGGCCCACGCCTGAAGAGCTAGAGGACTTCGGCGATCCGGACTTCACAATATACAATGCGGGCCAGTTCCCGTGTAATCGTTACACACACTACATGACCTCCTCGACCAGCATAGACGTTAACCTTGCGAGGAGGGAAATGGTTATCCTCGGCACACAGTATGCGGGGGAGATGAAGAAGGGTCTTTTCAGTGTGATGCACTATCTCATGCCTAAAAGAGGAATCCTCTCGTTGCACTCTGGATGCAATATGGGCAAGGATGGTGACGTGGCACTCTTCTTTGGTTTATCAGGTAAGTTGAAATACGAAATGGATCAACAGATTGTGGTGCCCGTACCCGCCTGCCCACCTGCATCCACACTTTTTCTTTTGCCCTCTTGGAATTAAATCCTATTGATTAGTAGTACCTCGATAATGAGTATATGAATGGTGATGCTATAATCTTTTACCATACTTCTGTTATGTCTGAAACTTCCCTTCTTGTATATCTTTTCCAGGTACTGGAAAGACCACACTGTCCACAGACCATAATAGACTCTTAATCGGCGATGATGAGCATTGTTGGAGTGACAATGGTGTTTCGAACATTGAGGGTGGTTGTTATGCAAAATGCATTGACCTGTCCCGGGAAAAGGAGCCTGATATCTGGAATGCCATTAAATTTGGAACTGGTGATTAAGTTGCTCTTTTGCTCTGTGTACCTCCTTTTGAATTAATTCCCTACTGGCTATCATTCAGATCCCTTTATGTACTTTTTGGTTGTCATTCAGTGTTGGAGAATGTGGTTTTCGATGAGCACACTCGTGAAGTGGATTACACGGATAAATCTGTCACAGGTAACACATTTAGATTCATCTCGAGATGAAGATCTTATTCATGATCTTGGAAGCTAATGAATTCTCTCAAAGATGCTGTAGATGTTATTGAAGCGTAAGAGTAATTTGTGTTTAACATGCAGAGAACACCCGGGCAGCTTATCCTATAGAGTTCATCCCTAACGCAAAGATGCCCTGTGTTGGGCCTCATCCTAGGAATGTTATTCTCTTAGCATGCGATGCCTTTGGCGTCCTACCACCTGTTAGCAAGCTGAATTTGCCTCAGACTATGTACCATTTCATCAGTGGCTACACTGCTCTGGTACACAGAAACACTCATTATGTTTAACCCTTGAAATCTATTTTATTGAAACTTAATCGGATCGGAGAAGAGTGTCAAAGCTGTTTGATTTATCTGTTGTGTTGGTCATGGAAAATATGTAGGTGGCTGGCACAGAGGATGGTATTAAGGAGCCGCAGGCTACTTTCTCAGCTTGCTTTGGGGCGGCATTCATTATGCTGCACCCTACCAGGTATGCGGCCATGCTTGCCGAGAAGATGCAGAAGTATGGTGCAACAGGATGGCTCGTCAACACTGGCTGGTCTGGTGGAAGGTACCCATTTTAGATTTTGGCACGAGTAAAGGATTTCAGAATTGTTTTAAAAATTAGTCCTGGAATTTTGGCTCTGTTTGAGTTGTGTTCTGGGAGATTCAGAAACAATTTAATTTCTGCAGTTTGATCTTTGTGATGACGATAGTAGTTCTATGTGCCTACGGTTTGAAAACGATGCAAAGCAGGCGTCATCGTTTTAGTCTGTAGGCATGACAACTTTTTGGAGGTTTCAGTTTTATGATGACGCAGCTCTTCCACCCCCACCCCCCCTCGGTTCAAAAAATGTGCAGCTTTTCTTGATTGTAGGTGAAGGGTAGAGCTAGGGATGTACTGTGGGCTGCGCCGGGCCGGCATGGCCCACATTTACCCGGGCCGAAATGGGCCGGAGAAATAGGCCTATCTCCCAAGGGTCTGTCATAGCAGACCAAGCAGACCCTTGGGAGAGCCCCAAAGCCTAAACCCAACTCGGCACCTGTTTGGTTCGGGGTTAAGAGGTGGAATAACCCCTTGATCCCGAAGTTATTCCCAAACACCTAATTTGGGGAGTGGGGTTACCTAACCCAACCCCACCCCACTACTCCAATCAAACAAAACACTATTTTATCCACTATCCTTCTTATCTTATCTACTCCAATCAAATACTATTTTATCTATAGCTGGACTAAATCCAATTCTCAATCAAACACAAAATTACTCTAACCCCACCTTAACCCTGAACTTAACTCTATCCCTGGAATAACAAGTTTTTACTTTAACCTTGAACCAAACGGTGGAGCATTGGGAGTTGGGGTGGTGCAGGGGGCCTTGGGAGTTGGATACAACTCAACTCTCTGCCCGGGCCCAGCTCGGGAGGCACGGGCCGGGCCGGGCTGTGTCTGGCCAGGGCATCCCCTCAAGCCCGGCACAAGTGCTATGGTGCTCGTGCCATGCTTGGCCCGGCCCACTCTTGTGCTGGGCCGACCGGCCCGTTTGACACCCCTAGGTAGAGCTCAGTTGTTATGTAGAACAAATTTTAGCTACTTTAATTATTTTAATTAAATTTGTACGCAGTTTAGTGGAATCAGGATGAAATTTTTTGGGGACCAACATTTGCAAATAACCCCCGAATCTAATTGTTGTTAGTTGTTATCTTTTTTGACATGCACTATTCTCGCTTTCTTTTGTTCCAGGTATGGTGTGGGCAAGCGGATCAAGCTGCAGTACACGAGGAAGATCATTGATGCCATTCACTCTGGCAAACTTCTCAAAGCCAACTACAAGAAAACTGATGTGTTTGGGCTGGAGATACCAACTGAGCTGGAAGGAGTGCCGTCAGAGATTCTCGACCCGATAAACACTGTAAGATGGCCTTTTCAAGAATGTATCTTCCAACAGGTAATTTTCTTGTGGTGTATGATGTGGGTGTTTGTTGGTTGTTATGATGATAGTGGGAGGACAAGGCAGAATATCGGGAGATGCTGCTGAAGCTGGCGGGGCTGTTCAAGAAGAACTTTGAGGTGTTCGCGACCTACAAGATTGGCAAGGATGGCACGCTCACCGATGAGATCCTCGCTGCTGGCCCAAACTTGTGAGGCGTCAATCCTCATCAAAATTAAGCGGAAGGAGAGGGTGAGGCATAAAAAGTGGGAGGAGGAAGAAATCTAGCGGTTGAAAGTGTGATATGGTAATATGTAGGGGAGTAGCGTATGTTTGTTTCATCTGCAATGTCAATTTGGTTGGTTTATATATTTATGCTAAATTAGGATCAACAAATGCTGCGTGGGGTATGGTATATGTTATATATGAAATCAATGCAAGTTCGGTGTTAATCATAATCATCTCTCTCTGTCCATTCTGCGTCAGGCTAATTCTAGTGCGTCTGCTAAATAAGACTCGGGATTTCGGACCTGCACACTCTTTGGTCCACAGAATTATTCTCTTTGCAATGTATCAAGACCCCCACAGCTATTTTGAAATGATTCCAGAAAATTATTTTTCTATTTAATATCTACTCAACTTTTATTTTATTTTACTTCAGGTTATTTGCGATTTATTTTAATAACTTTATGAAAGGTGTTTCAGAAGCTATTCATCATTTATTACTTTTTACTCACTTGAGGTAGTTGAAGTCAGTCACAAAGTTGAGGGGCTTATTAACCCACCCATAGTTTTATGCTCAAAGTTGTTGCCTGCAGACATTATCTGCAGCAAGTCTCAACACAAAAACTTTACACAAATTATACGGGGGAACAAAGAAAAAGAAAAGAAAAGAAAAAAGATGAGGAGGAAAGCATACAAATGAGCCATTTATGCTCTACCTGATGCTAGAGCAAAACATCGACACACAAACACACACATTTGAGGGACGGTTCATTCTATACAGGAGGCCCTCCTCAGAATGCTAAACTAAACATTTCACTAGGACGTGTACTAGAATCCTTATATAGAAAACGAGGGGAAAATTGCAATGTTAGTAAAGTCAACCTACTGGTCAATAACAGCTTGACGAACTGCTTAAGGTGTCTTCTCAAACACCGATAAATCCTCTGCTATGCTTCTCAAACACCGATAAATCCTCTGCGCTGTTTTCATTTTCCGTGGTATTCCTACCCACAGAATGCAGTTCCATCTCCTCTGGCAACGGTTCGGACTTTGTTATTGATTGTTCATGTTCTCTTTGGTTCTCCTCAAGAGGATGAGGTGATGATTTAGTTACAGTGACTCCTTTGGCTTTGATCTTGGCCTCAATGGCCCTGATCAAAGATGCTGCGGCCTTGGGAGGAACGACACGTGCCCCACATGCAATGGCAGTGGCATGAACTAAAGGGTTGGGCCCTCTATATTGGTCGGAGTGACCAGATGGAGCTAGATTCTGCGATTGCGAGACAGGTTGTTCTGCAGGGCAAGAAGAGAGAGGGAGTGCTTCGACAGGAGTAGCCACAAGTGTGTAAGACCTGCCTGGTGTCGCTGCTGATTCACCCACATTAAAAATAAATAATAATAATAAGTAGAGCCGTTAAGTAATTGCTGAAAGCAGATGGTGAGAAATAGAGAGACGCATATTATGCATAATGCAGGTTCCATAAACTGAGAAAGTCGTGATAGTACATCTACGATAGTATAGCACATGCACGCTCAAGTACCTTTGATAAAACTACTACTTTCTTACAGGTTCTTTAGAAATATCACGTTTTCCCCATTTTCAAGAATAGGTAACAGTGCATCATCCTTTAATGACCCTTCTTGGCTCGGTTTCCTAGATTGATGAAAATAAAGCAAAACAAGATCATGGTACATGCATGCAGTTATACTGCAGTTTGAAAAATAAAAAACTCTTGATAATGATTTAGTCATAAACAAGTATTTACATCCGTAACATGCCTTTTCCAGGTATTTTCTCATCAAACAGAAATATTTCTTTTTCCACCAAAATTTTAGGCACTATATAGGGTAAGTTGAACTTACTGTGAATTTACATTGATTACTTGGATAATGTTCTCAATCCTAGTCAAAAAAATGTTCTCACTCCCACAATATCATTGCAGCAAATAAGACTAAAAGACCTAATTCTTTGGACATTAATCTGAGTAGGCAAGCAAAACAATTTTAACCGGGTTAGAACTAGTCTGACAAGTGACAAAGTAGGCAAACTTCTAAATTAACGGTTTGATAAACTGGGAGAACTAATTTTAACTCTGCTGTATCAAATAACAACAATTGTCTAGATTTGCCACTCCTATACCGAGCAGATTTTTCTTTCCCCCTCAAATCTTGATCACCAAAAGCTTAGTAGTGTAAATGAAATATAGAAGAACCAAGGACAAAGTTGCTGCCTTACTCGTGAATTTTAAAATAAACTTGAAAGGAACATAGGTTAAAAGTCATGGCGGTAAGTAATGTTTTATCTTCAAAGCTTGACATTCATAAAGAGTTTTGAGAACCAACAGAATGGTATCCAGTAGACATTTAGTGGAAGTTTTCAAACACTCGGCTCATTCTGATATCTGCCATTCTGTGCTCAACATTACAGCTTCAAGTAAAACTACCACAAGACAAGTAAATTCTAAAATCCAACATTCATATATCCTCACAGAACTTGAAACAGTTACTACATGCGCATGGCATACAAAGATTACAAGTAAATTTAATAAAGTGAAGTTTATTAACTTATAGTATTAAAATGGGACAAAAAGGATAAGGATGGTAACCTGCACAAGCTGTTGGTAAGCTTCCCATAACAGGCATATACAGTGTGACTGGAAGTGCAGGAACAGCCACCATATTTGCTTTTGAAGGTCCAGAAATGCTTCTGTCGCTACACTGTATTATGCTGATTTGGCCATCGCCGACCTCCTGCAAATGTCAAAAAAAAAGATTTTTGTTTATTTAAAAAAAAGGCAATGCTCGTAGATGTAATGACTAGAAATAGGTTTTGTAAAGAAAAAAAAAATAATCAAGGAAAAGAAGACCATGGAGAGGACTTTTTAGAGCCTGAAATAGCAAGTTACTAAGAGGTCTCTGAGATTATTTGTAGTATAAAGGTTAATGACTACTTGCAACAATTAAGACTAATCACAAGCGGATTTCTAGTGATAATGTTGAAATAAGCGTAATAAGCAATTTATTTGGATAATAATCAGTCAGCATGAAGATAACACATAGATTCAATACTTTACAAGTGTTAGAGGTAGATACCTGAGAATTCTGGGAAGATCCAGATCCATTAACATGCATATCTTTATCAGTTGACTGCACTTCCCTTTTGTTTTCTGTAGGCAAATCCAAATCTTCTGGTCTATCTCCACCTTGCCCTCCTGTAGATGATTGTGACACAGAGATAAATAATTAATTAATTAGCAACAAAGTCAAACAGAGTCTTCAGACCCATTAACTACTAAGGGAAGTGAAATATACCATTTGAAGGAACACTTAGCATCACCGAGCCTTTAGTAGAACAATTAGATGAGCCTGAATTGCCTAAAAAGTTCGATGGGATTAGCACAAGACTGACTGGCTGTTGCTGTAGAAGCTTGAGTTGCTGTTCTGTATTTGCCAGTTGGACCTCATTGGAACATTGTACCTCATTCAAAGATTTTCCTTGTGTCGTGTTAGTAAAGTTACTTCTGTGGGAAACAATAAAAGTATGTTTCCTCAAAATCC
This sequence comes from Ananas comosus, assembly GCF_001540865.1. Lineage (NCBI taxonomy): Eukaryota > Viridiplantae > Streptophyta > Magnoliopsida > Poales > Bromeliaceae > Ananas > Ananas comosus. Next base: position 6,684,992 of record NC_033625.1, read on the forward strand.
CTCTTTTAGCTGCAGAAACCTTCTCCACTGCCTCTTTCAAAGCAGACATGGCAACATTGTAAATTTCTTCTGTCACTGACCCTTCTTGTGCATATTTAATGGCTTCATGACATAACTGATTATAGAGAACTGTTAGAGATTCACGAGAAGCACCACCTTGAGTCCCATAATAACATTCTCCTTCAATTTTTACCCCATTAGGCCCTAGATTGTCATCTAGTGAATTGAATAGTTCTTTTCCAGAGCCAATATCCAACTGACCATAAGGCACTTTCTTTGTAGTTAGTAAATCATGGTTATGCTCCTTCTCGAACTTGGTCACCACCCATTTTCCAGAATTTACCTTCTTGACAATGATCATTGCTTTGCAACCAATTCTTGTTATCATTCTAGGGCGCTTGGCTTTTCCTTCATCTGCACTTATCTCCTTCTTCACCCTCATTTCCCGAAAACCTTCTTTAGAACAAACAATTTGGCGAGAAATAATAGAATTATCACGTCTTGACCGACAATACTTACTTATGCGTGCTCTAAAACCTGTACTTCTAGCATAGTTTATGTAGAACAACTTCGCCGCATCTTCAGAATCAAATTCCATACCCTCAAATGGTTCTTGAAGAGTATCACCTCCAATAAGGTATGGCTTCCCAATCAAATCATGATCAGGCCGAACTGACGTAATCTCGGCTTTTCTTGGTGGCACTGGCCCGTGGTTGTGTTCCTTCACAAATTTGGTAACTACCCATTTGCCAGGTTCAAACTTTTTAACCATAATCATTGCCTTGCAGCCAACCCTAGTGATCGCTCGGTGCCTGTGTCTTTGCTCCTTTAAGAAGCCTTCATGGGCACGCACTTCACGAAAACCCTCTTTGGAACACACTAATCTCCGAGAAATAATAGAGTTGTCCCGCCTAGACCGGGTGTACCTACTGATGCGGATCCTAAAGCCAACATGTCGCGCATACGCACTGTAGAATGCCCTAGCAGCTTCTTCTGATTCAAACTCCATTCCTTCACATGGTTCCATGTCTATGTCACTTTGTGATGCAACTAGTTTACCTCTATCGAGGTCATGTGCAGATGAAGGTTCAATATCGATGGAAACCATGGAAACTTCCGTTTTGGCATCTTCTGACTCAATGTCAGCTTTGGCCTCACTAGTGGTGCTAATTAGTTCACCTTCCATTTCTGACATCCACTGCCATAGAATGCACCAAAATTTAGGAAATAAAAATTATAGATCCACAAAACATGGTTCAAGAGAGAGGCGACATAGTCATCCATGATTATTAATCATTGAATTTGCATATGTAATTAGCTTTGCAAGAACTTGTTGGGTATTACATATTGACAGATAAAATAATAAAAACATCGTTCTCTGGTTGTTTCACATGCTATTAATGCAAGAGTTCCCAAGATTAAATCTCACAAGGCTCCTAATTTGGTTTAATTTTCTCCCGTTTAATTTAAGTCCACATCTTGTGCTCAAATCCCAGACAAGAGAGAGCGAGAGAGAGAGAGAGAGAGAGAGTGGACACAAAGATATGAAAAATACCATTCTCTAATAGCTTAAGCTTTATAGAATAATAGTTTTACATTAAGAACATTTTGCAGTGAAACATAATGTCTACAGCAGATAGGCAGTTTTTCAGAATTAGATGCCAAAATTAAAATAAAATGATGGAAAATTTACAGATTGCAGACCCATAATGCATACTTAAATAATAAATATATCAACATTCCTGGCACGCAGACGCGCTAACATGTTGTAATCCTCCCACTGCATTGCAAGAAGACTAATTAAAAACTCCCTCATTAGGCCGAAATGATTACAACTTCTAAAACTGGTACCAAAAAAAATAAAAGTATGGTTTGCTTTAAATTTGGAGGAGCAAAACTATATATGGCGCAAACCCATCAACCAGTCCCCCCATTTTAGATACTCGAAAGGGCAAATATTCCAACCAAAACCAACCTCCTTTTAAAGCCAAACAACAACATTAAAAAGCTACTTTGTGTACCCGCATTAGCTACTCTAATGCTACTTTACAAGAAAGAACGTACTAAACTCATCCAAAAAAAACCTTCGGCGACTCAGTTTAGAGCCAATTACCTCGATTGAGACGTATGAAGCTCCGCGTTTAGGAGCTAAGAATCGTCCTAAACCATGGTCGAAAATGGAGAGCCGGGACACCCTAGCTTGGTGAGCTATGATTCTACGACCACAGCGACCATGGAATGAGAGATTCTGAGCTTCGATCCAAGGAGGTGAATGGTGTAGAGAGAGAGATAGAGAGAGAGAGATCGCGGAGGAGAGAGACAGAGAGAGATGGAGAGGGAGGGAGATGGACGGTGGAGGTTGCGAGGTGGGCGGAGATCTCGATGAAGGAAAGGGCAACGACTAATGAGGGGTCACAAATTATTGCTGTCCGTTTTCTTGGGCCTTCATAGGGCCCGCAGCTCGGCGTGATATCCATAATTCATCTGATGCCTGAAATGGGAAAATATTGGGCCGATTTTGCTTTCCGGAATGTACTTGTTGGCCTCCAATACGTTAGGCGAGAATCGGTTGCTCGTAAAATATATGGATCGCCCCTGTACTATCCCAATATTACAACTTTGTCCCGGTAAGTTTTAACTTGAACAACGGCAATATCTTTTACTTTTTCGCTGACAAATATATATTTTCTGACAAAAATGTATTTTTTTTTTAACTCTGCTTTGAACGCCTATACTTTGGTATTCTGTTTTGTTCGGCTTCTTGCCATTTTTTGGTAATAAAAATTTAGTTTTTTTTGGAAAAAAAAAAAACAACGACAATGTCAATGAAATACTAGAAGTTTATAGATAGAAAATGTAAAGGCTAAATTGCGATTTGATTCTTAAATAAGGCACGTGACGCTTCGATTCTCAATTTTAATTTATTATAATTTTTTTTTCGAGTTTTCTTACATTATTATAACTAAGGCTCACAACTTAAGTTAGTTAACTAAATATTAATACGTCGCTAAAAAAAAGTAACGTAGTAGTTTTATGATTGATTGTGCAATAATAATTAATAAAATGCTAGTATTTAGTCAGCTAAACTAGATTGTAAAATTGAATTATAATAGTTTCTAAAGTTTGAATAAAAAATAATAATAAATTAAAATTTAAGGATTAAAATGTCACCCGCGGGCCGCGGCATAGTTTGAGAATTAAAAGTGAAATTTAGCTGAAGTGTTTATGTCTGGGATAAATGTATAAATGCTCATGACCTTTACCACTTTGGCACCATAAGATTAATGGAATAGTTCAATAAATTTCTCCTCTAAAACAAAAGTAGTAATTAAACAGTCGCAGCTTATTAGTAGCCTTGTGAATCACTGAAATCATGGGCAGCTCCCTAATGAAATTCAAACCAGCATCATAGTGCATGTAGGCGATATGCACGCACATACCTCACCCAAAATGAGAATCAAAGTCAACTTTTGCCAAATGAAAAGAGAGTATTTACTAAGGTTGATTTGTAAATATCTATTTTATGTTTTGGAAGATTTGAAAAATTTAATATAATTAATTTTTTTTAATATCATAAAATTGTGATGACAATTGTCATTGAAGAAGCAGGTAAACATAGTAGTGATTATCCGGATAACTTTATTATTATTATTATTATTATAGCATAAAAACTATGGAAAACACTTTAATAAAATTTTATAAACTTCTTATTAAGATATAAAAAAAAGTATTTTCAGCAGCAAACTAGACCTATGCGCACACGGCTGTGGTGGACTACCCGGTGGCTTCTTTCTTGGGCCGTGTCAGTAGGACTAAAACTTGCGCTCGCAGAGGGGAACCAGCTAGCTGTCCCCCATTCTAGTGATCACGGTACAACAGAGAGCAAATTCGTAAATTCACCACGGGGCCCGATAACCTTCGGGTACAACCTAGGGTAAGCAACAGCAACACCAACAGCAACACCAACAACTCACTTCCCTTCACCATTCTCTGCCCCTGGGACAATCCCCCCTCCTCCCCTCCCCTCCCCTCCCCCCACCACACTCACTAGCCTTTTGCGCCTCTGCTGCCGATAGTCGGCGGCGATTGCCGAGTTCGCCGCCGACTTTCTCACCTAGCCTCGTCACCACCGGTTTGTTCTCCTCCCCTCCTCTGTGCGTCAATATTCGCGTTCGTTCCTCGAATTTTGTCTGCGTTTTTTTATTACCTGGGAGTTTTTTTTTTTTTTTTTTTTTTTGCAATCATCATTTTCTTGTAGGCTAATTCTTGATTGATTTATGCATACCAAAAAGAGGGGAATGGAAAACCTATTCAGAGACTCTTCGGATAGTTCCTCTCCGAGCGACCGCGGCGGCGGCGGCGACGAATCGGAGCGATCTCTGGAGCGAGAAATTGCTTCTGATGGGAGCTACGATAGCCACGGCGAAGAATCCGAGGATAAGGGCGGGGGCGGGGAGGATAACGACAATGCCGAAGACAGGGACGGGGACGATGATCCGTCGGCGGAGGAGGAAGCGGATGATTCGACTGAGAAACCCGAAGCGATTGCTGATACCCATGAGGACGGGAACAATGACGACGATCCGGTTCGCACACCGGATGTTCAATGTATTCAAAAGAGGGAGTACTATAGCGAGGAAGAAGACGAGGAGAACGAGTATATCCCGAAAGATTTGGACGACGCCCTGACACCGAGGGTCGGAATGGTGTTCGGATCGGTCAACGAGGCCTTCGGCTTCTACAAGACCTACGCCTACAGGACGGGCTTCACCGCGGTGAGACGAACGAGCCATAACCTCGACGGGACCCGATACAGCTCCACCTTCGCATGCATCAGAGCCGGGAAGCCCACATTCGATCCGTACCGCAAGCTCGATCCGTTCCCTCGGAATCGAAGACGGCAATCCGATAAGAAGACGGAGTGCCGGGCCACCATGGTGGTGAAGGATGCGAGGCTGAAAAATCGATGGAGGGTGCAGTTTCTCGAGCTCAGGCATAATCATCCGTGTGAGCCCGACATGGTCAGGTTTATGAAGTGCTTCAGAGAGTTGCCGGATTCGGTGAAGGAGAGACATAAGATCAGCGAAGGGAATCTTGGCGAATCCCTTAAGAAGTCGTTCAATGCAGCGACCCAAGGAAGGAGATGCACAATTAACCCTAGGAAGGGAGGTAGCAGGATGGAAGGGGGGATAAGGTTTAAGGCGGGAGATATTGAGGCTCTTTTGAAGTTCTTTGATTCCATGCAAGCGAAAGACCCAAACTTCTTTTACAATTGGGATCTTGACCAAGAAGGGAGGCTAAGAAAAGTTTTTTGGGCTGATGCAAGATCTCGAGCTGCGTATCATTTCTATGGTGATGTAATCGCAGTAGAGACGATGTGTTTTTCTGGTCAACCCGCTAGTCATTTGGCTGCGCTTGTAGGAGTGAACAACCATGGTCAGCTTGTGTTGTTGGGGTGTGCTGTGTTCTCCGATGAAGCTAAGGAAACTTATGCGTGGCTTCTCACGAAGTGGTTAAGGTGTATGGATGGTAAACCGCCGGAGGCGGTGATTATCCCATATTCTGAAGCGATAGCAGAAGCAGTTGCAGAGGTAATACCTGGTGCTCGGTGTCGCTTCTGTGTGTGGAATATCATGAGAAAGATTCATGAAAGGATGGTGCTTCAAGATAGGGATGTGATATGCTCCAAATTCAAAAAGGTTGTTTTTGATACCATCACTATTACGGATTTCGAAAATGTATGGGGGAAAGTAATTGAAAAACATCGGCTCGGTAATGATGCTTGGTTGTCTTCCTTATATGAACATAGGAAGCAATGGGCGCCCGTCTTTGTGAATCACTCGTTTTGGGCAGGTATGTCTACCATCAAAAGGAATGAAAAGTTTGATACCTTTTTTGAGGGGCAAATGAGTTCGAAGACTTCTCTTAAAGCGTTTCTGGACCAGTACGATGCTGTATTGAAAAGCAGGTTAGAGAAAGAGACTTATGAGGATCTTCAGTCATTTTATTCTAGGCCACAGATTTTATCTGGTTTTCAGTTTGAGGAGCAGATTGCTGATCTCTACACGGTTAACATTTATCAGAAGTTTCAGAACGAGGTGAAACAATTAATGCATGTTATTTGCAAGGAAGCTGATAGGAGCGGGCCCACAGTTACATATATGGTCAGTGAGTTGGCAGAGGGGAAAAAGGTCGACTACACAGTTGTTTACAACAATGCTGAGAAAGATGCTTGGTGTATATGCCGATCTTTCCAGTTTAGAGGTATTTTATGCAGCCATGTGTTGGCTGTGCTGAGACAAGAGTATGTAATGTTGATACCACCAAAGTACATTCTTGACCGTTGGAAAAAGGATTTTAAAAGAATCCATGTAACAACAAACTCACCAAATGAGGCAATGGTGCGGGACCTGCGAAGCTACGATGATGTGTACAAGCGTGGTCACCGATTTTTTGCAGACATTGTAGATTTAGGATCGTTGGAACCTGAATTGAAGGAGTTTGTTTTGTCAGTTATGAAGGATGTGAGGGACAAAATGGTCAGATATGTGGAGATGCAGGCAGAGAGGTTAGTTGATGTTAATATGGCTTCCACTGGCAATGTTGTGAATGTGAATATGGAAAATGAGCAATTGTCTATGGCTCCAACTGATTTCATGCAAGTACACCGTACTGATTTCCCACAGAAAAGGTTTAATACTCAGAGGGATAAGACTGTGGAGGATGCAAATAAGAGGTTGAACATGCAAAGGGGCATTTATTTCACGAGTTCTGGCATGCATGTAAGTTTTATTGGTTCATCTCAATTGTTTCCCAGATTTGATAATCTGTAGACAGGCTTTAACTCATTCTTTTGGTTTAATAATGGTCCTTTTTTTTTTTTTTCCTGAACAGGTGTAAAAGGACAAATGCCAAGTACGTGCAACAACTGATCTAAAAGCTTTATAGTAGTGTTGTTCCATCTCATATCCTTGTTGGTCTCTTCTTTATCTCTTCAAACCATTGTTTTATTTTTCTGTTTATTTCTCTTGAACCTCTCGCTGTACATTCTCGCTTCTTATTTCCGAATGCTGCTATTGGTAGGTTAGATTTCTTTGCTCAACATGTACCTTTTGGTGTAAACATACTAGATTGTTCTGCAAATGTGTACTTTTTGTTCTTCTAGTGAAATCATCCCTATTTTTTAGTTACAATTTGGCAAATTTTAACTTTGTAGACATTTTTTTATTTAATTTCTATTATGTTTATACTGTCTTGTACTTATTAGTGAAGGAACTTAAATAGAATGAGGCTGGCAGGGACTACAACCGCCCCAAGTTCTTCAAATTTCCATATGTAGATGCGACTCCGTAAAGTATCCAGGTTAATAGTTGTTGGCTGTTCCATTTTCTTCAATGGATCAGTAATCATATGGAAAACATGTGGACTGTTAATCTGACATGAGCAGTTTTGTCGTAAATAATTAAGAGAGAGAGCTCAATTAGAATCTGTTAGTTTCCTTGCTTATTGGGTTGTTATCTCTCTATTTATCTTTTAACATATAGATAAATATAATTATTCTAACATTTAATCCCTCAAGGCTTGTGATGCCTCACCCATGTAGTTTAATTCACCTTTTCAATAAATGAAGCGGGTAGTCTGCTACCTTTTCCTCAAAAAAAAAAAGAAAACATTTAATCACATTTGCATACTTTTCATTCAATCCATTATCAAGAAAAAAGCTATCTTTCTACTGTAAAATTGGGTATAACTATTGACCACTTGGATAATTTTTCTTTCATATATGTAATAACTTAAAATGCAACTTTTATGCACCTTTTTAAAATGTTTTATTAAATACCATACTTTCGTAATCACTTTTCACATATTTATTTGTTGGCCCCTACATTTAGTAAATCCCGGTTCTGCCCTTGCTAGTAGCAATGCTCAAAATGCTTATGCTCAAGTTGTATATATGCATTTACTCACTTACCCAATATCTTCAGGATAACTATAAAAATCTGACAAAGTACCTCAGAACATATCCACTATGGGTTTGCATGGTTGGAAGACTAATCAAACTTGTGTGCCCTTCCTCCTTGTCCTATTGCTCCAGTTTAAATAAAGCCAATACATATGATGCATAATTAGGGGTTGTGTGGAGGTCGGAGAGGAGGCCGGTTTTGGGACTGGGGTAGAGGAGGGGTATGGGAGTGCACTTGATGCGTATATACTTGCTAAATGTGTCAGCAACTTAATTCGAATCAGCGGCTTTTACCTGTTTTGTCTTCAAACAGCTAACTTGCCATCATCAAGCTCTTCCACTTTTACAAAGAGACTTCATGTCTGGTATCATATCTTGATGATTACAGTGCATTACTTGGTATGTTGTACAGCACTTGCTAGTTTCGTGAAGCATAAAGGCCTAGGTTGAGACAACAAATCTGTTTCTGAGCATGGGCATATCGGACCTAGTATGTAATAACAGTTTACAGTGAGCATGTTTGTAATTCGGAAAGCTCATAAGGTTGTCTTCTCATTGTTTATTACAGTAAGGTGTTGTTATCAACCTCTAACCTTCACAGTAGCGGTAGCACGCTACCATACACTTGGATATTTATAGGCTATTAACTTCAGCCATTGTTCTGTAAGTTCAAATATCCACTCTATATATGAACTGATTGGACAGCAATTGCGGGGCTGTTTATTGACTTCCCTACCATGTTAGAATTTTGTTGTTCTAAGGCTGAAATTTGTATTTTGTGTTTCCAATTTAAGTAATTTTACTCTGGCTTATTTAAATTATCCTAACAGAACTTGCATTGGAATCTTGTTTACTGGAAATGTCAAAATTCTTCTACTAAATGTACTGGCTTGATACAGATTGGACCAAAGTCGAAGAGTTGGGATCTGTCACTTTTGTCGTTACATGCTGATGGTATTGTTGACACTGGACTACCCGCATAGCTTAATTAAATAATATGCCTACCTAGTTTGGAACATATATTTAGTATTTATCTCTATAAATCATTTGCCCACCTTATAAATTGTCTCTTTCATTTTTGAGACGATCTACTTTTCATTTTGTCAGTGTGAAGCTTTCATACGATGCTTCTGTCGATGTTTTAGCTTTTCTTTGGTATAGCAAGATCACCGATTTAGACAGGTCTAAGTGAGATTTCTAAGCCTACACTTTCATCTACACTTAGGATTCCTTAGAATCTTTGGACCAATGTACAGCATCAAATCATTTAGAGCCTAGTTTAGCATGGTACGCAGAAGATTTTTATCGATTGATATCCTATATTGCTTTATTCAGTTAATTTAGCTATCATTTATGGCCCTCATGAGCAACTACATCTGAAGGGAGCAAAAATGAATAAGAAAATCTGGGCCCGGTGAAATATGCTGGTATTGTTGGCTGTGCGATCATATACTATATTTTCTTGACTACGCATGTTTGGAGTTCTTACTTTGCTTGATCATCATTTCGGAGTTAAAATATTTGTTTCTTGCTTCATTAATGTAAATTAAGATTTTAATCTGCGTTATTGTTACAATCTCATAAACTTAGACTTCATGAATTGCCAACTGAATGTGTGTATGTAGACTTCACATATTGAAGTGTGTAAGGTTGTTATTTTCTTGTTATGTTGGTTTTGGATTAGTTTAGTGCTTGTTCTTTTTTCAGCACAGGGTGTGTTTGATTCATTCTTTTGACTTCAAAAGGCATAAAAATTTCACATTTGTATCAGAACTGGAATCGTGGAATTTTAGCCATATGTTCCCATTTTCTAGGTCTCAAAGCTAATTGATTTGTTGTTTATTTTTCTGTTGAAGAAGCTAGTTAGGCTTTCTTTATTCCATGTGTTATAGAAGCTGTGAATAAGGAGTTATCACAAGCTCAGTAACCTTCTGGAGATATGAAATTTGTTTCATGGTCATACAAGGGATAAGATTATGAATGCTTCTGGCGTGGCTCGTCATCCAAAATTTCCCTATTAAACAAGGAATCTACTATAGAACATTAGTCAATTTTGAGAAGCTTCGCAAAAAACTAACCAATTATTATAAATGCAGAGCTCGGCAAGTGATGTCTTATTGTATAGTTCAATCTCGCTTTCGTGGATTCGTACTTTGTATCTTTTGTGGGAAGAAAGAGTTAACATATTTAAACAAATGATAGAAGCATCTCAGTTAGAAGGATTGTAATAAGAATCACAAATGATCAAAAAATTGATAATGAAAGCCGTTCAATAGGTGTTCTGTCGTGTTTTCATGTGCATGGAGCCTAGTTTTAAGATACTAAATATTATGGTATTAGCACATTTCCCTGATGAATCTTCATTTGTGATGTTCCAACTTTATCTCAGATCCTAAACTATGTCTCGGTTGGCCTTTTGAATCATCATACTTGTTTGCTCATTACTTTGCTCGTATTAGGTAAATTCTACTGTTTGGGACCTGGTACTGTAGCATGTTGTTTCCTACTTCCATAGGCTGCAATTAGTATGGTGGATTTTTCTTTCCTTATCATAACATGTATTTTTCATGTGAGTATATGAGATAATCTGTCAAATGCCAAATTCTATAATTTGCTGTACTTATTAAGAATTCAATTCACATTTTTGGATGCTGGTTTAGCTAATATAAACGATGTCTATCCTCTATGCCCTTGCTTGGTTGGGGGTTAAGGGGTGGAATAACTCCTTAACCCTCATTTTATTTCTAAACACTCCAAAAAATGGGTGGTGTTAGCTAATCACATCTCAAATAAATTATCTCGGGTTAGCTAACCTCACCTAACCTCACCAAACTTCAACCAAATATTATTTTCTATTCATAATAATCCACTATCTTTCTTATCATATCTACTCCAATCAATCATTATCCTTCTTTATCAATCATTATCTTCTTATTCCACCTACTCCAACCAACCACTATCTTTCATTATTCTAGACTAACTCCAACTCCCAATCAAACACAAAAAAATTTTAACCCCACTTTAATCCTGAACTTAACTCTATTCCTATAATAGCTATTTTTTCCTTAACCCCAAACCAAACGGAGGCTATATATATTTGGTGCCAACGAAAAGTATTCTGTACTATTTATATAACATTCGAATATTTGAACGTAAAAAATTGAAAGTTTTTTGGATCTTTGTTTAAGGAACCAGGCAACGTCTCTTTGTGAACTGCCTAGCTTTTAGAAATAATTCGTACTTATCAAATATAAAATCTCATTTTAAATTATTAAATGTGGAATTTAAATTGTGGCGCACCGAAGCACCCTGGTCAGGGAGTGATTTCCCAATCAACAGCCACCTCCGTTCGGCGCAAAGCGTGGAGCTCGAAAATAACGTAAACCTTACTACGGTCCATCCTAAATGATCCAGAACTAACAAAATTAAAACGCCAAGGCCCATTTTTCATCATCATCAAATTCGAATTTTACTTGTTTATTTGGGCTTAAGAATAGGTCGCCGCGGGGGGTCGTTGTTGGTACCCCTAGGAGACGAGCCCTTTACTTCTCCCTCTCTCAGCTCTCTCTCTCTCTCTCTCACGCTCTCTCTTCCCCACCTATGGCGCCGTCGGAATCCCAAGCTCCGCCCCCGCTCTTCTTCAACACCAAGGAAAACCCTAGCTCTCGCTCTTGGTACGTATCTTCGATCTCTCTCGCGCGTCTTAATTTGGTGTTGATTTGGGGAACTACTAATTAAGGGCCTTTTTTCCTTCAAATCGGTTTTCATCTTATAGGGATTTGGATTTGGAGTTTTTTTTGAAGTAACTGGGAGTGCAAAGAAGAATAGTGTTAAACTTGCAGTGAAGGATTGGCTTTGGGGTTATAATCCGTGACGTGTACCTCGATCTAGGGCTTAGGTTTGCAGAGAGTCTTTTAGTTGTTTATTACAACTTGGTAACATTTTGATGGAAAATTGTTAAATAGTTGAGTTGCTTAGAGATGTGAAGAGCTCCTTGTATGGGGATTCTTGCGATATATTGGGCATTAGACATTGTGAAAATGGTAGGTATCCGCGCTAGTCTTCCTTTAATATCTTACAAACACTAATGTATTGCTTCATACCAGCCGGTATCATCTCTCCACTGTTTTCTCCAATCTTTCTCATCCTTTTGGATTGCTTCATCACATGTCTTCATTATTTATGTGTGAAAAGTTGATCAGTGTTTCTTTTTGTAGACGACCTTACATATTCACTTGCAGTTGTGGTGTCGTATTTGTGCCCCGTGACTCCTCTAAAACTTGAAGGCGGTCGTTTCTATAGCACATGGGATCGGAATATTTCTTGCTAATTGAGATCCTCTTGACTTTTTATTTCTCGCTAGGAAGCTCCATTCTTATCTCATTATATACCCGTATGTTGATTAGGTCAGTCTTTATTCGCTAGTCTCTCTTCCTATGCAGAAGGTCGTTGCACTGCTAATCTCCTCTACGAACTTGCAGTTTTTTATAGGTTGGTTGCCACGTAATAGGAATTTCTTGTGTTGAGCCTATGGAAGAAGCACGCCATGATGCCTTTGGATACCCTTCTTTGCACGAGCAATTCAGAGAAGGGAATGACTGGCTGGGAACTTTAAATTTGATTAAAGACAACCCAACAAATAAAGATGACGATCCTTTGGTCCCTAAGCTAGGTATGATCTTTGGGTCCGCCGAAGAGGCATACCAATTCTACATGGCTTACGGCTACCGCACGGGGTTTGGAGTAATCAAAAGGAGCTGCCACAGCATCGATGGTGTCAAGGTCCGTGCGGCGTTCGTGTGCTGCAAAGAAGGCAAGCCCAAAGTACGTCCTGGCCCGAAATCCCGAAGGAGATTAGTAGCCAAGACTGAGTGCAAGGCCATGATGGTTGTAAAAGATAATGCTAGGAAGAACCAGTGGGAGGTCGATTACCTCGAGCTTAATCACAATCATCCATGTGACCCCGAAATGGTTAGGTTTATGAAGTGTTTCAGGGATTTGCCAGCATGGCAGAAGGAGCACCGCCCATTCAATGCCAAGGCTAGAGTGGCTCCTAAAAGGTCGTCGATGAATAGAGCTTCTACGCAAGACAAAGAATATGTAAATCGTCCTTTCGCCCAAAGGGAGTTCAGAAATGAAGGAGGAAAGGGAGGTAAGTTGAGGCTTGTTGACGGAGATGTTGAAGCTCTTATGAAATTCTTCGATAAGATGCAAGCTCAAAACTCCAACTTCTTTTACAGTTGGGACATGGACGAAGAAGGCCGACTAAAAAATGTGTATTGGGCTGATGCGAGATCTCGGGCAATTTACCAGTACTTTAGTGATGTTGTAACATTTGATACAGTATACTTGGTCAATCAGTACATGATGCCATTTGTTGCATTTCTTGGTGTCAACAATCACGGACAATCCACCTTATTGGGATGCGGTCTTCTTGCTGATGAAACCATCGAAAATTATGTATGGCTTTTCAAGAAGTGGTTACGTTGTATGAATGATAAGCCGCCCGATGCAATAATCACTAGTCATTCGAAAGTCATCGAGAGATCTGTTGTGGAGGTGTTCCCAAATGCTCGACATCGGTTTTGCCTTTGGCATATTTTGAAGGAGCTTCCAGAAATGTCCGGAAGAACAGAGGATAAGGAAGTCCTAAGTTTGAGAATGAAAAAGATGGTTTATGATACGTTAACTCCCACCGATTTCGAAAGAGAATGGGTGGAGATGATCAACCAATATAGGCTCGGAGATAATCAGTGGTTAATGTCCTTGTTTGAGGATAGGAAGAAATGGGTGCCGGCATATATAAAAGACACTTTCTGGGCTGGCTTATCCACCATTCAAAGGAGTGAGAGATTGGACGCCTTCTTCGATGGATATATAACACCTGAAACTACGATCAAAATGTTTGTTGAACAATACGATGATGCTATGAAGCATAAGTTCGATAGAGAGGCTTATGATGATTATCGCTCTTTTCAACATAGGCCACAATTGTTATCCGGATTACAGTTTGAGGAGCAAATCACAAATTTATACACAATAAACATGATTCAGAAGTTTCAAGATCAGGTAAAGCAACTAATGCATGTGATTTGTAGCGAAGTCAGTAGAAGTGGACCCGTGATTACTTATTCAGTCGCTGTTTTAGGAAAGGAGAGAAAGGTAGAATACACAGTTATGTACAACAATGCTGAGAAGGATGTTTGGTGTATTTGTAGGTCTTTTCAGTTCAAAGGGATTTTGTGTAGCCATGCCCTAGGTGTTTTAAGACAAGAGCTCGTGACAATAATACCAAACAAATACATTCTTAATCGTTGGAGGAAGGACTACAAGCGGTTGCACGCATCTTCTTCATCACCTCCGCAAGTTTCACGAATTCGTGAAATGAGGATTTATGACTATCTCTACAAGCATGGCCACCAGTACTTTGCAGACATCGTCGAGATTGGTGCCACAGATGTTGATTCGATGGAGTTTGCATTATCAGTGATGAAGGAGGCAAGGGAAAAGGTATTAAAGTACGAGGAATCGCGAGGAGATCGAACAGTTAATGGAAACAGGGCTTCTGATGCCACCCAAAGAGGTAATAGCTCAGCTGATCATTCAGTTAATGAGAACATAGGAAACGGTGCATCTTCGAAGAGGATTGCAAATCAGAGAGAGAAGGCTCTTGAGAATTCAAAGAAGAAGAAGAGGGGATCCAACTGACAAACAGGAGCAATTATCTTATCAGACATGGTAGGCTATTTGCTCCAGGTTCTTTTTATAAGATAATCTTCAAAGTTTAAGTGTTCTTTTCTCTTTTTTTTTCTCACTATTCTATTTTGGTTTTGAACAGGCTTTGCTCTCTCCTGTGTATCTATTAGCTTTTTGTATAATTATTTTTTCATTATTGTCTTTCGGTGGAGTTGATGCTTCAAATTTTAAACTCTTCCTGCTCCTTCCAGCGGCGTGAAAACATGTCCAACCAATCTGTATTACTACTGTGATGATGGGAGGCGTCTAGGATTTTTGTTCAATTGGTTAGAGTTGCTTTAATATCTGAACTTGTCCAACCAATCTATATTACTACTGTGATGGAAAGCCGTTCGTCATGGAAGATCGTGAAGATTTAGTAACTTTGCGTGAATCTCTGATGCTTGAAATCGTCGATTCCTAATTGAACTCCACAACTTTTCTGACTTGATTTGTAAATATAAATTGCTTCGGCTTGCAGGTGCCATTTATTTACTGTTGGTGTAGAAGTTCTTTTTCACTTGGGATGAACTTGCTTTGTATGTGATTTTCCTTCTGCTTGATGAAAGAATGATGCAACTATTTCACTATGGTCAGTTAGAAATCCAATTTGGTTAGCTGCTAGAGGGAATTTCATTCTTTTCAGATTGGTAGTTTTCTGGCAGGCAAAAAAAAAAAAAATGTAGCCTTATCTGATTTAATAGAATCAAGCTGTTGGAGCTTTTCGCACAGGCACTTCAGACGACCGAAGGCTGTGGGGGTTTGTGGTTTGGTTGTGCGTCAGCGTTGTTGGGACAGGCTATTGAAAAAATATTTGCTGGCTTTTCCATGAAAAATTTCCCCACCAGCTTCTTCCTGCAGAGAAAAACTTCAAATAGAGTTTGCTTTAGTGACACAAAAGATTGTTAAGCTTTCTGCAACAGCAAAAGCTACAAGCTGTGTCCGCTTGACCTAGCTAGCTTCTCTATCTACTTAGTATTGTTGCTCACCTCTACTGTCAAACAATAAGCAATTGAGAAAACCAAAAACGTTGAGCTTCTGTTGTTAGGAAAAGCAAAAATAAGATTGTGTTGCCCTGTAGTGTTGAAGGGCACATTTGACATTTTATTGGCATCTTAGATGCCAATCTCGACTTCCAGTGGGTATGGCCGCAGTTGGTATTGCCGGTGCAGTCATTGATTATGCAACTGCTGCATGAGGCTTCATAATCACTTGCACTCTCAACTCAGAACGGTATCAGTAGATGTCTCAACGTTATTGAAAGCACTTCGTTCCCAAATTTTTTGGGTTGAAAAGAAAGTACGCACAGAAAGTTGGCCGCTTCAAACGGGCAGAAACAGATACCACTCATAGGGCTTGCGGTGTTTGATTCTGCATCCTTTAAATTCATACCACAACTCTTCACAGGTATAGGTGGTCATTCATACAGCCACAGAAGAAAAGGGAAAAAAAGAAACACACACACACACACTAAACCCAGCATTTTCTACATTATACCTTGAAAAAATGTTCTTTATATCTCAATGACAAGCCTAAAATTCAAAATATGAAGCGAAATAAGTCAAAAGATAAATTGATATTGAACAAAGAGCACATGCAATTGCAAAGTAGCTTAAGGAGTCCAACTGTAGACTGTATAATGTAAAAGAACCCAAAAGAGTTCTCAGACATTTGCAGCGGCATCTCCGCGCAGTGTGACTTCTATGCTCCCTGCAGCAGTAGATTGCTCAGTTGCAAGTCTTTCTTCGAGTACCTTTTCTCCCCGTTCTCTGCAGCAGTTTGGTAAGAAAAGGTTTAGCGTTATTCACTAAATTTTCTGTTTCACAAGGACTATGATGAAGAAACTGATCAAATTTTAAGGTTAAAAATCATTGTCGACCACTTAAAAGCACAACTTATCGTAATATTCAAACAAAAGTTTGAGACCATCAAAAGCAGTACCGCTAACAAGTGTTGCTGTGTGAAACAACAGACCATCCGAGCACAATACTACTTTTCATTCATTGACCCTCCTGATGCTCAATTATTTGAGAGGATTAAATTACAGACTACATTGAATTTTGGGGTGTTGTCAAATTTATTTTTTAAGTTGATGAAGAAAAGATTTGTTTGGTGTGCTGAAGGGATGCTGAGGCCAAATATTGGTCGAGCAATGCTTAAGAGGAAATTTTGAACCTTGTCTTTCCTATGGATGCAAAGTTCTTTAGAAAAAATAGTCCAGTCACAAGACCGAGCCTAACATTTTTAGTATTTGCTAAATATTTCTGATTGAAATCACAAGTCAATTGATTCCAACTGATTTTGTTCGCAGTGAAGTTTTGAATATTATAAATCACAATTTGTCTACTTCGGAACCACTTGCTGCAACCATCACAATAAAAAATATAAATTTCACAAGGACCATCATACATCCTTATGTATGCAAAACCGCATTAAGAAATGAAAGTCGAATAACAGTTGTAAGTAGTTTAAAAGTAGCAAAAGAACATACCTTCTCCTGGATGCCTCAATAGGCTCTGAAACAGGCAACTTGTGCTCGCCAACTTCAGTAGAGGGTCTGGCTCCACAACAAACCCGGTCAAATACTGAGGCAACAGGTTCCACAACTGACCTGTAGTTTTAAGTTTTAACTAAAATTAGTATGATTTGATGATACAAAATAAACTGATCTTGAATTAGTATTAGCATAAAGGGACGGATTTTACCGCATAAATTCAGGGAAGAAGCTGGCAAAAGAGAACTCATCACTTGGATCTCCCTTAAGGCCAGTTGTAGGGTTCTTTTGGAAGTATCGTAGGTAAATCCAACTCACATAAGATCCAGCTAATAAAGTTGGGAGAAAATTTATAGATTCAGGTACAATGAAGGCCATCACGATTGAGAACACTGCAACAAAAAGTGGCATCCACTGCAAATATAGGAAAAAGAAAAGAAACCCAAGGTCAGGTAGGAATTCTTTTTGAAAATAATATGGCCTTTACAATAATACTGCCTGCAAAATCATCTATTCACACATAACACCCCTCAAAAGTGCACCTTTTTAACAAATCACGCATATCCTAAGCTGGGGAATCATCCAATTCATCAATTGCATTAGTACAAAGTTCTTTTAGAGGAGAATTTTATAAGCATAAGGTGTACACGTAAGAAATTTAAGTATTCGAAGGGCATAATTAAAATTCAAATTTTACAATAAGTACATATGTAGATAGACGATTTTTAAGAGTATAAATGTTAATATTTATGCAAATAAATAATCAGATACATAATGAAGATAAGATAAATACCTTTGCTTTTATCTTCCAGAAAAAGCACATGGGCAGTTCAAGATTTGGTAAGAGTTGCTTCAAGCCCACTAGAAGTCCGGCGAGAACCCCATGGAAGCCAGAAAGAGGGGTGTAACTGTTGGGAGGAAAAAAAAAAAAAAGAAGAAGAATTGAAAACAGGTGAGTTTAGCATAAAGGTTGTTGAAACAAATAGCAAGTAAATATACAGAAAGCAGGGTTTAAGCAGGAATAAGCATCAACAAGTAATGGATCGTCATTTTGGCTACTTACAGAAAGCTCTCTTTTCTTGTAATGTAGTAGAGTGCTATAGCAATAGCAAAGGCGCAGATGGAAGTGAAGAAATTAACCAAAATAATGAATCTCAGTAATTCCTTGCGGCCCCATACTGGTTCAAGATCCTTCCCGCAAAACAGAAGGCCAAGGGAACTCCCAATTGCCTGAAATTAAACATTTGTTAACACCTGATTATTTTCCAAACAGAGAACTTGAACTCGAAGAGCAAAAAAAAGCACAATGTATTGTAGTGAAAGTTCATGTCATATAAACAGAACTGATTTAGTGCACGAATTAGCAGTTTCAAAACCAGACTTACACGCAATCCAAAGTTGATTTCATGTTTAAGGTGCAACAAAAGATGATGCAATAGTACCCACCCCTAGGTAATGCACTGATGGGACACAAACTTTTCCAAACGTTTCATTTGTTTTCAGTCCTTTTAGAGTGGAAAAGTGACACGCTGAACTTTCACACTCTGAACTTCGATGAGTGTTCCAAGCTAGCACTCTTTGTAATCATCCTGGCAAAGCTGACATGGCTGCTGCATCAGCTTTGCCAATTGCCATCACACAAGTAAATGTGACTGCGGTGAAAGCTGATGTGGCTGCCATGTAAGTGTCGTCATTAATCAATTTAAGTTGGTTTGGGGCTATCTATTGACGTGATAGCCACGTCACCTATGCTGCTACTCAACATGATGAAGATACTAAAGAAGGGCTTGCTTGAAAAACTAACCAAAGTTTAGGTTGTTGCATGCCCATTTTAAAATTACAGAGACCAAATTGTTCAGGAACCATCATTGCAATTTACTCATTTGTTACTACTATGTACTTAAGAAATTTGTCAAATAATTATCAGTCAGGTGAATGAAACAATTTCCAAATTAAATAATGTGATAAATTTATCTTACCGGCAGCCGGCTGTCGACAAGAAGGAAAAATATTTAACATATATCAGCTTTGCTGCTTAGGTAAGTTTAAAATTGTGATGAACATGTTATGAATCTGACTACTTGCCTAGACCTACTAATTGTTCATAACTAACATGGTTATATATCAGATTTTCTTATTGTAGGAGAAGAACTCGGAAGGTACATGGTCAAAATACTTGAAATGGCAAGAAAAATAAATGGTAGTTTGATGTTCACTAAACTTTATAATAAATAAGGCCTAATTAGACAGTTAAATGGAGTTCCCTCGATCATTCTTATTGAATTTTATTTGAAGATCAGAGTGTGAAGTGTGAACCTTTCCTAAGCATTCCCTTGCATGCACTCCTCTAAACTTAAAAGATTGCCAACTCCATAAAATGAAGATTTTATCAAACAAAAATAATGAGGATACAATATGGTAGCTTGTTCTTTCGCTTATGCAACCATACAAAAATGATTCATAATTATTTAGGAAATCAGCATTACATTGATGTATATAAACATCCTTCAAGCTATAGTTTTAGTAGTCAAATAGAAGTGTGTATATATATAAACTAAAATATTACTCCAGTAAGCCTAAAGGAGCACTTAACACAAGATGCCTGCATAACGCACACAAAAAAAAATCCATAAAAAAAAATTAATAATTCCATTTGCGTTCCTATTCTTAAAGCATAAAAAAAAAAAGCAATAAAGCTTCACAATATATGGAAGCATAATCACAAGGAAGAACAAATACAAACAATATAGAAGTAAAACTACAGGAACAATGAGAATGTAGCATATACCCCTGGGAGAACTTGCTCGAGGTAACCAGCAGTGATGAGATTCCATGCGAATGGAATTGTCCTTCAAAAAATGAGTAAAACTTCACACGTAAGTGCTATGTTAAGAAGTTAGTAATGTTTAGTAAATCTGTAGCTTTATAAAAAAAAAAAAAAGATATTCAACCGGCCGCTGAAAAAATAAACTTGCAGGTTTCTAAATCTGTTCCTGCCATGCAGAGTCAATCATGACATCTACTCATAACATGTATATAGGAAAAGATTATAAATGAACTTCAAACCGCTACCTTGCGGGGATAAGGGCGAGATAGTTGATAGCTGAAGGAAACACCTGCAGCAAAACATATCCTCCAAGAAGTACCACAACAAGACCCTTGCAGGTCTTGGTAAATCCTTTGCCAGGTTGAGCACCCTACATTTGAGAACAAAAAGCAGTTATTTAATCAAGATTTTACTTGCATTTGCAAGGTCAATTTCATAGATAAGGTAGAAAGTTTAAGCCCAATAAATCCTTTCTCGATTGCGCAAATATCTCAATTGAACATTCAGGAATAAAATAAAAACCCAAGGGCCATTTGAAGAATGCTAACAGATTCACTAAACTAGATAACTAGTGATGTGGAAAACAAGTTTCTGCATGCTACTGATGTGACACAAACAAGGGGAAGGATTTGAAATAGCAAATGAGGATTGTTTACAACGGACGCTAATTGAGTAATGAATGCCGCGAGGATCAAATATACAAATAACAGTCCTTTGTCATGGATATGGAAATGATAACGACAAAGACATTCCAAACAACATGCAGTGATGCAGATGCAGATGCTCCAAACATAGCATTAACAACATTCTTAATTTCAGGCTGCATATTTGGTAATTTAATCTCACCGCCCCCCCTAGAAACCAGGTCCAAAGAAAGCACTTTCTGTAGAAACTGACTGACAAAATCTTGGGTCATACAATTCCATAAGCTATTTTCCAACACAGAACCAATCTAAGCTATTGAATTTGCTCCAAGATGACATTGTAAGCACTGCAACATTGCTAATCATTTTTTGGTCGATTAGACAGATGGAGGTGTCAGAAGTTAGATCTAAATAGCCGATCAAATTGAAAAGCAGACTGAAGTTTGTCTTATTTAAAATTTACAGCTGTCCATTCTAGTGATCTGGGTAAATTCCAGGTCAGACAGAGAGAAATGGTTTCACATTCTTGTTTGATCCGAGATCCAAATCATGAGATTTCTTGTCACGTCCGGATGGAATTCCCATACAAGTGTACTGATAAAATTGAGAACAAGTGTGCAAATAACATTAGTTCTTATGCTCCATTCGTCTGGTGAACCAAGGAAGCAACACAAGATTTGCGCCTTGCTGTTAAGGGTGCATCTTCCTGTGCAGGGAGAACGTGCCCGTGAATGGAAATGAAAAGGTGGCTACCACCACACGACTATATAGGCACGGCAGTGCCCGCAGACCGAACTGACCTCCTCTCTATTATCATCTTCCATTAATGAATAGCGGTGATCGAGCATAGGGTTGTTTTATGGTGGATCTCAAACCTCTAGGTGTTACCACTCGCGGGAAAAATGTCTGTTTTCCGAGTACTTCAAGTGTTTGTCGTACTCCATTAATTAGAGATACTAGAGAACAAAAAAGGGATAGAAGAGAATTATAAGGCTTGCACAACCTCATCGCCAGATGAGCTACAACTGGAAAGTTTTGAGATTCGTTGCAGTAAGCTATTGGAAGCAATAAATCTACCCTAAGCAATCAACACATTACAAAGATCTCGCTGAAGAGGAGAAGTCTATAGAATTCTAGAACCATGTTGTCGACGGTGAGTCTTACAAGGTCAATAGCGAAGGGATTGGATTTACCCTGCGAGAGAACTAATATCACACGTCGGATCCGTCGTTTAGCAGAGATCTGTCATAGATCATGCATTAAAATAAATGATAATCTGTGGAAATCAAGTGGGTAGCTATTTCTCAGTGGATCAAGTATGAGAATGTGCAGGATCCAGACTTTGCGGCCGAATCTCTCTTAGCAATGAATTACCAGATTCTCTTCCTTAATTACCACACAAGAGTCGAGTAGCACCTACCATGATATGCAGAAATAACTCCCCATCTTTACAACACACATTCTTACACTAGATGCTTTTAATTGTTCCGGGTTTACGACAATCATTCCCATACTAGATGGTTTTGAAGTGTTTAAATTGCAAAATAAGCCTTTAATTTAATAATCAATAATCTAAACCTCCAACCACCTCCACAACAACAACCACCACCACCACCACCATCACGACCCTCCCCCTCGCCCCGGCCCGTCCAAGCTCCGGCCGAAGCTGACCATCGTGAAGCCGACCAAACCATCAAAACCCAGATCAAACGAGGATCTTTCTTCCTTCCTTTCTCCTTTCCTTTTTTTTTCTGAAATTTTTTTAAAAAAAGACAGAACAGAAAAGAAAAGAAAAGAAAAGAGAAGAGAAGGAAAGGAAAGATCCGAGAATGAAATGGATCTAGTCTTACTCACTCCAGCTGAGGCAGAGGGAGGCTGGAGAGGCTGAGCCTCCTCCGCGGAAGAAGCGGCGCTGCCCTCCATCATCTTCTCCCTCTATCTCTCTCTCTCTCTCTCTCTCTCTACCCGAGATAAAGTTGGATGAAGAGGCCTCCTCTCCCCTCCCACCCTCTCACCCGTAGATCACAATATTTGGGAATGGAGGCCCCTCCTTCTCTCTCTCTCTCTTCTTAAGGTCAAAACGTGAGAGCCAAGTCGTGGCGGCCTCCCCTGCTTTTTTTTCCTTTTTTTTTTTTTTGGTCTCCTTGTTACAAGGTGAAACTGGAACGACATTAATTGGACGAACCCGGTGCATCGTGCACCACAACTCTCGGAGGGAAAAACAATTCGACGGACCGGATCAATATTTTTAAAAGTAAAAAACATATGCAGCTATTTATGTAAAACCTTACCAAATCACTAATTTTATTGAGATTTTTTAACACGAGGTTGTTTGTTATCTTGTCAAAGATCAAACAACTCAAAAACCCATAAATTCGTCTACATACTTGAAAAAAAAAATATATATATATATACAATAACAGTGAATTTTGAATAGTCAAATGTTTATGACTATCACCAAATACTACTTAATTCTAGCATTTTATAAAAATTGGGATCGAACAATTAATTCAAATACTATAATTTTTAAAAATTTAAAAAATTTTGAGTGACTATCACTACGTATACTCTAATTTAGCAAATATGATGCATCACACGTCCGTTTCAAATAGTTCGGAATCATCTATTAAATTGGAAAATATATTTGTTTTAGTGAATAAAATTCTAATGTTGAGGAGGGCCTTCTAATTGTGTTTTATGGGGATGGCGCACGGTGCACCCGGTGCATGAAATAATTTCTCGCTAGCTAGAATTGTCAACGATACGTGTTCTGGAGGTGGGGAAACCGGGAAAGTAATTGAAGTGTATATATAGAGGTGAAATTGGGACCGAATCGGGAGGATGAGCTGTAATTGTAACCAATTCCCAATCTACCGATCGAGTAATTAATTATGCATCTCATGTTCGAGAATTAATATCAGACCTATTCAGCCAAAGTGAGCTAAATATCTGTACCACAAGCAAGCATTACGTTGATGGAGACTCCTCATCTACCTCCAGAACGGAGAAGAAAAATAAAAGAGTCTTCCTTACACACCTATACATGCACACAATTGTACATGCAACACTGTTAACTGTTTGGTCTTTGCTCCTAAAATTTCTTAATTTATTCTTAAAAGTTTGGGTTGAGTGTCCGGGACACAGTAATTTAAATTTTTGTTATTGTAGAAATTTAAAGGCTTAATCCCGGCTTCAACTTTGACGATAGTTAATGGAGAATTTTAATAAGAAAAAAATGACCACTGAAGTTTTCACAAAATAATTATGTGAGTAAAATTGTTCAAATTAATAATGATAATAATATTTGTAGTAAAATCTACCTAACAAAATCTTTGCTATAATGAGAAGAGATTGAGAGAAGCTTCAAAATGCGATTTTTTTTTTTTCCTGTTGATGTTTTAAAAAAAATTATTATGGCTTATAATTATGGATAAAGTTCTAAATTAAGTTCTCGTTCATGGTAAATGATGGTTTTAAGTTAAAAATAAAGCAGACGAAAAAAAGTTCGGCAGTTTAATCAGAAGTCAACGATGCCTCTCTCTCTCTCGCTCTCTCTCTCTCTCTCTGTGTCGGCTAACTAGTGCACCAAACCAGCCAATCAATTGGAGAAAATGGAAGAGGGCACATGCCAATTTCCTTGAGGACGGGCTCTTCCATACTTTTACGCCGAATTTTCGAATTTTCTAAAGACGACTGTGGAAATAATTTCCTCGCGGACGGATCTACAAGCACTACACTGCACGAAGAACTCCACGTTCCTGCACATGATGATGATGATGATGATGATTTGATTTATTAACTACTTTTGCGTGTCACTTGTGAACTCTCTCTCTCTCTCTCTCTCTCTCTCTCTCTCTATATATATATATATATTCAATTCCCCGAAACTTTATTTATTATATATTTATTATTATATATACAAAAATTGTTATAAAGTTTTAATTATACAAGTACTACTTAAAATTTGCAGTTTATGGTGTGAGGGGGTTTGTTTGTGTTGAATAAAAAAATCTTAAAAATTGTCTTAATTTTCGAAGAATGTGTTGGTTATTTATTATTAAGCTAAAATATGTCCAACTTTCTTAGTCTAGGAGACTAATAAGTTGAGAGGGGGTGTGGTCTATGAGAGACTTAATGGCAAGAAGTCTAACAATAGACCCAACGTACGAATGGGTTGAGTCAGATTGAGACCCGCTAGCACTGTGATTGAGCCCTTAAGTGTGATGGGCACGTTCTTGCCATCAGCACATGTCTTTGGAAAGTTGGTCTCAAGCTACTAGAAATACGTAACAAATTCATTTAAAGCGTATAAATACAGCGTCCACGAGTCTCAATTGTAACTCGGCCTACCCAGTCTTTTGTCGCTTCAAATATAACTCGGCCCAACCCGACCTCACGCTATTTCGAACGTAACTCAGCCTATTTGGCCTCCCGCAATAAGGGAGAATGCTTGCCATTTAAGCCAACAATTTCCTTCCAGCCTTATGCCGCTTCAAACATAACTTGGCCCAACATGACCTCACGCTATATTGAACATAACTCAGCCTACTTGGCCTCTCGCCACAAGGCAAGATACTTGCCCATTTAAGCCAACAATCTCCTTTCCAATACCTACACACATTCATGGCATGGAGGAATCGAACCCGTGACCTCTGACTCCGATACCACTTGTCGGATTATTGACGCTAACCATTAATCCTAAAAGTTCGAGCTATTAAAAATACGCAACTAATTCACTTAAAATGTACAGATACAGCGCTCACGGGTCTTGATTGTGACTCGATTTATCCAGCCTTGTGCCACTTCGAATATGATTCGGCCCAACCCCACACCATTTTGAACGTGACTCGGCACACTTTGCCTCCCGATAGTGTAGCTGGGCCATTTAAGCAAATAGAGCGATGGTTGTTTTACTGATATAGAAATATGACAGTCTGTATTCAAATCCGGCTGGATTTTGGAAACTTAAATTTGTTGAGAATAATAATTATTTTGCATTATTTAATAAAAATATAAAGGCTTCATACAAAGATAATTTTGAGAAACTGAAATTTGCAAGAACAAATACGAAATTCATGTTTTACGATTTCAACAAGAAACCAAAATTTCCATGAAGATTTTTAAAATATGAAGTTTTTTATCGACATAATAAGTAATTTGATAATTTTCTACGATGCCTGGTATATATATATATATATATATATATATATATAATATATATATAATATATATATATAGTATATATATATATATAGGTGAGGCTACTATGCTATCGGAAGCACGGAGCCTTTCCGTGCTTCCAGTTCATTTTCGATGTTGCGACTTTCGATCGTCGATCGGCTCCGTTAAACTTGATCTAGAGTATTTGGAGTACCTAGAAAATAAATTTATTATTTTTCGATATCATTTGCCTAGTGATCGAATGAGCTCAAAATCAACAAATTTCAATGGCCGTAGTGAGCCGTTTGCAAGTTTAACGGTGGAAAATATCCAAATCAGGTGAAATTTAATAGAAAATTCTTTAACTAATAAAACAAGATCAATATCTTTGATTTAAAATTTTAATGTCATATTATACATTTTGTAAGGTTTTTATTTCAGCCGTTGATTTTTGAGCCTCGTTCTTACTAGACAAATGATATCGAAAAATAATAAAATTTATTTTCTAGGTACTCCAAATACTCTAGATCAAGTTTAACGGAGCCGATCGACAGATTCGAAAGTCGCAACATCGAAAACGAGTTGGAAGCACGGAAGGCTCCGTGCTTCCGATAGCATAGTAGCCTCACTCTATTATATATATATATATAAATATATATATATAGGGCTAGAATACTTGTAAAAGTATCATGGGGGTGAATTGGTGTTAGCCCTTGGATGAGAGAGATGTGAGGTTGAGATGATGGTGGTAGGTGGTGGTAAATGGTAGTAGGTGGAATAGTGTTTAATCCAAGGGCTATTAATAATCAAAAAGTAGATCCAATGGCTTAAAACCTAATAGCACCATGATGGTGATACTTGTAAGAAGTATCATAGCTCAACTCTAATATATATATATATATATATAGAGAGAGAGAGAGAGAGAGAGAGAGAGAGAGAGAGAGAGAGAGAGAAGGGCTGCTGTGCTCTTAGGAGCCCTCCGTGCTCCTGAGCCGTTTTCGATGATGGGACTCCCAAATTGACGATCTGCTCCGTTAGACTTGATCTAGCGTATTTGAAGTTTCTAGAAAATAATTTTTGCAATTTTTCGATATCATTTACCTAGCAATCGAAAGGATTTAAAATCAATAATTTTTAACGGCTGAAAATAAAAATCCTATAAAAAGTGGTGATATAGCACTAAAATTTTCGATCATAAATATTGATCTTGTTGTAGACAGTATAAAGAATTTTGTATCAAAATTTTATCTGATTTGAATACTTCTACACTGTAAAACTTGAAAACGGCAGATATCAACCATTAAAAATTATTGATTTTGAATCATTTCGATTACTAGGTAATGATATCAAAAAATCACAAAAATTATTTTCTAGAGACTTCAAATACCCGAGATCAAGTCTAACGGAGCCGATCGTCAATTTGAATGTTCCATCATCGAAAATGGTTCAGGAGCACGGAGAGCTCCATGCTTCTTAGAGCACAGCAGCCCTGCTATATATATATATATATATATATATATATAGGGACACGAAAGGAATCTTTCACCAAATAATAGCCCGATATACGGCGAGACATACTCATTTAAAAATCAAGATAACGGAAGAAATAGACGAGTACAATACTTTCATCAGATATATAATAATCTGACAAATTGATGATACTCCACACCCTTTTGGGAATTTTAACTTCCTATAGAAAAATTATATTATAAAACACCAGAAAGATGAAGTTAATTGAGATTTGAAAATTTGTATATAAGAATTTTCGAGTGTCATTTTTCTTTTCCTTTTCCGTTCCTTGATCTTAATAAGGGCAACAGGCTCGATAACAGAGTTTTTGTGATAAACATCATTTTCATCACTGCCTAACTTTGATGATGAGCTGAGAATAGCAAATGTTAAATAATTCTCAAAAAATAATTTAACTCGACTCGTAGTGGAAAATTAACTTGTTTTGACCAGTTTCCTTTCTCCTAGCATGCTTAATTTATCACTAGCTAGTCACCTGTTGCTTTCCCTTGTTGGCCCATCTATTCCCCACATCGAGGCTTTTTACAGTTGCCACCCTCTCACCAAACTCCACAATGTCCTTTCTTCTTTAAAATATGTGGCTCCATCAATTCCTCAACTAACATTTACTCCGTATGTGATTTTTTGCTGACTCCTAAAAAGAAAAATGTGGGGTTGTACCTAAAAAAAGAAAGAAATCGACCTGTTTAATTCATGTCTACAGCTCACAATTTCTTGCGTAATTTCGTTTGTCGAGTTTTTTAATTTATAGGATCCAAAGAAGAATATTTTCAGAAAGTGAAAAAAACTTAAAAACTACATAAGTGATCGACAGTTCAAATCTAATTAAAGATACTGTCTGATGATGTTTTCCCTTCTAGGCACTCAAATTGCACTCGTAAATTTTGCAAAAGAGAGGAACCCATTAACTTAAGTGTAGCAGTAACGCAAATACTGATGTCGAAAACTTCATCCTCAGCTTTGTTAATTCTGATTACCACATTAATTGTTACGAGAATCAAAAGATGAATTATTGCGATTCTTCTATTGATTCTTGCTTCCAGGAGAACTACTGAGAAATCTAACGCAGAGAGGTGTATTGAATAAAAGATTTACTGAGACTTCAAATGCCCAGAAACAGCAATCCAGAGATAGCTCATTGAGTCTTCAGCTTTTTTAGCATTTTGATTTCCGATGCATTTCGAAGCCAGCAAAATGGCATGTGTTTGGATCATGCATGGTCAGTAGAGAAAACACAGTACTTAATTAGTAGCGTCAAAGCCTGATTCAGGAAGAAGTTCATTGTTGGCGTCTGTCTCTCGATCAGAGAAGGGATCAATCGATGAACTTGTCGCACGTCCTCTCGTTATGAACTGATAAAAGAAAACCAGCAGAAACGAACTGTCGAATGACATCGAATTCAGACTCATATACAGAAGAATTGAAGAGCTTCTCAGTTGGAGAAGAAGCATATTCAGTGACAGCAACGTGCCTTCTCAATTGCCAAAGGACCAAAAGTCCTCGATGAATATCTGAAAGTGTTGCGAGACATAACTGGCGAGTACTAAAGAAGCCACGCATTACACTTGTCATAGGAACTACAAATATATGCATCTGAATATAAGTAAATACTGAAGTTGCCTGCCCCTCAAAGCACATGTAATTTTCATAGTAAGCAGTATTAAAAATAGTAATACCCTTTAATATACGAAAGATGCTCAGAATATATCCTCAGAATTTCTCAAGTGCCCCGGAAAATTGCAGTTTGTAATTTTTGTACATGCCCTCCAAGAAAGTTACTTTTTGAGTATTCATATATATATATATTATTATCATGGCAGGAATTTTGGTGATCCATTTTTCCAAGCGCAAATCGTAAATATAATTTTCGCAATTGAACGGCAAACGCAGCATTATTTCTGTACATATTTGCACAGCCGTAGCTATTTTTTCGTTCAATACCACCATTAATATAGCAAACGAAAATTTAAAGCAGTTGGTTGTATTCACTTTTTCCGATGTCAGGTTTTAAATTTGAAATGTGAATTCAGGTGTATGAGAGAATAAATGGGCTCGAATGATCTGCAAAAGAAGAAGACAAAAGCCCAAAGTAAACGGCATGGATCGCATTCTTCAAGCCCAGTGACTTGTCTTGTTCCTTCGAGAAAGTGAGATTAACATGGTATAGTTGGAAAATCGGCCCCCACACAACAGGGCCCCCCAACCTGGCCCAACAACTCGCACTACCAAAAAAAAAAAAAAAAAAAAAAAAAAGGGATGAAAAAAACTATTGCCTGCATCCGGTGTATCCGTATGCCTCATCACCTGCTCCGATTTTTGATGAACAAACGTTCTTTGAAATCATTTTTCAATCCAATTGATGCAATGTACACAATCGAAAGGCCTATACATAAAAAAAATTTCTAAATCAATTACTATGACATTTAATAGCTTTTTAATGCTCAACGTTAGAGAAAGGAGGATCATTTGTTTAATAAAAAATTCACATGTAAAATTTACAATTTGTAGGCATTTTAAATATTATAGATATATCTAAATAATACTATTTTCACACCTATAACATGGATATAATATTTACGTTCTAAACTTATTTTTAGAAAATTTTGAAAGATTTTTATAATTTTTTGGACTGAAGGTTGTATATAATTATGTAATGAGAATTTTTTTTTTTTTATATTAGAGAACGGTAGCATATTATCGTTTTATTTAATTTATTTAAAAATAAATTTAGTTAAAAATATAAAATAAATAAATTTTAAATTCAGAAGTAATCATCAATTTTTTTATTATTTGTTACAGGAACGATTGAATTTTATATCTGACGCGTTGGATTCTATTTTGAAGCTTTACGTGTGTGGTGTACAAGACGTACAGATACGTCAGGTGCGGGAAATAATTTCGGTGCAAACAGACAAAGACAGGGGCTTTATCGTAATTGCAAATCTTTATTGGGGCAGCTCGAAAAGGATCTCCCCTTGCCCGAGTGGAGCTTTACGCAACCTTCCATTATAACCGAAAAAGAAGAGGTTCCTCTCCCTCCTCCTCTCTCTCTCTCTCTCTCTCTCTCTCTCTCTCTCTCTCTTCCTTTCTCTCGACATTAGGGTTTCTGCTTCTCCGTGTTCATTCGCGTAGGAGACACTAGGGTTACTCTTTCTTTTCTCGGATCAATGAGACGCGAAACCTATAAACACGACAAATTTTCGTGTAAAATTGGCCTTGTAGATCCGAAGATCGTCCAATTTTTAGGCTTTTCCGATCGATTCGTGAAAATCCTTTTCCGCTGAAGGCGTCGATCGTGCGAGAATTCGTGATCGAATCGAACCCTGGTGAGGAGAGGGGAAGGAGATGGGGAACACGGGGAGCACGGGCGGCGGCGGCGGCGGGAACGGTCGCCGTAGGAATTCGAGCCACCACCACCACAACCACCATCAGGCGCCGCCGCCGTTCGGCCCCGCGCCCCCGCCGCCGCCCGCGCAGCAGCCGCCGCAGGAGGTCGCGCCCAACCGCTACGTGTTCGCCGCGGCCACGCCGTACCCGCCCCAATACCCTAATCCTAACCCGCCTCAGTACTACCAATACGCCGGATACTACCCTCCGCCGCCCCCGGTCATGCCAGTGCCCCTGCCGGCGCCCTATGATCACCACCACCACCGCGGCGGCGGCGGCGGAGGCGGCGGGCCAAATGTGGAGTACCCGGCCCACCACCCGGGATGGGCCGGGCCAGGGAGGTACCCATGCGGCCCACCGCCGCCCATGCCGGCTCCTTATGTGGAGCATCAGAAGGCGGTAACGATAAGGAACGACGTGAATCTGAAGAAGGAGACTCTGAGGGTTGAACCTGATGAGCAGAATCCGGGACGGTTTCTTGTTTCTTTCACTTTCGATGCCACAGTATCTGGGAGGTGATTTTCTCTTTACTTTCTGTCAGTTTTGATTTTCTTTAATTCCTAAAACAATATCTTGCGTATGTGTACAAGAATTCGTTGTCTTTACCACACTGTTTAGCGTGTAGATTGTCAAGAGTTCTGTTATTTTTTGGGGGGTTTATATGATTGTTATTTACCGGGCATTACCGTGTTATTTTGTGGTTGGTTCAGAAAATGAAACTTTGTTGGTTTCAACTTGATGGCTTGATTGCCATCGACTGATGTGAGATTGCGGGCTTGATTGCCATTGACTGATGTGAGATTGTGATATTCTTTTTCGCTCCTTAATAAATAAGAATTAGTTGACTTGTCATTGACATTATGGATTCTATGTTTTCTTTGAATCTTCTCTTTCGGTTGTTGACTCATATTCATCTGGAGATTGCTATGCCTAGTCAAAAGAAAAGAAGAAAAGAAGAGGTCAAAAAGCCATCAAATGTTAGAGTCACGTATTTCCTTTGCACGGTTGCAGCTTCATTCTCTGTTTCTTTTCCCTAGATTTTTCTCCTTCTCCTTAATTAGAAATTTATGGAAAGTTGTAGGGATAATGGTGTGGACAATCATCTTATTTCACAAGTCTTTGAACTCTAAGATTTCTGGCCAATTGTTCATCGTGCAATTATTATTGGCCTCTTAAGTGCTTGTTCTATTTCTTCTGGACTTGATTCTCTTCTTGAAGAGACAAAAGCTAGATGTTTGTGAAACCAAAATGGGCTTTAAAGCTTACTGCTAATGCAGAAAGCAAATATGTCCATTCGTTCTAAGCTTTCAAGCCGAACAAAACAGGTAGCATGCTAAATGAGCATAGTATTTTCTTTTGTGACATGAGAACTAAAATAGATATGCTATTTTATTATTTGGAGCTTTTGAGTGTGCTCGGTGTTTATCTAAAATGGTGTCTTAGTGATGAGATTTAAATCTCTTCTTCTGGCTGTATGTTTGGTTTCTTCCTTATAACCATGTATTTATCTTCTTCTTGTTCGTCTTCTTCGTTTTTGTCTTCTTGTCTTTAACCTCATAGCCATGTTATTTTCCTTTCTTTCTTTTTTGTCGTTTTACTTCTTTCTTCTGTTCTTTCTGTATTCATTGGGGATTGTTGTTGTATATTATTCTTGGCATGTTGAATTTTTCCTACATTTGCCAGGTAATTATTTTTGAACTACTGAATCTTTTTCTTATGCCTCCAGCAATTTTAAGAACCATAGTAGGATTTTGGCACAATAATGTAGTTATTGCTAGTTCCAGTCTGATTAAGAGTTAGTTTCAAATTAGGTAAATAAACTTTACCCTGGCCCTGCTTATCACCGAACCTGAACTCTTTGTTGAGATTTTTAAATGTCTTAGTTGCAGATTTTATCTCAGGGCTCCGGTACATCTTTTTTTAAGGGCATGATTGTACTAGGCTGATGATGATGATAGAATGAATTTAACCTTTGAATTCTACTGCTCGGTATAAATGACCATCTTTATCTTTCCAAACAGCACATGCTTAAAATTATTGCTGGTGAGAGTTTGGTTGGTTGGGGTTTGTCTTTACAGGTTCACGCCCTGTTTAAAATTTTCTTGTTTACACCCCCTTTTTTTTTTGCTCAGCATGTGTTTCTCTTTACCCTTTGGTTCTAATTATCAGAAATACAACATTTTCAACCTCTACTATGTTAAAGTGTGCTTCTTCTGATCTTTTTGTCTTCCAAAAGTAATTTTACTTTTGCATTATCTAATTCCCCCATTTATCTTCTATATGTGAACAGTATCACTCTTTTCTTCTTTGCAAAGGAAGGATTTGACTGCAATTTCACTGCAATGAAAGACAATTTGCTTCAACCGGTCACAGTGTCCTTCAAGGAAGGCCTTGGCCAAAAATTCAGGCAACCATCTGGAACTGGAATTGATTTCTCTTTATTTGAAGATTCAGACTTAATGAAAGAGGGAGAAATGGACGTGTACCCACTTGCAGTAAAAGCAGAAGCTTCTTCATATAACACTCAAGGTTCAGATGGTGAAAACCAGAAGATTGGATCTCCCAACTCGCAGATCACCCAGGCCGTGTTTGAAAAAAAAGACAATGGTGATTATCAAGTAAGAGTGGTTAAGCAGATTCTTTGGGTGAATGGAACTAGGTATGAGTTGCAGGAGATATACGGAATAGGGAATTCTGTCGATGGTGACAATGATGGAAATGATCCTGGGAAAGAATGTGTGATTTGTCTTTCTGAACCGAGAGATACTACCGTACTCCCATGCAGACATATGGTAAGTCTTTAAATTGTTCTTCTTTGGTGTTTATATTGTTCCTTTTTGTGCAATTGCTGGTTGGCCCAGTCATATTTTGCAATTCCTCATTTGGTAATTTTACAAGTTGGCTCCTGGTCACGAGCTAACAAGAGTTCTAAAAGTTTATTTTGATTGGAATTCTTTATCAAATTCTGTACTATCCTGATCCTAAAAGTTGTTCTCGGTAACAAGAACATCTCTTACAAAAGGGTTATATATAAAATTGGATATTTGTGTTTTCTTTACGACATTCAGGTCCATAGCTGTTTCATAATTGGTACCGAGGTTTAATTCTACTGACAAAATTATTAATTTTCTTGTCAGCATATAGCATTCAAAGCTCTAACATCTGTAGATACCTGATGTTTTGGATTTGTTGAACTGCTGCAGTTTGCTACAAATTTCGTTTATTTTGTTGTTACGTATGCTAGAGTATCTTCTGGTACTTAGCCCCTGTATAATTGATTGAAGTGTTTTTTTTTTTTTGTTAATGCAAACTCGTAGCTTACCTTTAGCAAACTCTGATTATATGGTACAAATTGATTTAGCGTATGACGCATCTTTTTGGTGTAAATTAATTGAGCTTGCTGTTCCATAAGGGCTCATGATCTGGACTCTTTAAAGTGACTTGTTGCCAATTGTACCTAAGTGGCCAGGTTTTCATTTCCAATGTATATAATGTTCTTAAGCCCATGGATTTTCATATATCATTGATAGTATGTCCTGTGCTCACGACTTTAGTTGCGTAGGTCCTTTGTGCACATGTTAGAAGTTTAGAACTGCCATAATCTGTGTCCATGCCCCTGCTGTGCTGCATTAAACTTTTCATCACATATGTGGCTTAGACAATACAAAATGATTGGCGCCATTTTTGATGCTGTGTCCTTTAGATGGTTGGAAATAACAAAAAAATTATGTGCTTAATTGGAGTTGGACTGAATTATCTGCTTCAATCAGTAAGCAAGCAATTATATTCTCGAAAGACTTGTTTCATTGGTCGTTTTATTTGCATATTTTGTCTTGTAGGCCATGTGAAATTGGTTTCTTATAGTTGGAAAATTTTATGAAGCGATAATAGTCCAGGAAAACTGGGAACAGTCTTTTACTATTTGAGACAGATGTGTTTAATTGGATGGATTGTGCTCTATCTAATTGAAGAGGCTAAAAAATGCAGTTGATGCTGCAACCTCCAGGGGTGATTCTCGTTGTTTGTGGACCCCTTTTCCGCTTTCATTTATCTTTCTTCTGAAATCATGAACTAGTTTTCTCTCTCCTACTCCTAGTGACAGAGATTACCTTTATAGTCTTTTAAATCAGTTTGGGTATTGAATGTAGTTTCATATGTTGGTGGACAAACAGGTTAAGCTTGCTCAGTCAAACAAGTGGAAATTGTTTGTATTGCAAATCCTTAATATGTGAAACATATGCACTCATGTTGTTATCTTCATTTGTGTCTGTCTCTAGAGATGCATATGTATAATCCTACCACATTATATTCTTATTTCTCGTGATTCCATATTGGTGGCCAGAACTATGGATGCATTATGTATTGATTTCTGTTCAAGTTTAGGCTCATGCTTACAACACAATCCTATTTTAAATATTGGAGTCAAAGAGGAGAAAGTTGGTACCTTAAATCTCAAGAGATCTTTTTATCTCTTGGAGCAAATGAACAAAGATCATTCTTTCTCTTATCTGTAATGCAGTAAGCCAACAAAATCAAAATGCTTTCACCTTCTTCACTGTCTATCTCAATTATCCGATATTATTTTCTCTTGCCGTTACTTGCCTTATTCTTGTGCAGATTATGTTAATAAACCAAACTCCAACTTGCTTTCAATTGTTCAAATTTGATACAGTCATGCTTTTTTATTCATCTATTGATATTGTTGGTGAATATGTACACACATTACCTGAACTATAGTGCATTTTCAAATGGGTACCTCATTTCCGAATCTTTCGATTTAATACCTAACCTTTCATCACTTCTGATTTCATTTTTGGAACTTAATTCATTCTATCAAATAAGTTACAGAATATACCGTCACCTAACAAAATATTTCACTAGATTACAGATTATTCTGTCAAGAATGTTACGAGTACCGTTAAGTTCTGATGGAGAGCTATTTTAATAGAAAATACATTTAGTTAAGTCATAATCCTTAAAGTTAAGGTTGCAATTTCAAAAGGCGCTATAGGTCTGGTAAGGCTCGTGCTTTTTTACCATTATTGATCTCAAGTGCTTCTAATTTAAACGCTTTGTCGATTTTGGTGCAGTGTATGTGCAGTGAATGCGCCAAGGTCTTGAGGTTCCAAACCAACCGATGCCCGATATGCCGCCAGCCAGTGGAGCGACTCTTGGAGATTAAGGTCAACAACAAAGCCGAGGAGAGTCAAGAGGTTTAGCATGGGCTTCTCGACTAAATATAGTATATGTGCCTCTCAAAATTATATTATTTTCGAGGCAGGCCTTAATAAAAGGGACAGGTGGTGAAATGTGGCTTACTATCTTGTTTGTAATTCATATATATATATATATATATATATAAGCATTTGGTATAATGGTGTTTGCTGCTTTCGGGCAAGTAGAACATTGCTGATGAGTGCTTTCCTGCAATCTTCATATGTATTCTGCGTATTAGATACATGGGAGATGTTTGCTTTCATCGTGCCCTAAAAAAAAAAAAGCATGCTCTCTATGTTTTAAGTTTCTGATAAGTGCACGTATTGTGAATGTACTGGAACTTTGAGGCCTGTTTGGCATTGAGGACTAGATTGTACAGGATGGTACTACTGCAGAGTAATGCTCAGGGAGAAGGATGGTTTAGTGAGCCTGAGTCTGTGGAGTTTGGGAGAGGTTGGGATTAGCCCACTTTTGCCCAACACTTCCCCATCGTGACACTCGACTCCAAGTGGCTAACCTTTTCTTTGGGGTTTGTGGGATTGCTTATTGTTATTTAAGACAATGCTTGTTGGTACTTGGAAATATAGTCAACTATTCACTTCATTCTGTTGTTGTATGCACTTGCCCATATATATATATATATATATATATATTTATGCTGCTGTGCAGAAATAAGCTTAGGAATTGGGCGGAGGAATTTAATGCAGTCCAACTTTGTTGTTCTGAATGTTGTTCTGAATAATTTAGTTTTAACAATTTCTTTCTTGTGTCTGTTCCAATTTTAGTTACTAAACTTTTCTGAGATGCTAAACTGGCATGAGGTGGTTGTAGTGTTGCTTGGCGCATCGCCCCATTGTCCCGGGTGATTGATTGTACAGGACCAATTTTCTTTAATTGAGGGGGAATTGAAATTGGTAACCAAAGCTTTTCCACTGTCAGTGAGAAAAGCCCTCTCTGGTGGCGGGGTGGGTGGGTGGTCAGTGCGCCAACTCTCCACGCAATACGCATTACACGTCCAGTCAAAATCTGGCTCGGCTTCGGTTTAATTAGACCGAAACCCCAAAAAAAAAAAACCACTAAATTGCACTACTAGTTACTGAACCTCAACCCGACTTTATTTTAATTCTTAAATTTTTAATTTGACATCTAATTTTTTTAATGATATTTTGTTCAGTTAAGGTAGTATTGGCATCATCTTTACAAGACTGGTATGTTTATATGCATTACAAATTAGGATCATTTACATTTGTTGGCAGTTTTTTATCTATAGTAATGTTGTTCATGTGGTGAGAGCTATTTAACCCTTAAAACTCGGATCAAACTTTAAGCCGGATTATTTCTGGGTTGGTAGCTGATTGCATGGACATCTTACGTCGACATAATAATATCTAAACATCTAACCGTACTATGTATTTCTAGGATTCACAATGAGAAAGCCCTTCATATATTAGTAAAAATCTGCATTTAAAATTGACTGCGGTGAGTACCCGATTGCTTTAAACTTTCAAGTCATGTCAAAAAAAAAAAAGAAAAAGAAAAAAGAAAAAATAATCCAACCAACCAAATCTCGACCGGACCGGTTCGAGTCGAACCGCCGCGTCGCAGAGTCAAAAAAACCTCGAACCGGGAATCCAACAACCGGGAGAAGGGGGGTAGGTGGCCATTGGCTCTCCCTCTCCCTCTCTTTCACTCTCTCTCTATATATACTCCTCTCTCCAGCAAACGCTCTCTCTCATCCGACCAAGGAGAGAGAGAGAGAGAGAGAGAGAGAACTCTAATGGCGTCGTTGGGGTCGAAGACGTTCGTGAAGGGAGCGAGGACGGAGATCGGCTTTCAGCCGTCCGATCTGCGCGGGCTCTCGCCCCCCGCCGTCCAGATCTCGATCCGACGGCGCAGATCCCCCGCTCCTCGAAGGCTAGGTCAAGCTCTCCACCCCCGTCCATCCATTTCTTCACATATATTTAATCCTCTATTTTACTGTTTGTTTGTGTTTGAATCCCTACTTGTTGCGTTGTTATCTTCAAATGGTTTTTCTTTTTTGATAAATTTGGTGGGATGAACTTGATTTGAAAAGATCTGCGAGCAGGTGAAACTGTAAAAGGGTGACCTTTTTAATCGGTTATATATAATTTCTAGTGCTTGCCGCCAAAAAATTGCATTTTCTACTGGTCAACCAGACAGAGAAATTTTGTAATATAGTAATTTCGTGTTAATTTGGAAGGCTTGTCGATAAGTATACAACAACAAGCGGATCCTGGGATTCGGCCTTCAACATAAAGGTTCGTTTAAGGCGTTAGAAGATAGAAGGGACAATTTGCATTTTGTGGGGGATGAAGCAGAGGGCTTTTCTCTTGTTCTTTTGAATCAGATGGAAAAGAGGCAAAAAATCGTCTCCTTTGGGCTTCCCCCTATTTCGGATAGTGATGTGCTTATAGTTAAGAATTTTTGATTCACTTGAAACAGGGTATTTGGTTGATGGGGTTTATGAAAACATAGTATCTAGTTCGGTAATTCTCATTTGCTTACTCAAGCAATGGTAATTGGAATGATATTGTTGATGGTAAGGACTTTTGGTTTAAGCTCCATTACAAACTTAAATAGGAAGGAATGACTGTTGTAGTTTATAATTTCTTAGTAAGGACGTATCTAACATGTTTTTTTCTTTTCTCTGGAAATGGACATATTTTACCTCATCTGTCTGTAGGCTGTATTTATCTGCTATTTGTATGCACAACTAATGGTCTGCATGTTTTTTTGAAGAACAGAAGTACAGGCCATTGGAAATGTATTCGGTAATTACTTTAAGGTTGCGACTTATGGAGAGTCCCATGGGGGAGGTGTTGGCTGTACCATAAGTGGATGCCCCCCTAGACTTCCCCTTTCTGAAGCTGATTTACAGTTTGAACTTGATAGAAGGTTTGTAATTTTTTTTTTTCTGCACTCTATCCCTTTTTCCCTTCTTTTCCCCATCTGCATCGGCTAGTCAATTTCTTAATCTATTTTTTGTTCTCATATTCACTTCTATTGACTTCAAACAGGAGGCCAGGTCAGAGTAGAATAACTACACCGAGAAAGGAAACTGATACATGTAAAATTCTATCAGGAATCTCTGAAGGTTTGGTAGTCCTAGAGCTTTTTCCTAACTTTCATTCATAGTTTAGTTGAATGGACCTCTGAGCTTTTTTACTTTGTGTTTCTTTCTGCTCCATAATATGGTAACTTGATTAGTTGATTGGTGCGTAATGTGTGTTGCAGGAATGACTACAGGAACACCAATACATGTTTTTGTTCCAAATACGGATCAAAGAGGACACGTGAGTTTCACTTGTTTTACTTTTTTGTGTAAACACAGAAAACTGTTAACACTAAATTGTTTCGGCGCTTATAAAAGCCTTCATCAACTCTCATGAAATTTAGATCTCTAGAGCACCTATGCATGGCTAATTAGGAGCTTTTTCTTATTTCATTTTGAAAAGTACTTACAGACTTTTTGTCAGGTCTTGTCTTCTCTTCTTTCTTACGGCTTAAATAACTTGCTGGGTGTAAATATATTGGACTTTCATGCTCCACTATTCTACCTGCATCACCACATTGATTCCGTTTATGGTTTTACCATATATAGCAAGATTGTTTAGATCAGTCATAGTAACCTACAGTCTGTTTATATGTTGAAAACTCTATTTAGTATGTGATACATAGTAGGATTCTGCTTATCTAAGATTTTTTTATGTAAGATGTGTACTTGTTTGCAAATTTATCTTCTCTCCACTGTGTGGCTAGTTCTATGTCCTATTCTCATCTTGCAACCTGTAAATTATTTATTTTTCGGTCCTTCAATTTCTGATTATTCCATGGGACCTTGCAGGATTACAGTGAGATGTCGATGGCATACCGCCCTTCTCATGCAGATGCTACCTATGACTTCAAATATGGCGTCAGATCAGTACAGGTAGTTTTTTCTAAAAAAAATTTGTCTGGATAGTCCCTGTTCTGTCTTGATGGTGCAACTCAGCTGCTGAACTTTTCATTGAAACACTCAAGTTTCTGAAGCTTCTTTTATGTTGTATTTCCATCCTGACCATCAAAAGAAAATCTAATTTTTTTCCTGTGAAGTGGCCATTTACCTTTCTGCTGTCATATGACTTCTACTTTCACTTAAACTTGAAATGTGGTTAAAAGGTCATCTACAGAAAAAGTCAACAGATGATAGGTCTTATTTGCCTTAACATCCACGGATGTAACTGTGATATATGAGAACCTTCAGGAGCCTAAGTGTTTGAATGAAAAGGTCATGGAGCAAGTCACAATATCAGGATAGCACAGGGAGTATCCAGACATTTTACATTCTCCTTTCCTCATTGTTTTTGAGTTAAATCCTCCAAATCCAGTCTCTAGATCATATATGAATATTCTCAAAGGGTTTCTGCTCGATTGGACTGGAGATCCTTATGGTTTATAGTTTCTTGGAACTATAGGGGGGTGGCAGATCGTCAGCAAGAGAAACCATTGGGAGAGTTGCAGCTGGAGCTGTAGCAAAGAAAATTCTCAAACTGAAAGCGGGGACAGAGGTCAGCTAATTCAGCTTATTGTTTTTGATCATTGCTTTCACAAATTTTGAAAATTGCTGCATCCCTTGTAATAACTGAAGACAAAGAAATTTTGTTCTTTCGACTAGTTTGATAGCTACAAAATCTGATGATTCTGGTCCAACAATCCACTAGTACAAATGTAAGCGAGTTGACATTCTAATACACTATAATGTAAATTAGAGTATATAGCTAATATCTTAAGGTAGGGTGGCTCCATGTTATAAAAGCGCATGGCTTCATAAAATGCATCTGTTTATATACTTTCACATTATGGGTATTACATGCATCTGTTTATGTAGTTTCACATTATGGGTTTTATGGATCTTTAACTGGTTTCTTGTACGATTTATGAATATCCTCCACCTTCAAAGCAAGAAATCTTTCTGGTTCTACAGATACTGGCATATGTTTCTCAAGTGCACAAAGTTGTACTTCCAGAAGGGGCTGTTGATAATGAAACAATAAGCTTCGACCAGGTTTGTAATCTATCATATATATATTAGTTGAGCTATGATGCTATTGATTGGGGATGAGTAGTGTTTACTATGAACTTTTTAGCCATTGGATTCGTAATAGTATCACCACGAAATAGTAAACCCTATACATCCAAATAATAAAACGTAGATACTAAACACTCTTCCTCTACTATCAATAGTATTCTAGTTTCTCTTCTCTCTCTCTCTCTCTACACACACACACACACACACACACACACATATATTAGCTGGGATGCTTTTGGAAGTACATACTTCCAACTTTTGGGCCCTTGGATCCATAATAAAACCACCACCAAATAGTAAACCCTTGGCTTCGAAGAGCCCAAACTTTGGCAGCACCATTTCCAAAAGCATATTAGTTCAGTTATATATATTTATATATAGACCTAGGCTGGAATACTATCAATAGCACCAAGCTATTGGTGCTATTAGGTTTTTGGTCATTGGATGAAAAAATGTACTGTTAGGATGATGTGGGCCCCCTAGAGTTGATTGAGTTATTGGTTTAATAGTATAATGAGTTATTGGTTTAATAGTATAATTTAACGGGTGAAAATAATCAAAGGATTAAATCTAACGGCGGAAAACTTGATAGCACCAAACGCTTGGTGCTATCGATAGTATCCCAGCCGGACTCTATATATATATATATAGAGAGAGAGAGAGAGAGAGAGAGAGAGAGAGAGAGAGAGAGAGAGAGGGAGGGAGGGAGGGTTCACTTGGAATACTATTAATAGTAAATATATAGTGTTTACTATCAATTTTCATCCCTTGAATCAATACTATTCCATATAGTGTTTAATATCAACTTTCTAGCCCTTGGATCAATACTATCCCGCCAACAACCACTAAATACTATGCATTTAAGGGCTAAAAAATAGATAGTAAACACTATTCCTCTACTATCAGTAGTATTCTAGTTTCTCTCTCTCTCTTTATATATATATATATATATATATANGTGTAACAATAAACAGTATTACACTCTTTTTGAACCGTAGATTTAAGTACAATCCAAGGATTGAGATGAAACAATGGCCAACTTTTTGTTTCTTTGCTAAAATACTCTTCCCTACTTCATAGGATTTGACATCACTGCAGTAGCCTTGGATTTTACTCCCTTTTTTTTTTTTTACCCTCCATTGTAAACCCACTATATAATCAGTTTTCCTCTACTAACTAAGATGACTTTGGTTGATAATTTCTAATATAAGCAAAATTTTTACAGCAAAATAATTTATGTAAAAACCGACAATATTTAGATAAAAAATTATCAACATTTTATTTCTTTCGATGCTTTTGGATGGTTGCAATTGATTTTAATACACTGAAATTTAATTTTATAAAAAATTCAAAATTTAATTGACTGCAACAATTCACATTAAAATAAATAAAATTTTTAAGAAATTATTAACAAAGTAAAGTTCAAGGGCCAATTATAGCAATAACCCCTTTATAATATATTTTACTATTAAACTTCATTATATGCTTTCACACTTTTAAAAAAACGAATGTTTTATGTGCACATAAAATTAATGTAAATAATTAGAGTAACAAATCTTAAAGTGGTGTCACATCCTATGTAAATTAATGGAAAATCCAAGGCTATTAAAGTGGTGTCACATCCTATGAAGTAGGGAAGAGTATTTTGACATAGAAATAAAAAAAGTTGCTATTGCTTTACCTCGATCCTTGGATTATATTTAGATCAACGGTTTAAAAAGAGTGTAATACTGTTCACTATTACACTTATGTTATTTGAACTTAACTCTATATATATAGGTAATTTTGTTATTCTGTTATGTTATACTAATTGGTGTTCTCTTTCATGAAATCTTACCAGATAGAGAGCAACATTGTTAGATGTCCCGATCCAGAATATGTACAAAAGATGATTGATGCAATTGATGCTGTTAGAACGAGAGGGGACTCTGTTGGTGGAGTCGTGACATGCATTGCTAGAAATGTTCCACGAGTGAGTATTTTAACTTTAATATGAAACATAAACACCACCCTCCTATGCCATATGCATTATTCTACGATAGAACTAGGACCATTCTTGATATATGAGTTTGCTTTGCAAAGTAGAGTTTCTCTTCTATTATTTTTTGCCTAAATGCTGGAAAAGCCCTATAGATATCACGATTTTCACTTTGGCCATAAGCAAATTGATACATGTTACTTAAGGAACACTGACCAATGCAAGCAAACTGACGAAAATTTGCATTTAAAAGGGCAAACTGAATTTATTTGTGGTGCTGCCTTCGATTTTAAACTTAATTTGTTGCTGGTTCATTCTACACTAGATTTTCAAGCTATTTCTGTTTGGTAAATGTTCTAACTGATGAATTGTATACTTGAAACCATGTAATTCTGTAGGGGCTTGGCTCTCCAGTTTTTGATAAACTTGAAGCTGATTTGGCAAAAGCTGCGCTATCTCTTCCAGCAACCAAGGGATTTGAGTTTGGTAGTGGATTCGCAGGTAGGTAATTGTACATAAGTGTGCTATAGACTAATTGCAACTTTGATCCTTGAACTTTGTCCTGAATTTCAATTCAGACATTATAGTTTCAAAATTATAATTTAATCCTGAAGTTTGCTCTCCATAACAGGTAAGTCCTTACTTTAGCAAACCATCTAAAAAAGTGTGCCATATCAGCATCTTTATTAGACTTTTCTTTATCAAAACTGATTATGGGTTTTCTCATTATTAAATTGAAACTGAGGACGAAATTGAACCTCAAGTCATACTATGGGGATGAATTTGACATCAACATCAAACTTCAGGGATAAAATTGAGATCTAAAGTGCGGCCAACCTTCGGGGAATAAAAACTGTTGCAATTGAAATTTTTTGAGGATGAAAAAATTCTGCTCAAACTTAGGGGAATAAATTTGTTGTCACATGAACATTTTATTCAGCTAGTGCTTCAATTGCTGATGTAAAGTCTGTTTTCTGTTAGCAGGTACTTTCCTGACTGGAAGTGAGCATAATGATGAGTTCTATACAGATGAGAATGGAAACATTAGAACCAGAACAAACCGATCGGGCGGTATACAGGTCTGTTTTTGATCGTCTTATAATATTGATTATTATGGAAACTGCAGTTCTTGATTGTGTATAGTTATGTGTGTAGGGAGGGATATCAAATGGTGAAACTATTTATATGAGGATAGCTTTCAAACCTACCTCCACGATTTCGGTAAGTCATGTTAACTAACGTTTAATATTTGGATTGATCGATAAAATTTTGTTCATGTTTTTAAGAATTCGTCGAGTCAAAGAGGATTTTATCGAGGTTTTAAAGAACAATGAAGCCAATAGTAGGGTGTAATTGTTTTGAAGTTTGGAAT
Source organism: Ananas comosus (assembly GCF_001540865.1). Lineage (NCBI taxonomy): Eukaryota > Viridiplantae > Streptophyta > Magnoliopsida > Poales > Bromeliaceae > Ananas > Ananas comosus. The sequence goes on from NC_033625.1 coordinate 6,729,388, forward strand.
GCTATCTGAGATTTAACTGCTGTGCTGAAGTAGCTGCTTCATATGCTTACAACACCAAAGAAAAAGAAATTTAAAAAAGGAGCAATTATTTGGTTCCATTTATTAAATCTCACTCACGCGGGATTCTAGAATTGTCTTATGGATAACATCTTATGCAGAAGAAACAGCAAACTGTGACAAGAGATCGACAGGAAACTGAACTTCTAGCAAGGGGCCGCCATGATCCTTGTGTGGTTCCTCGAGGTATAGAAAAAATTGTTAAATGATCTATCTTTTAAGTGGGTTTGCCGTTTCTTTTCTCTGTAAAGACATATCTACCTGAAAATAGCGACCTGAAATTTTAGAAATTTTCATTTTACTAAATAACTGCACAGTGATTTTAAGTTGCCTGTCAGAATATAATGGTATTTGCGAAAAATTTTTGACAGTATGTTCCTGCAAACTTAATGGAATATTCTATTACTTGCTAGATTGTTTTATAGTTATTAGACATAAGCCATTAAATTCTATCAAAACTTGATGTAAATTATCCAAATTAGAAGTAATGAAAAGAATATGTAATATTAAGAAAAAAATTTGAGTGTAGTTTCCCATTTCAAATTGCCGCATAGTTCAAGCTCTATACATTTTCACCTACCTTTTCTCCCAAACTTCTCTTTTTTTTTCTTCGTTTTTTTTTAACTTACTGTAGTTTCTTATTATGTAGCTGTTCCAATGGTGGAAGCAATGGTAGCATTGGTGTTGTTGGATCAGCTGATGGCTCACTTAGCTCAATGCGAGATGTTCCCTGTGAACCCAGCCCTCCAAGAATCGGTCAGCTCAGCCATCGATGGGTCCGTGTTGACCCCAAATCTTGCATGATAACTTAATCTGAGAACAAAATTGCCCTTCTTGATTCACTTTCTTTTTTTTTGGTCCCTTTTTGGAACAACCAATAAGATAACAGCTTGTTCGGCTTGCGTCTGGCTGATTGTTGTACCAGTATATGTATTCTGTTGATTCAGCCGACTGTTTTTTAATCTCTGCTCCTTAGTTATCTTCTTTGGTTGTATTTTGTACTCCGGCCATTGGGTGGCACAATATTCTTGTTATAATGAAACATAAGCACCGGAATAAGTGATGGTTTAGTTTAGCTTGAATAAAGTTTTACAGTTAGTAGCTGCTGGAAAAGTTAGCGTTGTTTTACCTCATACTGGTGGTCTTCGGTGTCATGCGGTAATCGGCATATTTTCCATAATTTGGTCCTATTATGCGCCTAGGTGTGAAATGCTTCCAATTCCAGTGTTTTAATCTCATTTTTTTTGAAAAAAAAAAGAAAAAAAAAATTCCAAAAGTGCTTATGAGCCTATTTTGCCACTGGGATAGTGCATTCTCCAAACCATCAACTGCCACTGGGCTAGTGCAATTGCTGGTACTTACATTTCCTAATTGGGGTGCCAATGGATTCAGCAGGTTTGATCAGATAGTATAGCAAGGCCATGCAGGACCGAGCCGAACCAAACCTGACCCGCCGGTGGGTCAAGACGGTTGAGCTGTAAACGAGTAGCTAGAGAAAAATGGAAACTATAGAAACGGGGATTTTAGATGTTACGACGTTGTTCTAATTTGCTTTGCTCCACGGGATCTAGTCCGCCTAAAATAAACTCCTTGCCGCCGCTGCTCTTTTACTGTAAACATTACATTCCAGAAATGACAATGCTCACAATTAGCATTTACACCTGTTTCGGATGATGAATTCATAGAGCGCAACTACGTACACCAATCACTTTGAGAGTACCCCTCGCCGCTTCTTCCACTAGGTGTTACTGTTCCATTGGCAAAAAATTCATCAGACACTGCTTAAACGCAAAAAAATCACGTCGTCTCTAATTACTATTTGCAGCCGATCTTCGCGGAGGCAGACCGACGAATGTTCTTGCGGGAGATGTCGAGGAGGAGGTCGGACACCCGGCGGGAGGTGGGCCGCTCGGCAGGCGCAGTCCTGGTGCACTGCAGAGCCACGTCGAGCACCTCTAGCATTGACGACTCCTCGCCCAGCCCCAGAGGGGTGAGAGCGGGGTCGAATAGCTCCTCGCATGTTGCGGCCATCGGAGACCCGTTAACCCGGGATTGCACCCATCTCACCATGTCCACGTCTCCGGTGAATCTCCTGTCCGTCGGCATCCGCCCGGTCACGAGCTCCATGAGCACTATCCCCATGCTGTACACGTCGCACTTCTCTGTCGCCTTCAAAGTGTATGCATACTCTGGACGCAGCACGAAAGAAGATCAATTTGATCAGCAAATAACGAATGGGCGAGCGAATTGGGAAAACAAAGCTGAAGAGGTCGAAAGGCAGAATCGGCAGATCAAAGAGACTAGTAGCAGTGCATGTACCCGGAGCAATGTAGCCGTAGGATCCGGCGAAGCAAGAGCCCGACTCGGTCGTGCATCCTTTGGAGGACTCGGCGGCCGCCGCCTTGGCGAGGCCAAAATCTCCGAGGTGAGCCTCCATGTCTCCGTCGAGCAGCACATTGCTGGACTTGATGTCCCTGTGCAAGATCCGCGGCACGCAGTCGTGGTGCAGGTACTCCACCCCCTTGGCCAGCCCGATCGCGATCTTCATTCGCGCGTCCCAGCCCAAGCACTCCCCCTTCTTCTTATCCTTCTTCTCGCCTCCCCGCCCGCCCGTCGCCTGCAGATCTGCGTGCAGCCAATCCCACAAGCTCCCGTTCTCCATGAATTCGTAAATGAGCAGGCCGACGCCGCCGCCGCCGCTGGTGCTCTTGCTCTTGTTCTTGTTCTTGTTCTTGTTGCTGCTGAGGAACCCCAACAGCTTCACCAGATGCCTGTGCCTGACCCGGCCGAGGATTTTCACCTCTCTAGAGAAGCTCTTCTCGCGCAGCAGAGCCAGGTCCCGGTCGCCCGCGCCCGCGCCCGCGCCCGCGATCTTCTTCACCGCTACCGTCTCGCCGGTCGGCAATTCGGCCTTGTAGACCGTCCCCGACCCGCCCGACCCGATCGCAAACTCCTCGCTCAGGTTGCAGGTCGCCTCCATGATGGCCTCCCACTTGAATTCCCGGCGCCCGGAGCCCTTCGCGATCAAATGCCGATCGGCGCGCGAAGAGCCCGACGACGAGTACGCGGCGCAGTTCACTTCGCTCGTTCGCCTCCGGTGCCGCCGCTGATTGATCTTCACGGCGACAAAGATTAGCGCCAGCATCAGAGCCAGCGTGACCGAGGCGGAGATGAGGGCGACGGACGCCGAATGCAGCGTCCTCGACCGCCTCAGAGAGTTCGAGGAGCCGGGGCCGGCCGTGGCGCACAGCTGCGAGAGGGGGCGCCCGCAGAGGGCGAGGTTCGCGGCGAACGACTGCGGCGGCCACCGCGAGAACCGCGCGTCCAGTTGGCCCCCGAGCTTGTTGTAGGAGAGGTCGAGAGACACCAAGCTGGTCATCTCCGCGATTTGGCCGGGGACCGCGCCGGCGAGCGAGTTGTGAGAGAGGTTCAGTTCTTCGAGCTTGGAGAGCGAGCGCAGAGAGGCCGGGATTTCTCCGGTGAGGCCGTTGTCGCTGAGGTCCAGCGCGCTCTGCAGCTCCTGCAGCTGCCCGAGCTCGGCCGGGATGCCTCCGGAGAAGAGGTTGTGCGAGAGCCGGAGATCGTAGAGGCTGCGGAGCCTTCCCAGGGACGCGGGGATCGCCCCGGAGAGCCGGTTGCCGGCGAGGTTGAGCACGTTGAGCGAGGCCAGGTTCCCTACCTGCGCCGGGAGCGAGCCGTTCAGCACGTTGCCGTCGAGAGACAGCTTCAGCAGGTTGGTGGAGTTGAAGAGCTCGGCCGGTATCGGCCCCGCGAAGGCGTTGGAGGAGAGCGCGAGCTCCCCGAGCCGCGGCAGCGCCCCGAGCCACGCGGGGACGGCGCCGGCGAGGCGGTTGTCGCTGAGGATGATGTGGCCGAGATTGCCGCACGCGGCGAGCTCGTCGGGTATCTCTCCGGAGAGCGAATTGCTCGACAGGTCGAGGAGGGAGAGGGCGGCGACCGCGCCGAGCGTCGCGGGGATCGCCCCGACGAGGCGGTTGCTGCCGAGGCGGATCCTCTCGAGCATGGGCGAGTTCCCCAGCTGCGCGGGCACCTCGAGGTCGAAGGAGTTGTTGGTGAGGTCGAAGGAGAGCAGCGACGTCGAGCCGCAGAGCGGGAGGATGCTCCCGGCGAGGCGGTTGTTGGAGAGGTTCACTCTGGTGATGTTCCGGCAGTCGAACAGCTCGTCGGGGACGCTCCCTTCGAGCGAATTGTTGTACAGCATCAGCTGCTCGAGCGATCCCAGGAGCCCGAAGCTCGCCGGGATCCCTCCGGACAGCCGGTTGTCCGCCAGGTCGAGAATCGCGAGCTGGCGGCAGTCGCCCAGCGCCGCGGGGATCTCCCCGGAGAGGGCATTCTGCCTCAGGTGCAAGAAATTGAGGTCCTTCAGCCGGCCGACGGTGGCGGGGATGCTCCCGGCGAACTGGTTCCCGAAGAGGTCGAGCATCTGCAGGCCGGAGCAGTTGCCGATAGCGTCCGGTATCTCGCCGTCGAGCTGGTTCTCGTACAGGTAAAGAATCTGCAGCCGGGCCAGCCGGCCGATCTGATCCGGCAGCGGGCCCCGCAGCGCGTTGTGGTAGAGGGACAGCGTCCGGAGGTCGGTGAGGTTGCCGAAGAGCGCGGCGGGGATGGGGCCGGAGAGGGTGTTGTTGTTGAGCAGGAGGTCGGTGAGGTTGCGGAGCAGGCCGAGCTGCGGGGGGATGGCGCCGGCCAGGCTGTTGTTGGCCAAGTCCAGCTGCGTCAGCGACCGGCATTCCGCCAGCCCCGCCGGGATCTCGCCCGAGATGTTGTTGGTCGACAGCAGCAGGTGCTCCAGGCTCCGAGATAACCTCCCCCCGCCGCCGCCGCCGCCGCACAGCTCGTCGGCCGGCAGAGGGCCGGAGAGCCTGTTGTCGGAGAGCACGAGGTAGCCCAGCTGGCCCAGACCGCCGAGCTCGCCCGGGATGGCGCCGACGAGCTCGTTCGACGACAGGTCCAGCGTCTGCAGGCTGCCCAGTCGGCCCAGCGACCGCGGAATGGGGCCCGCCAGCCGGTTGCCCATCAGGTTGAGGTAGACCAGCTGGCCCATCCCTCCGAGCTCGCTCGGTATCGGCCCCTCCAGCGAGTTGTCGGCCAGGTTCAGTATCTGGAGACTCCCCAGCCTTCCGAGTCGGCTCGGGATGCTTCCGCCGAGCCGATTCCCCGCCAAGGTGAGCACGACCAGACTCGCGCACTCGCCCAGCTCCGGCGGGATGGGGCCCTGGAGCCGGTTGTCTTGGAGCACCAGGTTCTGGAGCCCGGTCAGCCGGCCCAGCCGGCTCGGTATCGGGCCGGTTAGGTTGCACGAGGCCAGACCCAGCACGGTGAGGTTCGCCGGATCGCCGAGCGAGTCGGGGATCGGGCCGGAGACGCCCGGGTTGTCGCCGAGTCGGAGGACTCGGAGGCTGGCGAGAGAGCCGAGCTCCGGGGGGATGGGGCCGGAGAGCTGGTTCGAGTAGAGGAGGAGGGCGGCTAAGCCGGTGAGCCGGGCGAGCTGGGCCGGGATGGGACCGGAGAGCCGGTTCGAGGAGAGGTCGAGGGAGCGGAGGCTAGCGAGGCGGGCGAGGGAGGCNTTCGAGTAGAGGAGGAGGGCGGCTAAGCCGGTGAGCCGGGCGAGCTGGGCCGGGATGGGACCGGAGAGCCGGTTCGAGGAGAGGTCGAGGGAGCGGAGGCTAGCGAGACGAGCCGGAGAGGTTGAGACCGAGTACGACCGGACCGGCTGCGGCCGGGTCGCAGGCGATTCCGGTCCAGGAGCAGCAGTCCGGGTTGGTGTCGGGGTCCCAGTCGCCGAGCACTCCGAGCGGGTCCTCGGCGAACGACTTGCTGATCTCCAAGAGAGCGTCCAGTGTTTGATCCACGACCGTTTCCGATTCCATGGGGTAGGCATCACTTGCTGCTGGTTTTGCATGGGAAGGAGAAGGAATGATACTCGACCAAATTATGAGAGCCCCCAACGTCCACAACACGAAGGTACGAGCCATGTCCCTATAATGAAGCTAGCTCTAGCTTTAAATACTGGGAGATAGCATTTTGTTTACATTTTCATTACATATATATATATATATGCGTGCATGCATGCATGTATGCATGGGAAGAGATACAATCAGTGATATATAGGAGAGTTTAAATTGGCATGGGGGCCTGATGGTTTGCGTCAGAAGCATCGAGTTGCGTTGTGTGAACTGTGAACTGGGAAAGGGTTGGGAAGTGATTAAGTGAAGGATGGGGACAAAGGGGAGAGAGAGCATTAAATGGCACCGCCTAGTTCGGCCTCTAGAAGCGGAGAGGGGAGAGCAGTGTATCCGCATGGAGATACAGCAGTTAGGATTGTGACTCATAATGGGAGGGCTATCTTGAAGAGAGAGACATATAGAGAGAGAGAGAGAGAGACTCAGGGGCAAAAGTCGTGAAGTCAAAGGGGAGGGAGGGTCGTTGTACGTACGTCTTAGAAAGAAAGAAAGAGAGCGGTTGGATGCCCCCATTGGTACATATTATATATTATATATATATATATATAACTGTACGAATTTGGAGTACGTGGTGACATATATATGTGTATATATATATATATATGTTATTGATGAGGCGAGGTTGCATTATGCATTAATAAATCTGCGGTGTTGGGGTGTTTGGGGGGATTCAGCTGATGCTTTGACCGGATCGAAATGGGGGAGGGTCAGATTCAGACGTCGCCCGATATAGTATTGTCAGGGGAGGGCGAGAGGTCGCGTTCGCTTGGACGTCGCATCACATGTTATCCTCGCTATGATTCTCTTATTACTAGGCTGTCTTAATTGTTTCTTTTACACCTTTTGCATTCACGGGCCCGTCAAAACAGCTCCGTCCCTGCATTATTCCATCGCACAAAACAACCCTTCCCAATTATTCTCTCTGGCCGTTGTTTTATCATTGTCACAACCACTCTTTCTCTTTCTCGCTCTCTCTCTTTCCTACCCTCTCGTATTTTTTTTATAATATATATATATATATATATATATAATTAGCTCCTATTTTTTAAAAAATATCAAATATTGCGCTGTGTTGTAAAAGTTTCTTAACCTTTTAGATATAAAAATATCATAGTTTTAGGATGATGTGAGCCCTTAGCGGTTGGGGGTGGATTGATTAGAATAGTATTTTATCTAACGGATTGTAAATGATCAACAGTACTCTGATACTACGGTTAAAAACACTACAAGCCATAAAGTAATTAGTGCTTTACAAGCACTAGCCCGGACTATATATTATACTATAGTATATATATATATATATATATATATATGCAAAACAATAAAAACCCTTCCTGCACTTCAGCTGTCTTTGTATAAAATGTATGTAAATTTTTATCATCCACTTTATTGCTGTTTTCAATTAATTTTGTAATTTTGAATGATTTATTGAAATTAAAAATAACATTTTATCTAAAATGATTTGGGATAATAATAGGTCGGAATCATATTCTGCATATTCATATACATTAGTTGCAACAAATGATACACATATCAAGATAAAAGAGAGAATTCCTAGAGCTACCTAAATGGGCAATTTACTTTTTACAGGGTAGGTCAAATCTGGACGCTATTCTCTACCCGAAATTTTTTTTTTTTTTAGAGCAATTAATTTATCCATAGGATGAAGTGCAATAAGTTATTATGTAATTTAGCCTCAAGGTTATTTTATAAAACTCAAATAATCCAACGTTCTCGTGCAAACTAATACGCATTTGGACGTGATTGGGGTTGTGCCACCGAACCCAAGTGTCCGTTTGTAGCATTTTCTCTACAAGTGGGGGAAGGAGAGGGGAATGTAGCAACGACTCAATTAAGGGCCATTGCTCATATAATAAGCCTATTGGTGATGTTGTTTTGTGCTAAAAAGTCCACACATAAGTGTGTGAGAAGCAACCTTTATTCTTACTATTTTTATTGTTTATTGGATGGGGTTTAGATAAGGATGGAAATATGAATGGTAGGAGAGCCTTGAATGCTACTTTACATACATAATTTTATGTGGGACTCATTATTATTATTATTCTTCCTAGTGAAGCATGAAATTTGGTAAACTAACCCCTCTTCTTCTGCTTTGGTTTTCATTAATGATTGACCTTTTTTTTTAAAAAAAAAATAGGTAGCAAGTTACCTGCTTCATTTATTAAGCAAAATGAATTTAGCGTACAATTTGGAAACAGCTAGGGCCTCCGAACCGAGGGAACAAGAAGAGAAAGATAAGAGAAAAAAAATAAGAGAACAAAAACCAGATTCATGAGACCCAGTAAACACGAGCAAACCAAAAATAAACAAAGGGGTGACCAAAGGCAGGGCACCAAGGCCGGGAGATAATCAAAGTGCTTCGTTCCAGGCTTCGATCAAAACGGCGACACGTTCGAGAGGCCTGAAAACCAGGTCCATGATTGACCTCTTTTATGTTTACGTGTTAGACAGTTACTTTCATTTCCTTTCCTCAATGGAAGCGCTTCACCTAATTAACTAAAATAGTAAACTATAAATAAGTACAAGAACATATATATTTCCTTTTGATGGTTTACTGCAAAAAAAAAAAAAAAAAAAAAAAAAACTTTTTGTTGGTAGGTACAGTTAATGGGTTTTGTGGGCGATCGAGCCTAGCGAGACTAATATATTGGACTAGATATACCAAAGCAACCTGCACCACAGTACGTGTCCCCAGAATCAAATAAACTAATAGGGCTTGTCCTTCTTTTCTTTTCTTTTCTTTTTTTTCCTTTTTTTATTTTTTAAATCCAGCCTGTCGTATAGGCTCCACATTTTGAAGAATTTTCTAGCACCTATTTGTATGAAACTTAAAATTGGGAAAATCAACGGCACAGTTAAATATACATGAAAGCTCAAATCCCTAACCTCATAGTTAGCTCTCGAATACCTAGTTACTAGACCAGTAAATCTGCAATGGTCTCATAAAGCACTAGATTATGACTATCTTTAGGAGGAAAGAGATTAATCGACAACTCTTGAGTAGAAAAGGTGGTTGAGAATTGGAAGCTATGGTGTACTTTTATTAGTAAATGATTCTTAACCTTAGAAGAAATAATTGCAAAACTAAAAGAACAAGGCCTTTTTACCCTCTTTCTTGGTAATAGAAACCCCAACCCTCTCCTATATAATTCAATTACTTTTTGAAAGTGCATTATTCCCAAACTAATTAACTAACGTGGTTTGGAATTCGGATGAACACTTTTCGGTTAAATCGACCTACTTGGCACTGACAGATCGTGGGACAAGAGACGCACGCGCCTCCAACATCTGGAATCTCAAAATCCCCCTAAGGGTGCGTTTGGTTCGAGTTATCCTGACAGGATTACAGGCAATCCTGCCAGGATAACTGTGTTTGGTTAATCCGCTATGTAATCTAGTCGTTAATGTAGCATTACAAATCGAGCAGGATTACATCAAAAATATTAACGGGAGGGGGGTCGTGTATCTTGTATTACTGAAACCCGTTAATACTACATATTATGTAAAATGACAATTTTACCCTCCAAAAATTCCAAATCTAATTAACAGTATTATTTTCATCTCTCTCTCGCCTTCGTCCCGGCCCTCTCTCTCGCACGCCGCTTTCTCTCGCTCTCTCTCGACGTCTCTCTCTCTCTCTCTCGCGCACGAACACCTATCATTTTCTATTGCGTCGTCCTCCCAAATAATTATCACGATCTCCTTCCCTCCATTCGTCATTTTCGCAAAAAACAATATTCAAATGACTACAACATGGGCAATTTTGAAAAAAACTATACTTTTATGTCATGATTACTAAATTTTATAAACTGAACCAAACATATTAATGCTATAAACACTGTAATTTAGTATTACATTACTGTATAAAACCAAACGCTCTAATGCAGCATTAGTAGTAATCTCACGCCGAAATCCAACATACCTGGATATGTCGAGATACTTTGTAATATTACATAACTCGAATCAAACGGGCCCTAAAGGTAAAAGTGTTTAGCTGGTTGGTACTTAAGAAAAGGTTGCTTATAGTGATAAACTTGTTAAGAGAGATTGGTTGGACGACCCTATCTATGTACTATACGGGTCGGACGAGAAATCAGTAGACCATCTGTTCACCCGGTGCATATTCTGTAAGTTTATTATAGTGTTAGAGGTGGACGATATCCTGTCTCACGACTTGGGGAACGACGTGAATCTCGTATGGAATAGGTGGATGGGCCGAAAGAATCGCCTAACGAAGCGATCCAGACTTACTGACCTAATAGATTGTTGGTAGATTATATGAAAGGTCAGAAACGACACAGTTTTTAGGAACACTGCCCCCAACCCTGAGCTAGCGGTCCTCAAACTCAAGTTTCTTGTGAAGGAGTGGGATTCCCTCCCTGTTTCGTAGTTTTTTTTTTTTTTTTTTTGCTCCCGGGACCTGGTTGTCATATATTTATAGCCTAATTCATCAGTTCAATAAATGAAGAGAGTAGCGTGCTACCTCTTTCTTAAAAAAAAAAATAACTAACATGGTCGGTCATATACAATTCTCTACATTGTCATTTTCTTTCTTTGCTAATTACAAAGTTTGAAAGGTTGAAAATGCTGCTTGGATACAAACAAACATCGTGTACCTTACTAGATCTGGCTATTCCGAAAATTCAAAGGTCCACTAAGAAGTTTTCAAATCAAGTGTGTGCATCTATGCTATACCGTACAAAATTTCTGATAGGCCTACCAACATTATCCAAATTTGTTTAATCACACCTGTATAACATCATGTAATGAGTCCACAAGGCAGGACAACTTACAGAAAAAACGACCATAGCAAGAGACACGGACAGCTAGTGATAGGAAACATGTGGACTTCAACCAATGAATACGAAATATTCAAAGAGTTTATATGACACGGTTGTATTTTTATTTTTAGCTATAGTTATTCTTAACAAAGTGTTTGACAAAAAAATAATAATAATAAAAAAAAAATCAATACTTTCGTCACAATAAAAATTAGAAATCAGATTTCAAAGCCAAGAAAATCTGCTGAAGAAATTTTTCGTATAAAACTTCTCCTAATAAAACTGGCGCTGGACAATACTTCATCAGCATCATACCATAAAGCAGGGACAAATCCAAACTCTAATTATCCAAAATTAGTTTAAATTATGATCAAGGGGATAAAATTTTTCCAACCAAGTTTGGAATTATGCACGAATTGCAAAGGAAACATGCATGCATATAGCAGCCTCATATGAAATGGCTTCTCGTCAACGCATTCACTTAGTCGGGCTGTCCATAAAAGCCAACCAAAATAAAGTACGTGACAAATGTACTTTAGCCCCACACCAAGTTGTGAATCACATGTGACCCGCAAATTAATCAACTCGAATCCTGCAAAGATTTTGACTCTTTAGAGAAGGGACAAACCATGCTAAAGAATGATCATCTCCCCATTATTATTTATTCGATTATGTTCTCACTAATCAATTTGAACACATAAACGTCGCGCTTGTGGAACAAGCGAGTAAATTGTTGTAGCTGAGAACCCGTGAATAACTTAAATCTTTTTTTTTAACTATCAAAAGAGCACAAAAATCTAATTATAAACTATGCGACTTATAAGACATATGATAGTTATATTATTGCTTTAAAATATTCCAATTCACAATATCAGATATAAGTTGATAGGTTACAATATATGTTAAATCAATCAGTAATATATTGTATCGCAATTCATACATGGTAAACTTTATTTACAAAGGCAATCCTAAAACGTAATATATCAAAAAACTTTATGTTCTTTTTAAATTTATACTGACCGGTAAATTCGAATCTCAAAATAATAACGAGCAGCGAATTTAACAGTGAAAATGTCCAGAAGCCGTGTCATACTCAGCATATATATTTATATATAATAAGAATATATAAGATCCTACGACGTACACGCATGCACTGTTGAATCAGTAAGAAAATCAAGGGCCAGGCCGTGCCAATAGAAGTCGTGTGAACAATGTTGAAACCTTAACAGGGTAGACGCGCGGTACTGGGCCGGCCCTTCAAGAGTTAAAAATGGGCCGGTGCAGCTCCCTCCCGGTGGGGCCAACTTATTCATCCTAGTTAGACTAGACCTGGCACATGGCTGAGATTAGCCCTCCAGTGACTCAAAATCGAGGGATGCCTAAACAATCAGGTCCATTATCTCAAGGTGCTCTCACACTGCCACTCCTATACCGCTAATAATAGCTGCATGTGGCCTCACTTCCTTGATATTTTTTTTCAGCTTTCAGATTCCCTGCAGATTCTCTAGTGCATATTCTCCCTGCCCAACCACCTCTCTCTCCCTCCCTCTCTCTCTCCCTCTCCCTCTCCCTCTAATAAATGTGCATTCTTTCTGTGTCTTCCTACTCCAAGGGCCATGTCTTGCAGAGATCCACTTTAGCTTCACAGGAGCCAAGAACCAGTCCGAAGGAAAAAAAATAGTCTGCTTCAGATCGACACAATATGCTGATATAGTGTATGGCAACCACTGTACCTGCATGAGTTTTAATGCGAATGCACATCGAGGCTTGGCGGCTACGACCCATAGGAGGGTGATTACAACAGAGTCCGAAGGGAGCTCAGAAGAGGCACCAAAGGTATCAGTGGGGCCCAAGAAGACGTGGAAGAGAGGGACGATAGTCGGTGCTGTCTCTTTGATAGTTGGAACCACAGAAGACATACCCCGCCGTACTCTTTCCGTCCCCTTCCTTTTTAATTTCTATCAATCTATCTATCATCTACCTATCTTTCTATCTGTGTATGCATGTGTACTCACCGACAAGCATACTAACACATATGCAAACACTGATGCAATCAGAGACAGGCACACATACAAACATGCGCGTGCATGTGGATACACACTGGTACATGCAAAACAAATATACGTATGCTCATATATATGTACAAACAATACACATATATGCATGTATCAACATTCTGCCTAGTTATGTATGCATATCTGTATGTGTACGAAGAATAGAAGTATATGAATGTATGTATGTATGTATTATGCATGTATATATGACATAGACACGTAGTACATACGTATGTATGAATGTGTGTATGCGCAATAGGCATGTACATAAAATGTATGAAGTATTTACGAAGTAGGTGCAGTTTCTACTTCTCATACCTCTCTGCTGTTGCAGGTTTTATCCCCATTGTGATTTCAATAATCATATGCTGGATATTCCTGGTGATTGAAGCTCTCTTGCTGGCTGAAATAAACATCTCTCTGTGGAAGAAGAGCGAGAATGATGAGAGAGAAATTGGTGAGGATCTAGAAGTAATATCACTGCGGACTATGGCCCAAGAAACTCTAGGCGAGTTTGGAGGGAATTTGGCCACTGTAACTTACGAATTCCTGGCTTATACATCTATGGTCGCTTATGCATCCAAATCAGGGGAAGTCCTATCTCACTTGATCAACCTTCCTGAATCCATCTCAGGCAACTTCTTCACCCTCTTTGTGGCACTTCTCATTGTCGCTGGCGGGACCCACATCACAGATCGAGTCAACCAATGGTTGACCTTTTCCATGCTCGGTATGCTTGCTACTCACCCTTTAGAAAATATTTTTAAAACATATACAGATATTTGGACATTCTTGATGCAGCTGCAAAGTGAGGAAAAAGGATTCATGAAACAATAAAACTTATTAAACATTTTAAGAATAAAATAAAAGGATGCATAAGGCAAAATTAAGGCTTTACCACTTCACCTATACTCCATAGATAGTTAGATACAGGGAAATATACTAACGCGGTTGCTCTTTATAAAATTTATCTTGTTTTGCTGAATGGAGTTGACCATTGAGAAGGTCATAATGAAACTACTGCTTGGAAAAATGTAGTAGCTAAGCCAGAATACAGTTTCATGATCTAAGATAGTTAGACCATTTCTTTAAGCCTGCTTTTAGGAGTTAGGGGAATAATCTACAATCATATCTAGTCATTTTACATGGAAAATCAGTGAGCATCCAGTCGCCTTTTTTCTGTCTTACAAAACACAGCAGATGAAACTAATACAGAAGTCAAGAAGAGCAGTCATGCATGCCTATAGATGAGACATTTAAGAGATCTTTATGTATATGCCAAATGTAATTTTTGTCATGGCAATAGAAACTCCATGGTGATGTTAATTTGTCCTAATAAAAATACTTAAAACTGAAAGAGTACTTTCCACCAGTGATTTGGAAGAAATTTCCACAATTTTACCAATATAAAAATGCTTATTTTGCTTTTGATCAGATAAACATATGCAAGATAACACGATGTAATAAAGAATCTTAGGTTTAAGTGAGGTCAGGCCTAAAGCATACAGACACAAGAGAAGCCCTAAGCTCTGTTTTGACTTTTGAGATGCCATGTTGAGTAACTTGGGAACGTCAGAGTAATCTTCATTTGTAATGAAAGATTGCTTGCCATAATTGAAGCTACAGCAATAGCATCTGGTAGTAGTGGAGGGGCAAATTTGCAAACAATATCCAATTGGGACAAGGTTCCACCAACAATCCCAGTGATCATCTTCTCACTGGTGTATCATGATATCACACCCGGTAATTAATCAGCAAATTTATTATGATATAGACTAATAATTTTCTATAGACTGATGCTGAATTTATTTGCATGCAATCTGTGCATACCTTGGTTGGGATCTTGCACGGATAAAGCTCTCGATAATGCTGGGGAGTATCGTGCCACTTCTTTCTTTACTTGTCTGGGATGATATTGCTCTTAGCCTCTCAAATTTTGATGGCTCTGATCCTCTTGACATGCTTAAGATGCAGTACGAACTACAAATCAAAATTGAAGTGTCAAACACTACAATTTGTTAGAGATGTTAAATCAAAATGGAGGAAGAGCTGGGAATTCGAAGGGAGCCAAATATTGCACTGGGAAATTGGATGGTTTTTGATTGTTTTATACATGCACATGACAACCGTGTGCTTACTGTTGAAGGGATTTGACTAGAGTTCCTAACAGAAAACCAAAATGAAAACCACAGGATGGCAATGTATAAATGTGCTTAAACCATAGGAGGCATTTGAAATTAACCTTTTCTTAGTTGACAACTATTATGCTCTATTGCCTATGAACGACATCGCTAACTTTCCTCTATAAAATAACAATGTCTAGGTTAATAAGAAATTAGCATATATGATATCTTGTTTTTTCAGTATATAAGCATAGCCATGCTAGTGATATTACTAATATTGTTCTTGATGAAGATGGAGTAGCATGTCTTCACTTCTAGCAGTCAGGACATCAATGATCGGAACTCTCCTCGGAGTCTCTCAGTTCTTTATTGAACAGCTTATTAATCTCTTCAGTGCACCACCAATTCTATCACCAGTAAGTTAAACTAATCCAGTGACTATGTTGACTATATCATCATACAATTAGATAACTTCATAACTTAAGTCACATTTTTCGAACATGCAAACATCATACCAACTTACCAAGCTCATTCAAATTTGTATTTTGCCCTTCAAGATAATGTGCACTTCATCACCCAAATGCACTTGATGATAGTTTGTTGACTTAGAATTGGAATTCATCTGTAAGACTCTAACCAAAATCAAATCTCGACATGGCAGTTTTGGGTTATTTCTATTATCTAGGAAATCACAAGTCATATATGATGGTTCATGCAGGGAAAGATAAAAGATGATTCTATTGATGGTGCTGTAGAAGTCAAGGATACACATTATAATGCTAAGAAATTGATGGACAACAATAAGCTCAGTATTGTGGCATCTACAATTGTGATTCTTCCTACTATGCTCATCTCAACAGTTGTACCAAATGCATTTTCACTAGCAACCGATATTGCAGTAAGTGATTTGCATAACCATCAGCAAGTTTAGATCTAGAAAAAAAAAAAAAATCTGACGCATATATTTGGGATTTTCTATATTCACATGTGTATGAAATATGAATTGTGTTGAGATTCATAAGAGCTTTCTTTGTAGTTTCCAAATCCTTATTATAGTCCCCAGTATTATCAATTTTACAGCTATAACTGTATCTAATATACACTTGATAAATGTACAATACACTTGATACAAAGATACCCCTATACCTGACCAAAAAAAGTTTGAACATGACATCCAAATAACAAAGAAATCTCATTTGCATTCAGGTGCCTTTTAAATCTGCAGATATCCCTACTCATGTAAGGGAAATTCAATATGAGTGTCAAGTGTACATTTATACATGGACAGAAATTCTTGAATCCTTCAAAAAAAAAAGGAAACCAACATCAGCCTTCCTAATATATTTCTACAAACAAATTAGATTTTATATATAGCTCAATGTGGTAGTGACTTAGCTGGTGTTAATACAAGGATGAGTGGAACATGTATAAAAAATAATAAAGAATCCATTTCAAATTTACTGTCCTAGTAAGAAATGCTTTAGGATGAATGCAACAGTGAAGCCTATAGAATGTGCCAATTGATCTATACTCCTCCCCTTTTCCCCTTTTCCATTTTTCCCTCTTTGTGTTTTCCTTTTCTTTCCTTTCTTGGAGGCCTGGTTGTCTCACTGTGTAGCCAAGTTCACTATCTAATTGAATGAAGCGGTAGCATGCTATCAATTTCTCAAAAAAAGAAGATATTGCCAATTTGGATTTTGTTTGCATCGTTGCTCTCCTTTATCTAACAAAAGCATATTTTTTATTATTCATAAGAAATCAGTTCTCCTTCATTGATTTTCTAAATAAATACATAGATTTTTATGTTCTAATAATACCTTTTAGGGTGGTTATTGCATGATGATCTTGTATGGCATTCTTCCACCAATGATGGCATGGTTAATGCATTTTAGGATGTACGATACTGCGCCGCAGGAAGCAAAAGATTCCACAGATGAGAATAAAAAAGTAGTATTATCAAGTACCAAAACTGTACTCATTGGAATGGGATTATTTTCTATTGTAATAACAATGGAGCAATTTTTGCAGGATCTAGTTGTTCTGGACTCATATTTATTTTCTTACAACACAATAGAAAAACTATTTTTCCATGTCAGTCTGTAATGCCAACAAGTTCTCAAAAAAAATATGTATATATCTGAAGTATATAACTGGTGTAATGCCCCTGAGACAGACAAATAACTGCTTTACACAAAACAGATCAAACCAAACTGACAGATAGAATATAGTGCCAATGTTAAACCAAATTAGGCAATACAATCAAGTCAAAGACAAAAGTATCAGCAAATTTTTGCTGATACAATAATCAGCAAGACAACGTAGGAGCCGGAGAAAAACTCTATCACCTCACATAG
This sequence comes from Ananas comosus, assembly GCF_001540865.1. Taxonomy (NCBI): domain Eukaryota; kingdom Viridiplantae; phylum Streptophyta; class Magnoliopsida; order Poales; family Bromeliaceae; genus Ananas; species Ananas comosus. Next base: position 6,746,762 of record NC_033625.1, read on the forward strand.
AGGAAGAAGAGAAAGGCCTGCATCAAATGCAAATGCCACTCAGGAGAACCAGAAAAGAAGACACCATAAATTTATACGCGAGCACACAGCTAATTACAAACTAGGGGAAACAGAAGTTTCCATTGATCGATCCCCTCTTCATCAATTCATCTTAGACGATAAAAGCCAAATACGACAGAACCCTAAATCTAATGCACAATGAAGTGAATCAACTGAAAAGTTGATGCACAGTGAAGTGAATCAATTGAAAAGAGAAAGGTCAGATTCGAGAAACCAGTGGGTAATAAAAACGAATAGATTCGAGAACTGGAAAACTCAAATCTCCATTACGATCATAATAAGGCAAAATTAAAAGCTCGATACAAAATCAAATCAACACAACGATTTGGAGATTGCATGTGGGAGGATGAAAACCTTTCCTTTCGCCGGAGCGTAGTGCCTCGGATGCGAATGCGAGGAGCTTACGCTGCGCGAGGGTGAGCCATTCCCGGTTTCGTGTCACGGGGCTTTTATGGACAGGGCAGAGAGGGGCTTTTGGGCGGGTGTATCTGAAAATCAAACCCGATGAGCACTACTATAATAATAATTACTATAATAATAGACACAATTTAATGTGCATTTTCTGCAAAGTTTTAAAATTACTATAAGTTTATCTTATTTTAAATTTCCCCCCCCCCCCCCGCCCTCTATCTCTGTAAGTGGGTGTTTGGTTCTCTGAGAAAAGATGTCAAAACAAATTAACTTCTGTTAGTTCTCCAAATTTCTGTCCATTAATAAGCAAAAATATGAAAAAAGTATTTTTCATATTTTTTAAAAAATAATTTTTATAATTTTTTTTAGAAGCCAAAGAACGTCTAATCCTTCATCAATCCGGTTCAACAGCATCGAACCGTGACCCGGTCGATTATCGAGTCCGCATTCAAGCCATACTGTCTCATACGAGACGCGCCGCCGCCACGCCGGCGCCGACGCCGACGCCGCCGATCGGTTCCAGGAGCCTCGAGCATATCCCGCCCACGGTAAAACCCTAAACCCTAGAACAANGAAGCGGTTCTCTTCCCGCGACTTAACACGAATCTCTCTCCTCGTCTCCTCTCCTCCTCTCCTCTGATTTTCTCAAAACAGTGAAACGCAGAGAGGAGGTATGACCTCTCGGATCGCCGGGTCGCTTCGGAGTCGACTAGGCCGCCGCCTCCTCTCAGCCGCCTCAGCGCCGCCGCGCTCCTCCTCCTCCGCCTCCGCCGCCACGCCGGCGCCGACGCCGACGCCGCCGATCGGTTCCAGGAGCCTCGAGCATATCCCGCCCACGGTAAAACCCTAAACCCTAGAACAAGCTCGATGTTTGCGACACGTGTCTTTGGGTTTCGCTAGATCGTTTTGTATGCATCAACAATAAGTTGGGTGTGCAAGGTGTTTGATGAAATGCTAATGGGGGTCATATGTGTCAAAATAGCTAAGTTTCTTGCTGGTAGAAGCTGTTCTGATTCAACAGGATCAAATTTAGATGTTAGATGTTTGATTGTGGTAGTTTCTGTTTCTCCTTTGCAACTGTGGCGCAGACTTTGTTTGATAACCAAACTTATCTTCCTTCCCAAAAAAAGAAAAAAAGAAAAAAGATTTTAGTTCCTTAAAATGAGAATAATATGGAACGATTGGAAAAGTTCCATCAGGTTGATGTAATTATACTGATCTGTGTAACATCTTATGAAGATTTCAGTCCTGATCTCTAAGATCGAATTTCGGGGAACATGACTTTCGATATTGGTGGATAGTATTCATTGATCTTGTTGGGTAACGGGTTATGAACTCTGGGTACCTCTTTATATTTTTTGCGAGGACTTTGATTACTTCTTGTCTGGGGATTCGTGGAACATGGATTGTGTCATTTGACTGGCTTGTTGAAATATAGAATTTTTCAGAAACCCTATGCTGAGATTTTTTTTTTTTCTTTTTCTTCTAAGTTTAGTGCAATTCCTTATGTTTGCACTAGTTCTTATTACTTTCAAGTAACTGATCCTCTTCTTTCTTTTACCGCAGGATGTAACAAAGGCCGGAGGTCAGTATTAGTTCTTTATAACAAGTTTTACGGTCGATGTTGTTTTCTGTCTGTGATGTGTATCTAGTAAATATTGCAGTTCTGTAGGGTCCGTTACCACCTTTGAAATTTGTTTTGAAGTTTATTGAAAAGGTAGGGATTCCGGCGTTCCGCCAGAAACCTCATCCATTTTGGACGGTTGTTCTCAAGGAAACAAGTTACTGCTGCTTTTCTTCTTTATAGTACAAAATAGGATATATAATTTGAGACATTAATCTTGAAAGTGAGTAATCAGCATTTTGCCAATTAACTAGAATTTCTATTTAATACAACTTGTAGTGGATTTTGTCATGTGCTTGCAATAAGATAAGTGGTCTAATTTGTGGATTAAAGAAATTTACAGATCCTGAAATATAAGGATTTAATTTGCAGGGAAGCTGTTCATAAGTGACCTCACCAGACTGTTTGTTTGCTACCTCACCATATAAGCAGTATTAAGAGTACTTGTTATTATTATTTTTTTATTATAGGTGTTGGTTCTGCCAACATGGAAACCTAGGAAGAAAGGGGATTCTGATCTTTTGCCATATATATCGATTATCATTCTTCATTTTAGTTTCTGTGGAAGGGAATCATTTTCAGAACTTCTAATTCCTGTCATTCTTACGGCCCATCATGGCATAATGAGCTTTCAGGATCTAGGCCCAATGATATAGTCAAGCTAACGGCAGTTTTTAAAATCTATTACTGTTTCTGATCTTGAAAAATCAAGGAAGTGCAATCAGTTTGATCACTAGGTTGGTTGATTGGATTTGTTGGTTAGTCAGCTATTTGCATGTGAAAATTTTTCTCATATTTCGCCTTAATTTTGCATCTGTAATATTTCTGAGGCCTATCTGTTCATGAATATTCCATAGAGATTAGTGAATGAAAGTTGGACCCATGAGGATCAGGTCGACTTTCTCAATCCGATTTTTTCTAGATTAAGTGGATTCCAATAGCCATTGATCCTTTTGCAGGATGCTTGGTTTCATCTAGAGACCCCTCGAGATGGTATATGATCAACAGATGGTCTTCACATTTTCTTAATAGTCACCATGGACGGCATCAGTTGTTTCCCTCGTTAGTAAGAACATGTGCAGCCAATTATTCTACAAATCAATCAAATCAAGCACCAAGAGAGGTTTGTAGTTATTAATAATAACAATATACATATGTTGCTATTCTTCAGCTAGCTGTCTGACATCAGTTTTTCAATTGCTTCACCTACATGCTCCTTGTTCATGTGGAAAATCATATATATTCAAGTTTTAACAATCGGTAAGATTCGTGATTCACGAGAGTTGTAAATGGCAATTGAATATGGACGACAAGGTCAACTATCATATTGTCTATTCGTCCTAACAGTATAGAAAAGCATGTTGAAGAATATTTGTTCTCTGATATAGAATTTATCTTAATATAATGGATTATTATGTGAACGGGTGATATTTACAGTGTTAGTTTGGAGCGAGAATTCAAGTTTCCAGCAGCTTGATTATTTATCATGTGATTTCTGGTTGGATTATGAATTCTATTGCTTGACTTGATATACCATACAACCAATAAGTAATAACTGTTTTTTCCAGTTTTAAATTTAGACTTGTGGAGGTCTGGCCAGACCTTCCCCTTTGAACACATAGTTGCTGTTGTTTGCTGCTTACCCACCATCTGTGCACATATTATGGGTATACTGGAAGCAGTTTTAATTCTGTAAAAGGAAATTTGTTTTGTAATTACATGTTTCACTGTTTTGGGATGAAAGTAGGTTCTTAAGCTGGCAAATAGGCAAAAGAGATAACCTTTACTGGTTATTACAGAGAGAGTCAAAATCTGCTATTGGTTTTCAACTTTCAGATCACCTAATTACATCTTTCAGGTTCCAAGTTATCCTTGTGTAGCAGTGAAATTTATGCGGATTTTCAGCTTTCTGTCTCATCACTCATCTTTTGTTTATCACATTATCAACCATTGTTTGATCTTTTTCATTTACTGTTTCATGTCTTTCATGGTTTTGAATGTGCCCTTAGAACTATGGGCTGCATCATGCTCATACCATTATAATGGTACATTAGTTATTAACATCATATCGTCCGATCCTTTTCTCAGGAGAGAAAAGATATATCCACTGTAGATGATCCCTTTGATGCTCCAACATATAATATTCCAGAAAAGCCAGTGACATTTGCCGAGGGTGCTTCATACAGTGTAGTGATACTAGCTGGGTTGGGCATAGCGGCCTTGGCTGCCTATGCGGTTTTCAAAGAGCTCATCTTCGAGCCGAAGGAGTAAGTTTTCTGTTCTTTTAAACGCAAGTAATTAGGAAACTTCAAATGTCTGAAATAGGAATAAGAACTTAATTTCAAATTTCCTCCTCCTGATGAACAAGCAAATATTATGAATATATGAAGAATGAAGATTTGGGTTATACAATCAGGAAGTGAGCATTGAGGAAGAAGATTTGGAATACACTTTTGAGATGAGAGAAAAATAACTTGCTGAAGTTTTAGCTTATTTATCGAAATCTTGGCCAGACATATAAAGCTATATCTGCTTTTCGATCTTTGAACATCGATGTAGACTAGCTAATGTTATTCCTAACACTCAAAAATTAACAAAGAAAAGAGAGTGAAGGTGTCTATATCCTTGCACTCCCTGCTTTTCTCTTTCTCTTAATCCCTTTAGCTTATAGGTAAAAATTGAAGAAAAGAAAGTTTAGACATCTCTGTTAGTAATTTTGAAGAGCTCCATGTCTACAATTTCTGATTTTAGTTGATAAGCAAAAGTTTTCTGATGCAGTTGCTACTATTTTTTGTTTCCTTGTAGGTACAAAATCTTTGGAAAGGCTCTTCAAAGGGTTCAGAAGGATAATCAGGTCTGTAGAATCCTCTATGTTTTGCCTGTTTTTGATCTACCTACCTCATAGAAATAGATGTTTCTTGGTTTTTTTGCTCTGTTTTATAGTATCTCTGCCGTATTGTCAGGTTACAGTGAGAATCGGCTCCCCTGTTACTGGATATGGGCAGGAAAGCAGAAATCGTGCTGCTCGGCAGCGAATTCCAAACAGGGTTTGGACCGATGAAGACGGCGTCGAGCATGTTGAGGTAGCCATTTGTTCTAAAATCTCCATTTATTCTCTAGACCTCATCTTCAAGTTACAATATTTCTTTTCTTTTGAACTTCAACTTTATTACCTTGTGGGGAAAAGGGCTGAACTACGTGGCATGTAAGGTGCAGTTAGGGGATAATAGGGGGATGACTCGAGTTGCTCCTCTTATCCAGCCTTACAACCAAAAAACAACATTTGTTGTTATTCTGGTAAATGAGGTTACTCTGGGATGAATACAATTCCAGTAAGTGTTACACTTGGAATTTTGCTATCCTCTTGTTTTAGGCCCATATATCCTTGTAGTTCTTGTTGTTATTATCTAACATTAAGTCTATTAAATCTCTCTATAATTATCAAGATCTTCGCTTCAGTAGAGAGTCAAAGTGCAAGCTTTGACTTTGTTCTTGGTTATCCTAGGCTAGAAGGATAATCTAAGTCAAAAATAAAAAAGAAATTGAAAAAAAGAGAGTAATCCTTGCAATATTTTCTTCTGAACCAAAGATGCCAAAAGGTGGATGATCTTTTGTTGGTAAACACAAAGATCATGATTAACTTTGCATATATTATTGATAAACTCTCATCTCTACGCAGGTAAACTTCTATATTCGTGGACCCCATGGTGCTGGAAAGGTGTACGCTGAAATGTTCAAAGATCGTGAGGACAAGAATTGGAAGTTTACATACCTAATAGTTGAGATCAAGTCTCCGACCCAAGCACAGTTGATGTTAGAATCCTATGTCCCAGCTTAGGATTGGGGGGATGCTACGGTATTTACGTTTTTAAGTCTCATCCTTTGGGTCGTAAAGGGTGAGTTCAACATCGACTATAGATTTTGCCAGCTGATCTTTTCGACATGGTGTTCTAAATTTGTCCTTCCATTTTGATGAAATTTCGAGTTCTTCTTCCTTTTTGATTTACAAATGCAATTTTTTACAAATGCAATTTTTTTTCCATTTTTACTCGAGGCTTTGCCTTGTCGTCCTAATATGTTTGCTTCTCCACTTTCTTCTCGGTCATTGAACCTTCTCGTACTTTCACCTGCACCTGTATAATGAATGGTATGAACCACCTGTTCGAGAAACCTTGGATTGAGACCTTTGGTGTTGATCTTTTTCTTTTTCCTTTTTTTGTTCCCCTTCAAAATAGTTCTGTGGTTAGTTCTAAGCTGTGGTAGGGTGAAGCTAACATGAGGAGATCGATTCTTTAATTGTCTACAAGTAAGTTCACGATGTGTTTTTGTTTTTATTTGATCACCTGGATGGCCGAGGAGCTTTGTCCACGCCGAAGTTGTCTTTTAATAGTGAGGCCCCGCCTCTCCTTAGTCATTTGTTTACTGCTGTATCTACTAGTGAATAGTGATGACTTTTTAAACAGGGAAAAATAGTCACACGAAAAATGTTTACGTCGTGCGACTTGCGAGCCGGTGTTGAAACCTTTGCAAGTTGCCGTACAAATTTAATATGTCAGCGAACTCTGAGCTGCCTTTCATTGAGTACTAACTAACAATCCATGCCCATGAATTTAGTAGTGGGTGCGCTACGATTTATTATTATTATTATTATTATTATTATTATTATTGAACAATTAAGATTGCAATCTATCATTTTTTAAAAAATTTAAAATTATCATAATATATATTTTTTTCGTTGCATTTAAAAAGCAACCACACCCTGAATTGTATCTGTCTGCGGTAGCGTATACTTGGAGAGGATTAAATCCAAGACCACTCCTTGGGAAGCAACGAAAGTGTAAATGAAGAGCTCTGTTGTCGTCATATTAAGAAGCTTGGACAGATCCAGAAGCCGAAGCCTTAACAGCAGACGCGCGTTTTACATAATCAAATTCAAATACCTTCAAAACGGATTTAAGGACATAAAAAAAATTCTCTCTCTCTCTCTCTCTCTCTCTCTCTCTCTCTCTCTCTATATATATATATATATATATATATATATATATGTAAAACAAACTGCTATGAACCACGTTATTATTTATTATTATCATTATATTTTATAAGTTTGCATATATGTATGGAAGTTAAATGTCAATTCTTTTGTGTTACTTGGTCCAACACTTGGTCAAGCCTATAATCTAAATATAGCGTACCAAGCGTGTAATCCCTATTCATTAACATATTTTTTTCATGGTTCCTCATGCAAGAATGATTTTATGGAATCAAAAATAGGAAAAGGGAAAAATTGGACGTTTGGCCAGAATTTTTGACTAAATGGGGCTGCGAACAACCATAATTTTAGGGAGCTTTTCTTTTTTCCTTTTTACGTATGTGTGCTCCTAAAAATATATTTTGCGTATTCACTCCTCAAAAATTTTAATTTACGTACATGGACTCGTCAAACAACCAAATATTTTTCTGGAGTTGTTCTGTTGCATAATATCTACATTATTATCTAACACCCACGTTAGATTTTAACAAGTATTTAGTGTTATGTTGTGCACTTTTTGTATTGCCACCGTAAATTGTCCATTTTTCTGGTTTCGGTCAATACTTGGCTGTTTTATGCAAAATAAAATAAAAAATTGAGGATGAAAACAATTTGTAACTTATACCAAATGGTTAAAAAAATAAAAAAAATTAAACTTGAAGCAGTATCTCTGCAAAAACCGAAATTTTAAAGGATTTGAATGTAAACAAAAGATTCAGATGGGTAAATACGCAAAGATCCCGCAAAGGGTACGTTGCACAACGAGGACCGTTTCATTCCCGCATTGTGAGATCCCGTCACCGCCCAATCCCCACGGTCTCTTATCCTCACCCGCCATATATAGATATATGGATATATAAACCTTCTCATTTCCATTCAATTCCCTCCACAACCACAACCCTCTTCTCTTCTCCTCTCCTCTCCTCTCATTTCTAGCGCTACACGCATTCTCTCGTGCTTCCTTTCATTACGACCGGGCGTGTCAAGGCTATTTTTGAGCTCTTTCCTATAAGATCGATTTCCATATCCCTCGACTGCGTGACAATTCGATCGTCGGGTTCTAATTATTAATGCAGATGAAGTATTTGAACAATGGCCTAACCCAGAACCCCGAGCCGCGGCAGCGGAGGACGAAGAAGAATGCGCGGGCGCAGCGGGGAGGATCAATTAGCTATGCCCCGCCGCCGATAGCGGTGTCCGAGCAGTGCGTCTCGTGCACCACCTTCAACATCCTCGCGCCCATCTACAAGCGGCTCGACGACGAGGTAAAGCACGCATATTGGATCAAATGAACTGTTTTTGATATCTTCCTAGCTAGCTTGGTTCCTTACGTTAAACTTCAAAAAGGGCCTTATATATATGGTGCTGCGCATTTTCGCACCAAGTGTATTGTGGTTGTACTTGTATCACTGTTTCTATTTTCTGTAACGACCTTCTGTCAATCCTGACAGAATCAGCAAGCGTGCAGCACGCACCGCTAAAATTCTGACAAATTTTCAGGAGTCGATTTTCGCCGTCAGAACCCGATACAAATGGAACAATGCGCTATACCGTTAGGCCCTCTTTTCAAGTTGAACTGTAATTGCATTTTAGGAGGTGGCTGAAATTCCTAAATGGCATTTGTTTTTGTTAACAGTTCTTTTTTTTTTCCCCTCCCCTGATTCTTGGGATGGTATCAGAATTGTAGGGAGAGCCAGTTCAAAGCCTGTTGGTTGAGCAGGAACCAGAGGATAATAGACCGGCTGTTAACGGATCGTTCCTCAATAATTTGCCTCCAAGTGAGATTGATTACTCTCTCTTGTTTTCAATTTAGGAATTGGCGGTGCAGTAACATAATGAGATTGCCGGTTCGTTAACTTGTCTGCTATACGTTTCTTCGATTTGTTTAGGAGGTGTGGTTGGGGAATGATGAGCTTGTTGATATGTATGATAAGAGGCTTGGAGATGCTGGCTATCTCACTTTCAAGCTCGCTCGTACCAATAATCGCGGCGATGGTATGCTCAGGCTTCTTTCTTCATACTCTTTTGGATACATTTTACTAGGTATTTATATAGTTTGCAATGTTTCTCTTACTTACTTGAACATGGGATGTTGTATGCATCGAATCGGATTTTGTCCTTTAATGGTTACTGACGATCTGCGATTCCAAAATCTGATAAGGATGGGTTAAATCATCTCTTTTTCTCTTGAGCTACTATTTTCAAGAATTGATAATTGACAGACCAAAATATTTTACAAATACATGCTTGCATGATGGTTGCCTACGCATTGTTTAATGATTTGTTTTACCAACTCTGCTATGCACGGAACTAAGTCAAGCCTCATAGGAGCACTGATATAATGCGTGCTTAAATCGATTTTCTGCTTACAGAGATTACATCTATTTTGTGCAGGTCTATTGACGGCTGTACATAGAGACAAATTTAGAGTTATAGCTTATAAAGAGCTTCTGTTTAATGATTTTGGAGATCGTGTTGCTCAGCTATTACATGTTGAGTTGGTTGAACCTTTCTGGAGGAATCGAAGCAGCGGCATTCAACAACAAATAATCATTCTGAATACCCATTTGTTATTTCCACATGATTACAGTCTTTGTATAGTTCGTTTGAAGCAGGTAACATGATGTTCTTGCACCGAGTAATTATTTCAGATGCTTCATATATATCGCCTAAAAATAATGTATTCACATATTTATCCCTGCATTATCTTAATTTCCATGCATAGCCTTCAAAAACTTTCGAGGCTTATTGCATTCCCTTGTACTTTCAAATGCATGTCTTTGAAAAACAATGTATAGTACAAAACCAACTTTCCCCCACGAGTTAGATGACTCAACCTACGCAAATTTTTCAAAGGAAATATAATTTCAAGGAGCACATACGGAAATGCAGATCCTACAGTGGTTTAATATGGACATAGATGATTTTGCAGAAATATATATGTCAAAGATCCTTTTTATTTTTCTGGGTCCATCGACAATTTTACGAGTAGTTCCGTGGAATTCTGATTGTATTTCTCATGGCAGGTGTACAAGATCCTTCAGTACATAGAATTTTATCAGAAAGAAAATAAACTTGGTCCTATTCCTATTATACTCTGCGGGTGAGTTTGTATAACAATTTTGTCCTTTTTTGGCTTTCTCTGATATAATTTGAATAGCATCATAATGTTTATTTTCTATTCTTCACCACAGGGACTGGAATGGGAGTAAACGTGGGCATGTTTACAAATTCCTTAGGTCCCAACATTATACGTCATCATATGATACTGCACATCACTATACTGACGGTGATGCAGATGCCCATAAGGTAATTGAAGCTTAATGGTTATATATTATGCGTAAGCCTGAGAAAAAGATCATGTCATCATTATCTTTCTTTTCACTTTTTCCCTCTTGTGTTTTTTTTCCTCTATGTAGTGGGTTAGCCATCGCAATCATAGAGGCAACATATGTGGAGTCGATTTTATATGGCTCCTTAATCCCAATCAGCATAGGAAACCCCTGAAAACTAGCTGGAATGAAGCTGTTTTTGGGATCATCAAGGTAATCTTTATGCTTTTCCAATTCACTGTTCGGTATATTTCCATTTTGCGCTTTCTGGTGCAGTTTGGCCAAATATCTTTTTAATCTTAATTATGCACATGTTATACAATTTAATGATTGACATTTACGAATTCTGAGTTCTTAACATTCTTGGAATAAAAAATGAATTTAATGATAAATACTGAGTAGGTTCTAAAATTTATTTAATTAGTCATGGTGGGCGGCATATCTCCAATTCTACTTATTTAATTGCATCTAGGGAAAGATAACATTGAGATTTGTAAATTAGCAATTACTACAGAGGTGAGGGCTATTAACATTCCATTGGCCTGTAGGTTTCTGGCCAAGTTGGGAGTGTGCCTGTTAAAAACATAGCTTTTTAGCCGTAACCCAACTCAATCTCTTTAGCTGGCGTGACTTGAATCAACATGTCACAGTATGGCAATCCTTGTCTAGAGCTATTATCAAGCAGGTCAAAATAGTGTAAAACATAGTTTTTCTTATCTTAACTGATGATAATGTTATCAGTAAAGTTTGATAATCTTTGGGGAGGATCCACTGCTCTATGTATTGTAATATACTAACAGAGATTAATACGTTTTTTTCTTTGGTCATATTTCTGTGACTCGTACAAGTTGCCTCTTCCTTTGAGATTATGCATGTTTTCTGTTATGGAATTAGGTTCCCTTAGAATTGCAAATAACAACTTGATATTTGTTTTTTTAGTATCTTCTTCGCGTAGCGTCCCTTTCAGAGGAAAATGCATTTGCCTTTCTAAAGGCAGATAATCCAGGCGATTATGTTTCATATCCAAGCTTCTCTCAGGCACTGTGTCAGGTAATTATTGTCTTTCACTCAACAGTCAACACATACCAATTTCTGAAGTTTCTGGAGAAAGAATGGCTATTTACATTTTAGTTCAAAACAGTTAGGCTTAACCGGCCATCCCAATGGCCTGAGTTTCCAAGAAACTGAGGATTTGTGGATTCAAGCTGACATTGATGGAAATGGTGTCATGGACTACGAAGAATTTCAGGTATAATAGCTTAAATTGGGTTTGGATATTGACTTTTAGTATTCAGTTTTCTCCTTGATTCTCTTTTAGTTCCAACTTGTGATATTTTACGATCTTCTAGACCTTTAATCACAATGAAAATCACAAAGTCTCACATCACTTAGTATGTCTAAATGATCTTTTCTCAAACCTCTATCAATTAACCTTCTGCAGAAGAATATTTGGACCCCTAAACGGTCAGAGCAACCGGGTGAGAATTTCGATCAGGGTATTGATGGGGAGCTTAAGACAAATTCATTGAAACAGCAAGCCTTCGGTCTAAGCGTGAAAGATGCTGCCCTCTTCCCACCAGAGGTTGAGAAAGGAATTTGGCCCGAGAATTACTCTCTCTCTGATCATGCGCCACTAACTGCAGTGTTTTCTCCTGTAGAAGTTTCTTGTAGTTTTCCGGTTTGCTAAGCCCCTCCTATGATCGGTGGTGGGGATAGAATTACATGTTTGTCAATGTAAAGGTTGTATATTTATAGGTAGAGAAGATAGGATGTTATCATAGAATAATATATGAATAGCTGAAAGATGATATATGAAAAATTAGGTAGGTTAATTACAATTTGGTTCCTAAAGTTTGACCCTTTTTTTCAATTTCACCCTCAGAGCTTCAATCCTAACTCTTTTTAATCATCAGAGCTTGACTGTGATCTCTATTTCTTCATAAAGAGTTTTAATTTTTGACATGTGGTCCCTAAAGTTTGGCACTGATTTCACTTCCATACTCTATTTCAATTCTTAACAATTCAAACTGTAAAGATGTGTCGATGTGTGGCATCTTTCCAAGGAAGACTAAAGGAAGAACTAGATTATTATGCGAGACAAATTCAAGATGTTAAATTGTCAAAGTGGAATTATGAGGATGAAGTCAAAATCGGGCTAAAACTTCATGGACTATGTTGGTTAGTACATGTATGATATTTTGGTTCGTTGCCTGCTGATTTTTTACTTTACAGTGTAACACAAACGAACTTATTGATGTGATATGTATCATATTCAAAGTGTCTACAGATGTGTATGTAGATGATACTTTTGCCTCTCCCTGCTATGAATTGTAACTGAAATACTAATAGTTACCGAAGAGAGAGGAAATAGTTTTAGCAGCTATTTGTTTGTTGGAAGTGTATCTTTTTCCTGATCTGGGATGTGACGGGTTTCTTATGGCTCTTCATTTGTTTTTTCAGTTAAAAATTGACTTCTTAGGTGATCCTCACCTTTTCTCGTTGTCTTTTTTTTTGTTCTTTCTGAGTAGGCCCTTAGTGCCTTAGTGGCTTGCCTCTATTCGGTTGGTTCATTCTTAAATTATTGGTGTACATATGTACTCTTTATATATTTTGCACTGACTCTAAATTAAACAAAGCATTAGATTACTCTGATAGCCAGGAACCATTAGACACCTGTACTGTGATTGAAATTACTACTTTAGGTCTCAATGACAATAATTATCATTCAGGAGGATTCTAATTTGGAATCTTGGTTAGCCTTTTACCACGTTGGTGTTATGACCTGCCGACTAGAAATTAAAAAAATCACCTAAAGGGCCTTGCGGAAAACTTTTTAGTTTCTGGAAGCAAAAGTTCGGCGTTTCACAAACAAGAATTACGGAGATGTCGAGCTAGAACTGCTCAAGTTACTACTATGTGGATCCGAATCCCATTGAAACTTAAAATATCAGTTAGCTTACGATCCGAACCTAGCGTTATCGGGTTCGCATCTGCATTGGTCGATCCGCAAGCCTTTTTTGAGTCCCTGTGCAGCAAACCAGTCAAACAAGCCATTGCTGAGAAACCTTCTTGAAAGACACGCTTCAATGCAATGCAATAAGATGGTGCGTGCATAGCATTATAGACCCAAAATACGAGTCCTAAACAAGGGGTTCACACAACAGGGAATAAGATCCCTAAAACAATGTACTAATAATAATGAAATTAATAAGGAATTAGGGAGCAGGTCCTTTTCAATCCAAATTATTGTAATTTCATCTCCTCACCAAATCCCCACCCACCTTTAACAAACTGTTAAACAAATGAGCCACCGCCGGAGGTGGCCCCATCTCGAATTGCCTCCTCCCTTTCAAATAATAAAAGTCAACCCTACACTCAACCACCATGACAGCAAGACCTCTTCCTCAGTTCCTCCTCGCACGCTGATATGACCAAAATACCCCTCCCTCTCACGGGGAAAAAGAGCTCGTCAGCAGGGGCAGAGTCGGCAGGTGGCGTGGATCAGTTATGCCCTCCCCATCTAGCGCCTCCGACCTGTGCAAGCTACAACACCACCTCAACAAACAAAAGGGAGACATGGGAGAAAAAGGTGTAGTACCAACTGATATGATGATATATCACCCTCATCATCATCCATAATAATAGTAAGCGGGAAATGTTTGTTGCCGAAGAAAAGCCGCGGAGGAGATGTTCGATGGAATGCCTCTGAGGCTCGGCGAGGGAGCTGTTCAGCGCCATGAGTGGGCTTTACAGAGGATCACCAATTCAGTCCTCAAATGCACGAGATGGCAGGTGGAGGAGACCACGGATCTCATCAACTGCCCCTACCACTACTTCTGCGAAAGCGCGTATCCGGGAGACTACCCATCCTTCGTCGACTTCTTGGTGCTTCTCTTCGCCGCAGCTTCTTTCGTATCCACTCTATCATTCACCGTTATAGCGCTCAGAAGGAGAACAGCTGCAGCAGCGGCAGCAACAACAGCAACAACGCCCAGAAGCAGCAGAAATCTGAAAAGAAAGTATCTTGTGCCTTCCGGCCCGATCTTCCTCCCGTTCGTGCTCTTAATTCTCGCCAGGGGCCAGAGAATCAATACAATCTTTCCGCTGTCTCAACTGGGTCCTGCAATACTCCAGCTTCTTCAGGCCTCAGCTCTGGCTTTTAAGAACGAGTCCGATAAGGACATCAGATATGCGGTGCTCGAGGCTTCCACTGTTTCCGGGATTCTTCACGCGAGCCTCTACTTGGACGCCATAATTATGCCTTACTATACGGGGATTGATGCTCTCAGCGGTTCGAGATTCTCCGGCGAGTGCCCGTCCTGCTTGTGCAGGACACAGGCTCTGGTCGTCGGGGGGACGGAGATTTCGTATCGTGGATTGTCGAAAACTACTCTGCTGATCATTTTCGCGCTGTGCGCGAGAATGGTGCGCAGAATGTATGGAGAGGAGAGATTCAGTTTGGCGGTCAAATCTGTGTTGGAGGGCATCAGTTGGGTGTTTGTTGCCAGTGACTGTGTTTACATGATGAACAACGGCCCGGAAGGGGGCGCGCTTTTTAGGATAGTGTATGGAGGGCTCTGTGTATTTATATTCCTCAATGTTTTTAAGATGGTGTATAGTTTCTTGAGCTGGGCAGAGAGAAGGCATGTCCAGTTAGAATTTGATAGATGTGATGATGAAATTGTTTGATATATTTTTCTGTAAATTGCTACGAGTATAGGTCTCTTGCAATAGAATTTCTTTTAATTAATTTAAGTTGGTGGAGCATTAAAGAGGAGAATTTGATGGTCCAATGTTGTAAAAACTTGACAAATTTATGAAAAAAGTTCCTTCTGTTGGGAAAAAAAAAGAAAAGAAAAAAGGATGTGACTCGTCGTTAAGTAGGGCACCTCTGTGGAGCCAAAATACTAAAAGCAGCTTTCTAGTAGTATAAGATAGTCTTGAGGAATTAGACTCACTTTGAATACATGACTATTATCAAAGAATCTCTTTTTAAAAAGTTTTTACCTTTTTCTTTTTATAGTCAGAAAATATACTATATATATATATATGTACGATAAGAGAGTGATAGAAAAATATTTCTATAAAATATAAAACTTATGCAAATCAAGCTGAGAATTTTAAGATGTGATTTTTACTCCTTTTGCCCTGCCTAATAACATAAGACAACGTTTAATACCAACTAAGTTCCTTGATCAAATAGGATTGTTCTAGAATAAACCTTCAATGGTTATTTCAATTTCCCTTCTCTTCAATACATTATGCGCTCACTATTTTCAATTATAAATTAGCTTGGGCAGTATCAGCTCCACAAACTGCAACACTTCCTCCGAACCCGACTTGCTCGGTCTTTCTCGCTCTCTATTTCCCTCCTCCGTCCCGCTCCTGCTCTCCTCAGCTGCATATTCTATCATCCCCTAGACGACAGAAAACAACCGATAAGAGGACTCTTATAGCTCCACCGGCAGGATTTACCATGATTTCTTCGGGCATTGAGATACTTCGTTTTTTTTTTCTCAATATCAAATTTGTGATTTTCTTCCATAGCACATCACGTTGGGTGTATTACCTTAGTCATATAAAGTCTGGTATCATGATAGCATTATAGTCTCGAATTCATCAGTGAGCTTATCTTCCTGTTCGTCTGCATACATATATCAATTAATAATCTATATCTATATTCTACATTATGGTTATGTCATTCTTCTTTGTATGTAAAGCTCCAGGTTGTTAGTGGTTTAAAGGCGAGGTCGCCGTAAATTTTTGTAGATGATAAATCTCAGTTATTAATGATGTTTAAGCTATTGAAATCAAGCTGAAGAGTTATCTATGCAAAGTAAAGGCTGTAACCGCGTCGTGTTAAGGATGTACGTAGTTTTCATCCATTTGGATATTTACCTCTTCTAATTCCTAACTATGATGTACCATAAAAGGAAGGAATTGAAATGAACAAATTACAGTTCCATTTAAGCATGTTGCAGGCTATAGTCAACAAGTTTGTGGCTCCTTTATTTTCCCGGCTAAGCAAGTTGCAGATGGTTTAGTTCCATCCTATAATAAAGGTTCCCATTGGTTCTGTGATGATAGTCTTTTTGGATAACTATTCTTCTTTTGAGCAATATGGGCTCTTATTGAAATTGTTCATGGACAAAGAAGTGTACAAGCAAGAAATTGTCAGGAGTTTGTATACATATAATCGCATTGCAGAGGGATGAGTTGGTGCGTCGAAAACATGCAATCCTGGATTGGATTAGAATCTTTATTGGCTGCATGTAACTTCTTGTTTTGAATCTCAGATAATTTGTTAAGAGGTTACTCAGGCATTCGAGATTGGATTAGATAAGAAGATCCAGTTCCGAGATAAAAGTCGTGCTCTTCCTAACTTGTTGTTCTCTTTTATATTATGCACAATCCTAATTGTTTGTTGTGACACACATACATAATTGACATAAATATTTATTAAATAAGGCTTCGTTTTGATTATTATTATTATTTTCATTCTTTTTTGTAACTTAAAGTTTAGATAGAAGGTCAAATGTTATAGACATTCATTATAGTATTTATTTATTTGGCAACAAAAATAAAAAAAAAAACAGAAAGAAAACCAAAAAAGGGAAAAAAATGTATTTATTGATAATAATGAATTTGTGTTTGAGAAACCCATGTCTATATGGTTTGGTGAGCACACCTAGTGCTCAGTTCAACTCATAATTAAATGAATTGGCTCGAGATCGGGTAACTTACTTGGTTTGGTAAATAGGCCATTAGCTAGCCCATGTTGGGTTGGGCTCGTTCCGACCCCATTATTTCCTAACGGAGTGCTCGCTGATAATAACGCGCCAGTGTTGGGAACAGCGGAGAGAGCCGCGGATGCTAAGTTCTTAGATCGTAGCAGTAGAGACTAGAGACTAGAGGCTAGAGAGAGTGGGAGAGACACGAACTGCTCAGCTGGCGCACATGCTATTCCACGGCGGCGGAGGCGGCGGTGGCCGTGGCGGCGCCGCCGCGGCCGCGGCGAGGATGCTGGTGAGGTATTTCTCGAGGAAGCGGGGCCAGGACGTGCGGCGGATAAACCCTAAGGTGCCGAGGGAGGAGGCGTCGGAGATCTCCAAGGGACTCTACCAGATCGTCAAGGATCACGGGCCCCTCACCGTCGCCAACACCTGGAACTTCGCCAAGGTAGTAAAAATGGCGACTTGGCTACTATCTCCTCTTCTCTTCTCTTCTCTACTCATCAGTGGCGTCGAAAAAGAAGATTTTTTTTTGTTTTTGTTTTTGTTTTGGGGGTGTGTGTAAAATGAAGTGGCTTTTCGTCTATCCGGCTTAATTTGGAGTTTGTAGGATCTTTTGATGGGGTGGGTTAGCATAGGTGTGAGGGTTGGGCATGCACGTAATGTGCTCGATGAATCGTCTGTCTGATGCTGAGTCTCGGAAACTTAACCTTTAATAGTTGCTATAATCGATTTGTATTGGTAGCTCCTTTATCAATGTGTTTTCTTTGTCATTTCTATATGTTTGTGTTAGTTTCGTATTGTGACCTGAATTTCAGTTGGTTGATAAGGATATATCATATATGTTATTGATCATACATCAGAGGAGCAAGCTGATTTGTTTAATAATGCACTTAGTGGGAATTGATTGGAAGCGGCTACTTCCCGTAAGTTCACTTATGTTGGTTAATGATCAGAATGGAATGTTATATCATCGTGTACTAACTTGTTTATCATTTCAAAGCAGTTATTTTTTTTTCTTGCTTATACCATTGTGCCTGTTTACTGTTTTAGTATGTCGCCAAATCGTTGTGATGTCGTAATGCATCTTGATTGCTGAAATTTAGGGTGTAGAGATTTATTCAGTAGTTGCATACACTGTTACTCAACATATTGACGCTGGGGCAAGAAATCCATATGCGATAATCTGAATAATGATTTATATTTTCGCTAGAGAGATCATTTAGTTGCTAATGCTTCATTACTTTCTAGTTGTGGTGGTAAATCTGATAAAGCTTTTTAAAATGGAGCCTGAGAAAGGGTGATAATAATGCGAAGGAATGAGTAGTCAAAAAGTTCCCAAATTTTATACTTGAACACCTAGCTGGCCGATCTGATTTTTGCTGTGTATATTGGTTTTGGCTAACTAATTTGTTGACTACATTTTACATTGGAGAGGAAGTGATATCTCTTCAATATCAATTTATACCTTTTTCCGCTTGACTAGCTTTCGTTTACACAATGACAGCCACAATAGAAATACTTGTATCAACTATCAGAAGCTCTTCTCTTCTCTTCTCTTCTTTTCTTTTCTTTTTTCTTTTTTCTTCTTCGTCCTTCTTCCTTTTTTGGGAAAGAGCGAATTTACGGAATATGTTCTTATTTGCTTTCTGGAAAGCCACAAAACTTTATTGTTGCAACTTTAATTTTGACATTTCTGCCGAATATTTTTTTGTATTATGCAACTAGCTTTTGATTCATTGACTAAGCAATCTAGGCCCTGAACCTTTTCCAAACAACTCATCTACCATAATTAGTTATCGACATGAAGAACATATGGATGCCTATTTCTCTTCTATTAAACAGAGTTCTTAGGTGTTTGGATATCCTCTTTCATTTAATAATGTGTAAGTTTCTTCTTTATCTAACGGCAGAAACTTATGACGCCATTTAACTTTCAATCAGGATGCAAGTATTAATGGCTTAAACAGCAAAACCCACATGAAGATAATGCTCAAATGGATGACAGGTCGAAAGATGCTGAAGCTGTCATGTACCCACATTGGCTCTTCCAAAAAGTTCCTTTATTCGAGTCTTCCTGAAGATCCGAAGGCTGCTCAACCGACGACTCCTTTGCCAGTAACTGAGACCTTGAAAATTTCAGTACAGGGTAAGAAGGCGAGGAGGCCGAATCCACCCCCACCCAAAAAAGGAGGTGAAGCTTTATGTTGATCTTATATAACAAGCTTATATTCTTAGCTTTCATGTTGGTTTTGAATTTTCTTATTTGAGAGGGAAGCCACTGTTAAATTTTCATGTTGAATCTCACTTGAAAGCATTGATGAACTTCTGCATGGATGATTTTGATATGGCCCTGTTGATGATCATTGTGGTATTTTAATGTTGTTCTTCTGGATGATCCCTGTGGTATTTTAGTTCAGTGATAACTTTAAATTAAACTGTTATTCATTTTAAATAATGATACACTGGTACTTGATTTTATTGAGTTGTTGTTCATGTTAGTTTTGTTTTAAATAAATTATTTAATCTAGGGTTTATCATGTACTTTTGCCCTGCAAAGTATTGGAAACTCCTCATCTATATATCAGAATTTGCACAATGGAAGGAGAAGGAAAAATTCCATTTAATCCATTACAAAGAAAAGTATACAATACAAGAGTTCATCCTTCTTTACTCCAATTGAACGGCGGATTATCATGTATCTCTTGTTCCTTGATAAAGCTCAGCTAGTTTTTGAACCCTCAGTGGCGGCGGCCAAGGGGTGATCCACAACTTGAGATCTCTTCTCCTCTTCTTTGCTCTCTTTTGCAACTTCATTCTTTGGTGCATCCTCCTTGTCCTCGAGCTTTTCCGGCACTACCGCTGATGACTCGGGCTTCAACTCTTCACCAGTTGTGGCGGCTGGGGAGTTGGGCTCCTCCGGTTTCGGCTCAGAGTGGTCGACGAGTTGGGACTCATCAGCTTTTGCAGCCTCGGCCTATCAAGTATGCATTTTGCTTCATGCTCTCTCAAGAGGGAAATAATATATAGTGTGAAAGTGTGAAGAAAAAGGAGACCCTTGTATTATAACTGACTTGATAATTCTCGAGCAGGATTTTCAAAATGTTTAGGTTGATTTATTTGGGGTCTATTTAGGCCAGGGTAGATCTTCTGCA
Source organism: Ananas comosus (assembly GCF_001540865.1). Lineage (NCBI taxonomy): Eukaryota > Viridiplantae > Streptophyta > Magnoliopsida > Poales > Bromeliaceae > Ananas > Ananas comosus. The sequence continues at coordinate 6,767,104 of NC_033625.1, forward strand.
GAATTGATATTTTGAGTTGAGGTGATATTTTGAGGTGAGGTGTTTGAAACTCTAGCCTGAGCCTCTCTTTGCTAGGTGCTGACTATTTCTTTCCAAAGTAGACAAGCTTTTTCAAAATCGGGGCACATAGCTATTTTTTGTTTGAAAAATACTACTTTTTGAGACCATTTGGCACTTCGGATCGGACTAGATTGGATAAAATGAGGGACCGCTGTTGGGAAAGGAGGGTTAGTGATTTGACAGCATCGGCCCGATAGGCGATAGGTTGTGATTGAACAGAGAGTTGAATTTGAAACATCCTGTTGTATTCCATTGAAGACGCATCCTGTTGTACTCCCAGCAACTCCTGATGCCTATGAGTCGCTAATCCCTTTTTTCTGACCCAAGATTTATCTTATCTTATCTTATAGTGTCTAATCTAATCTTAAAGAGCCAAACGGGACCTTAGTGTACTGAATCATTTTTCTAGGGTAGTGATAAAAGGGTAACAGATGTATGAGATTGTTACCTCGGTTTGAGCATCACCGCCTTCGACAGTCTTTACCTCAATCTCAGGGACAGCCGAGTCCACGGCCGACGGGGTCTCGGGGTGGGGGCCAGCTGCCTCCGCCGGTCGGCTTGTGCACCCACCCATCGAGACTCAGTGCCGGTGTCTTTTGTTTGCGGGAGGGATGGCAATGGTGGGCTCCTCTTGTGGAGAATATATAGAGGTTCCAAATGGAGGAATGAAGGGTGGAGAGAAAGAGGAGAGGAGGGGAGTGGTTTGTGTGTTGCGTGCCTAATTTTGGAGGGAGGGGAAGGATCGTTTCTCTTTTGACCATTTCAATTTCAAATGGGGCTGACCATAGATAATTTTTGTTTTTGCCTTTCTCTTTTTTCTTTTTTTTTTTCTTTTTCTTTTTCTTTTTTTTTTTTTACTTACTTTGGCAGGGGAATGCACCTTGAATTTTCCGATTCGTTTTTTGCAATGTGATCTGCGGCCATCCGAAAATATTTATTCGCCCGTTTCGCGTCAAATGAAGCAGAGTTTGAACACAGCAAGAAATCAGATCAAGAGGTCTCATTTGGAATGGACGCTGAAATAATATATTCGCTAAAATATTATTCAAAATGAAAATTTCTAATAAATTAACATTTTCATCCTTTTAGTTTATTTTTTCAAAATAAAATAAAATTATTTTGTAAATAATACTATTGTATCATATTGTAAATGTCAAAATTTTTCAAGAAGCCAAAAAATAAAAAGAATCTACCTTCCAATTATATAAAAGTATCTTCACACTGAATTAATTATGATCAGATAACTTATTTTTTCACAAGCCCATTTCGGCGAGGAAACAAATTTGCAATTTATCGAACGTTGAATGACCATTCATTCATACTTTCCTTTTTTGTCAGTAGAATGATTGGAAATTTTGTTAACTATTGACTCAAAATGAATAATCATAATCATTTTTTATGTTTGTGAAAAATGAAAGGATTGCTAGCCCAAACCTCTATAGGGCCATCGTAATGAACTAACAAAAATGCAATGTGATCCAAGTTAAAGGCCATTTCTGTACACTCTTGTATCAATCAACCAAACATGCACGCGTTAAGTAACTCATCATACACAAGTTCCAAATCTCAAATCAAACAAATATAAGATAATACAATGATCAAGATAGTACAGGAACTTTCCATACACTTTACCCAAGAGTTTTCATGGATACCATGGCTTTAACCAGCCAAAATTCCCTGTCCAATTTCGAATTCGGAAATATCAAAAGGTAGAAAACCAGTAAAAATACAATGATCATTGATGATGCGCTTCTTCAACTAAAAATCTCCTCTAGTACGTACTCAAGTTCATTGATCGGACAACCGGGAATAACCAAATAATCTTATATCCTGCTGCTGACACATAGCCAGTAATGTTTGCAGACCATTGTACCAGTGTAAAGGGGCACTAGATTACCAGCATAGCGATAAGCTTAACTCATTGATAGCAATGTGCCGATGCATGATCTGTTCTGTGCAGCTGCGCAATAATATTCCCCCACCTACGTGGCACATTCAATAGAAGGAAATAAAAAAACAAAAGAAAAAAAAAAATGAGAAGCTATTGGTAGGCAATATGAAAAGCTTTCCATGCAACTAACATATGCAATGTAATAGAATCCGAGAAGCTGTGCGTATTTTCAGGGCCTACTCCAAGAAGCTCATGCTAATAACCCATACTCCAAGCATTCACCAGTGAACTTTTTAAAATTTGTTTATCCATACTAGATGTAAAAATGCCATTGTAAACAAAACCTATCAGGTGTAGGGCTTACTTGTAACCTACAAACCTTTTCTAATGTTTGCTTTCTTTGATCATCATGGTATCAGAGCACTAATATAACCAAAATGCAAGAGATTACGAAAAAGAAGAGTCAAATTAAAAGGGAGGATAGCCCCATCAGAACCAACAAAAACACAAAAGCCGATCAGGCCTCCTGCACTTAACAATAGCCACCAACATTTCCCCAGGTAAAGTTCTCCAATATATTCAAAAGGATAAAACCAATAATTTACAGAGAATAATTATTAAAGGGGGCAAAGTACAATCCACTTGGATTAAGGAGCTAGGAAAATAATCCAGAGCCATCACATTAGCATGCAAATGCAGATTTGTTCGCAATGCTTAAGTCTAGTGTTAAGGATCACTTTGCACACACTAGCCAACAAATTCAAGCATGCAGAGAAAGGTAGGGCCCGATTGGGCATGCGCTGCATGGCCGAAAGTAGCAATGGATGCGCAACCCACAGATTGGCCCCCGTTTGGTGCGACTAAAGTTTTCCATTTTGACAAAGGTGGCAGATCAGTCACAACACAAATTAACTGCATAAACCTGCTTTTTCCTAATTACTGATACAACTACACATTCCAGAAGGACACACTACAATTTGCTGCTCACAAACTAGTCTAAAGTCATAAAGTAATTGCAAAACTAAAATTTTGTAGAGACAATACGATAGATCCTGAATGAAACATACAAAATTAACCACTAACACTCGACAATCCATCTTATTATTACAGGCATGAGTAAAGTTTTGATAACTAAATTGTTTTACAAGCCAGAACCAACAGATCTTAGGCTAGCTAGAAAGCAGCTTCGCTTTGCCATTGACCTATTGCGACAACGGCCATTCTCATCCTCAAGCCACAGGCGGAGTTTTATCCATTATTACTAGCACTACTACATAAGTTCTGTTAGCAAATTGCATATTGCATACAGTACACTCAAACTTCAATAAACAGCCAAATAAGATCAGCAATTTCAACATATTCCAACTTGTTCTAAAGTTCAATTAGATGATAACTATTGCAGGAGATCCATATGACCTAAGGCAGAGTAATGTAACAAAATAGGACAAGGAAAAAGATATTACCTGCGCTCAATTGAATAGTAGCTTCAGTAGATAACAACCATTCTCCAACAATCAATAGCCAAGGTAAGCTGGATCGCCGACATACTCGGCAATCTGCTCGAGCCTCACATTAAACATATCATGACTATCCGCATCCCTGACTACTCCGGTCTCATCCTCTAAATTCCTCTCCACGAGGCTCCCATAAACACCTTTATGTTTTCCATAGAGCACCAGAACTGACCCTCCCCTCTTCGGAATTGCGGTCTCGAGCATATCCTGATCCACTCCTTGCACCAACTCCCTGCTCTCATCCATGGAGATATCGCACATCGTGGGCCCCACCACATCCACAATCCTCCCCTTCTTCAGGTACAGCTTCCCTCTCATGAATTCTTTGCTGATAACCCTAACCTTAATGTGGCTCGTGAGCCATCGGTCCGAGCCCTCCTCCTTCTCCCTCTTATTACTGCTAGTGCTCGATTTGCAGCCCAAGCTTACATCTTTCTTTCTCTTCTTCTGTTCTCTCCTCTCATCCTTAGAAGCCCTAACTTTATCCGACTCCCTGTCCCTGTCCTTGTCCTTGTTATCGTTCTTGAAGACCCATTCTCCCCTCTTCTTCTTGGGATCGGCAGTGGATGGATTGTAGCCCAAACCGGTGGTGCCGGCCCGCCGATCGTATTGGACGACGTTGGTGTCGCCCTTGGTGTTGTTCCGCCCAATCCCCTTCCCCTCCGACCACCCGTACCCGGCGAGGAGCGCGGCGCCGAAGCCCTCCACTGCAACGTCCCGGAACTCGTCGAAGCCCCGATCTTCCGGAAGGGTCTTCATGTCCTCCTTGTACCTCCTGAGGATCGAGTCCTCCGCGGCCGCCCCCGACTTCTTCGATTGGGAATCCTCCCGGTCATCGGGCGAGGGTTTGGGATCGGCGGCGGAGCCGGATCGGAGGGTAAGGCCGTAGGCGATGTGCGAGGCGGGGCCCTCGCCGGAGGTGTCGAGGACGAACTTGGCGGCGGCGGAGGGGTCGTCGGCGTCGGCGGCGGAGGAGGGGAGGGGGGGCATGTACTTGGCCTTCTTGGGAGGGTGGAGGAGGTAGTCGGCGTTGGGGATTGGGGGGATGACGAGCCTGGAACGGGCGTCGGCTGCTAGGGTTTGGGAGGGGTCGAAGACGGTGACAAATTCGCGGCCCTCATCGCCATCGGCAGCGGCGGGGGCTCGGGAGGAGTTGGCGCGGGACGAGGGTTTGGAGGAAAGGGAGAAGGAGAGCTTCATCTCTCTCGCTTATCCCCCCTACTTCGTCTGCAGCTTCGATTTCCAGAGATGGAGAGACCGAGGGAGGCGGAGAAGAAGTAAACAGTGCGCGTTTTATTACCCGGCGTCGATGCGAAAAGAAATAATACAACGCAAGCCGTTCTGATTCGAACTAGGTGCGGGCGTGCCGCGTGCGCCACCAAATCGACAAGAGGCCATCCGAACCCGACCCAATGGATACAAATTCCTATGGACTGCCAACTGAGCACGCTGAGATGGCCCATCTGGCCAGCCCGTTTACCCTCAAGGTCTGGTCCATTCGGACCCATGGAGGCAGGCCCATCTGACGGCTCGCTCAACGGCGGAACGTTCTGGCTCCTTCCACGGCATTCCTCGGCCGCCGCCGCTTCCCCACAAAAATGAAAATGCTCTTCGCTCCTCGTCGTCGCAGGCGAGACCATGCTCCTCCTCCCCCTCCACCCTCGCCTCCCCGTTCGGTCCCCAGCGCGGCCCCTCCTACTCGCCACAGCAACCATGCACTCCTCCTCCTCCTCCCCCTCCCCCTCCCCCTCCCCTTCGGCTCAACCGGCAGCAACTACCCAGAACCCGCCCAAGAGACAGCAAACCGCCATCGACTAACCAACCGCACCAAGCACTCGCTCACCTCCGGTACGCCCGGTCCCCGGGCCTCGACTGGGCCCACCACCCAACCCCTTCCTCCGCTTCCCCGACCCCGCAGCCTCCGCCTCCGCCTCCCCACAGACGCTCCCCCTCATCCCTCCGCGCCCCCACGACTCTCCCCACTACCCGCTCCTCTTCGCCTCCCCCCCCTCCTCTGCCCTCCCCTCCCCTCTCTCTCCTCCTCTCCTTCTCCCGCTCTGCTCTTCGACTCCCTCTCCCTCTCCGCCTGGAAGACCACGGGCCTCTCCACATGGTCCCTCCGCGTAAACCCTAGCAGCGGCAACCTCCACCCCACCGAGGCCCACCTCCTCATCCCCCCTCTCCCCGAGAGCTCCCCCTTCCCCTCCCCGGTCGTCGCCCACTACTCCCCCAAGGATCACTCCCTCGAGCCCCGCGCCTTCCTCCCCGCCGACCCCCCGCTGCTGGCTTCGCTCCTTCCTCCTCCTTCCTCGTTGATGATCTCGCTCTCCTCCGTCTTCTGGCGCGAAGCCTGGAAGTACGGCGAGCGCGCGCTCCGCTACTGCAACCACGACGCCGGCCACGCTCTCGCCGCGGTCGCCGTCGCCGCCGCCGCACTCGGCTGGGACGCCCGCCTCCTCGACGGCCTCTCCCACGCCGACCTCGAGGCGCTTATCGGCGTCCCCCAAACCTACCCTCCCCCGCCGGTGCAATTGCCCGACGGGCCCGTAAGGGGGAAGCTCCCGTGGATCGAGGCCCAGCACCCGGATTGCGCTCTCCTTATCTTCCCCGCCGGGACGAACCCTGCTGTGGATTACTGCGCCCTACGGTCCGTCTTAGCTTCAAAATTTTCATCTTTGCGGTGGCTGGGGAAGCCCAATTCGCTTAGCAGGGAACATGTTTGTTGGAATGTCATATATGAGACCGCCGAGGCGATCAAGAAGCCGCCTACAGGCGAGCGCTTCTCGATCAACCCGTTTCGCAGGAGCGCGCTGATTTCGCAGAACTTGTATAAGGATTTCACGGTTCGAGAAGTGGTGCGGAAGCGGAGGAGCGCGGTCGATATGGACCGGGTGCATGTAATGGAGAGGAACACTTTCTACCAGATTCTCTTGCATTGCCTTCCTTCCGGGGAGTTGGGTCACAGAGAGGAGGGTGAGGAGATAAAAAAGCAGGGGAAGCAGTGCGCATTGCCGTTTAGAGTTTTGACATGGGATGCGGAGGTGCACGCCGCGCTGTTTGTGCACCGGGTCGCAGGCCTGCCCAAAGGGTTGTACTTCCTGGTGAGGAATGAGGATCACTTTGATGCTTTGAAGTGTGCGATGAGGCCGGAGTTTGAGTGGGAGAGGCCGGATGGGTGCCCGGATGGGCTCCCCCTGTATCGCCTCGCACGAGGGGATTGCCAAGAACTTGCCAAGCAGCTGTCTTGCCATCAGGTAGTAGGATTTATTGTTTGTTTTTCTCTTATAGCCATACTTGATGACAATTCGTAAGTGTAAATGCTCTTTTTCACTTTGATTGAATGCTATGGATTCTATGCCTTTGCTGTGATGCATTTTGATTTGCCAGTGCCATTGTTGCAATACGAAAATACCGCTATATGTCTCTTAGGGCCTGCTTGACTGGTTAGAACTTCTGTAGTCCTGGTTTAGAAGCACTAATAGCTTAGCTTTATCATTAAAATTGGCTGCTTACAGCTACAATAGGAGCTAAAGCCTTAAATTGGAGCTCCTGTTTTTGGAGCCCGAAAGCCCATTTCAGCTTCCGCCTTCGTGCGATAGTCAAAGTTCAAGGTTTTTTTTTTTTTTTTTTTTTT